>NC_062575.1:13459906-13769233 GCF_022837055.1 Prionailurus viverrinus | reverse complement strand
AGGCATTGAGTCCCTCTGAAACCCCCAGGATCTGGGCACACTGTTCCTTCGAACCACACGGCATAGTTCCTGCCCCCCTGCCCCCCAAACATGGATAATCCCCTCAGCTCTCACCCTGTTTCACAGCTTATCAGACCCCCTCTCCCCCAATACCGCCTCAGGTGACTCTTCTGTGTTCTCCCACAACACCCTGCACTTCTCCAGCACAGAGCCTCCCACACTGTCACAGCCTGTTTGCCAATCAGGGAAACGGCACAACGACCCCGCTGAAAATGCAGGCTTTGGGGGCAGACAGGTATGGGCCTGAAAATCTCCCCCACCTCTCATCAGCTCTATGGCTTTAAGCAAGTCATTCCATCTCTGCGCTCCAGGCTCCTCATCCACAAGGTGAGCTACGAACACCTGCCTCGCCGGGTTGCCACAAAGACTACGTCAGGCAATACAGGAAAAGCATGGTAACTGGCACCCGAGAAGCACTCAGTAAGTGCTAGTTTTGAGTCTCCTCTTACAATGGAGCTCTCTGGGAGCTGAGACCAGTTACCACTTCAACGTGATTCTGCCGGCATTCAGGGTAGGCACCTAGGAAATATAATCAACGAAGGAATGAGAATATACAATAAACGAGATGGGAAAAAATTCAGTGAGGACTCTGAGATCTTGAGGCTAGGCTCCAAGATTTCAGGGGATATCTAAATCACATAGAGTAATTTTTTAAAATTGTTTTCGGGTTTTTTTGTTTTTCAGAGAGAGAAAGGGAGCCAGCAGGAGCCTGGGAGGGGCCACAGAGGGAGAGAGAATATCTTAAGCAGGCTCCACGCTGAGCATGAAGCCCGATCTGGGGCTCATCCCATGACCCTGGGATCGTGACGAGCCAAATCCAAGAGTGGGACGCTCAACCAACTGAGCCACCCAGGCCGGTAGAGAAGAATCTGAAGATGTCAGAGACAAAGAAATAAAAGGTGTAGCCGGGTTTAAAATAAGTTATATTTAAAAACAAAAAACAAAAAACTAAGATGGCCCTATAATATTCTCTCCCTCTAAGAAGAATCGCTAAGGCAACCTCAATATTGGGACTGGTTATGCTCACACCTGCTTACGACAAGAAGAGCAAGGGACAGCTCCAAGTCCCTCTGGGTTGTTCCCCTGTATGGTCCCAGCGTGTGTACAAATGGGCCGCTGGTCACAAGGAAGCCTAGTGACTGGAGCTCGACCGACACACTTCCCACTCTTGCCTCAGCAGAAGGGCCACCTGGGACACTTCCTTCAAACAGACAGACAAAAACCCCAACACTATCGCAGCCTCTTTCTCTGGAGAGTCTGATCCTGCTGGTCCCGGGGGTGTATCTGTCAAAACGTGCCACCAGGTGATCAGGCAAGTTTAAGAAATTAATACATATCCCTAGTGCTGGAAAAGTGTGCCCCGTGGCCCGGCACCGGCACCCCTCCCCTCCCCCCTGCCCCCCCCCTCCCGCCCCCGACCGCATGCCCGGACGTCACGCTTACAGAGATTCCCGAATCTAATGTGAATGTCCTTCACAGGGGTCCCGAGTGACCAAACATCACGAAGACAGTTCACCACCCTGGCCTACACTTTTCCCGGTAACTCGGCTTGCCGCACTCTGCAGCAGGCGTACAAGTTAGCGAAGCAGAGGCGGACCGCACGTCTCCAGGCGGGAAAACGATTGCACCTGCAGAGGGAGAAGGGCGGGCGAGACCAGCCAAACCCGCGCCAGGCGCTGTGCAAGCCCGAGGCGGGGAGTCCGAAGCGAGGGCACCCCGGCCGCTCTGGACATCGGGCTGAGGAGCGCAGGCCCGGGGGCAGCCGTGCACGGGGCCCCAAGGCCCGGACCCCGGACCCCTTCGGCCGGACGCCGCACAGCCGCAGACCGACTGAGAGAGACGAGGCAGACCCACTCCCGCCCCGGGCCGCCGGAGTCCCCAGCGACCCGGCAGGAGCGACAGGAAACGAGGGGCGGCCGCGACCACCCCCGAGGAAGACCAAAGCGAAAAGGGGGGCGCTGAGACCCGCGCGGAGGGGAGGCCAGAGCGGCCCCGCCGCCGTCTCCTTACCTCACGGGCCGCCGCGGGCTCCGCCGTCAGCAGCACCCCGGCGGCAACGGGACAGCAGCCACAACAGTTGCCGGGGGTCCCGCCGCCAGAAACGGGGCACTGGGAATGGGAAGGGGGCGGGGCGGAGGGAGTAAAAAGTTCCGGGGAAGCGGGAGAGACCGCGACCTTCCGCGCTTTACGGCCCTCGGCAAGGGTACGCCCGCGCGTGCCGGCACACGCGCACGCGCGCGCCGTGACGTCCCCGCGGCGGCCCCGCCCCTGCCACGTGGGGCTTGTTTGGGTCTCGCGAGGCCCCGCCCCGGGAGCTCGGCCCCCGCCCCAGTGGTCCAGGCTGCTTTCTGAAGCGTGCAAGTGGAGCGGGGATGCTGCGGTGGGTCGCCGGCCTTGCCGGGGTGTCGGGAGCGCGGGGCTTCGCTCTGCCCTCCAGGCGCCCTGCCGCTTCTGTCCCCGAGCGGGTCCGCGGCTCAAAGCCACTCTAGTCCCTGGCGCAAAAGGGCTGCGTGGACCGACAGTCCCTTGTCTCTGGAAGGCGCTCGGCTCTTCCTTGGGCCAGGCTCTAGCAGAGCGTCTGAAATCCGGTCTGCGGGCCTGGCCCGACCTCGGAGGCGGGTTTAGAGACCCTGAGCTCTGGGCGGGATCTCACTCTGCACCTTCCTGGCTTGCCTGGGCCCGAGGAAGCGGAGTCATTCACCCCATCTTCTGAGAAGCCTCCCGTCCAGTCCTCCCTTCCTATCGCTTGGCCCTGTTTTCTTTCCCTCGTGGAACTCATCAGTATCTAAAGTATGTGTTCGCTGACTGCCTTTGCCACCAGTGGCAGGCCCCGGACCCTGTCGACAGAACCTCAATCTTAGGCACGGCAGCACTTGCAGCAGCGCTTGGCGCATGGTCCAGCCAGTATTTCTTTGAATGGGGAGCGTTCTGAGGGCACGGCCGCCACTGCACGGTGGGCCACACTCTCCACTTCCCGGTCTTGGGATTGAAGCCCGTCTTGCCACACAAGCCAGTCTCGTTTCCTTATGGCCTCTGATGATGGGATTCCGCAGTGCACAAGAACTAGAGGGCTGCTGCCATTTTAGGGGGTGGCAGAAAGCTCAGGGACCCCGGTGGCACCAGGCCGGCCCACAACCTGCACAACTGTCTACCCACTGACTCGCCAGTTAACTCACACGCTACATTGCACCGGGTTCTGGCTGCCTGAGGATGGAAACTCCGCCTCTTGCTGGTCTGATGCATAAAAGTTGAAGACATTCTGCGCTTCTGTGCAGAGAAATTCTTCAGTATTTTAGCTAATGGCTTAGAGCTTGGTGTCACCTGACTACCCAAAAGGGAGAGGAAATAGACCAACCCATCTGAGGTTGTATTCTTGAGGACGTCCCAGATGTGGCAGTTTGGGGAGAAAAACTTCACAAGTTTTCCTGATGAGTAGTTTCACCTATGCCATTTTCAGGCTTGTGAATTGGGGAGAAACCTAGTTGTCTGTACGAAACGGTGGGTGAAATGAAGTGATGGTGTTGTAAATTCCATTCCGTTTACGTGCAGTTAAGTAGTGAACACGCTGTACGCATTTCTGCCTGCTTACCTCAACCATCACTATTTTTTTGATGTTTATTTATTTTGAGAGAGGGAGAGAGAACAAGCAGGGGAGAGGGGCAGAGAGAGAAGGAGAGAGAGAGAGGATCCCAAGCAGGCTCTGCACCACCAGTGCAGAGCCGGACGCAGGACTGGGACCCACCAACGCTGAGATCATGACCTGAGCCCAAATCAAGAGTCAGAGGCTCAACCGCCTGAGCCACCCAGGTGCCCCTCAACCGTCACTATTTTACATCTCCACGTTAAAAGGCTAAGTCCCACGGCTCCTTTATTGTCGACGTTGGTTCTTGTACTTTCTAGGCTCTCATACCCACCAAATGCCCTATTCTTCAGGAGGACTGACTGTTTTCTCTTCTGGGCTTCTCCTACTCCACGAAACGCCAGAGTGACTTCTCGTACGATACTTCACAGAGCAGACCATCCCATGCACAATTACACGTCTTGACAGGACTTTTCACTCGTGGTATTTGGATTCACCGTTGCAAACATTCTGCCTTCTTGGTTTTCTGTCTCGCAAGGACTGAAATTACCAGGGGTGGGGAGGATAGTTTCAGCATCTGTTTCAAAAGATCCACGCCAGGATTTCCTTTGCACACCAGGAACTGGAGCTCGGAGCACCTCTCTGCTCCAAGCCCGATTCTCGGTTCGGTTCTCGTGCCTTACGCCAGAATGTCCCACGGTAGGTGTAGACAGGAAGGACAAAGAGAAAGTCAGTCACTCGGTCTGAGGGTTCCCCTCCACCCCCCATAGCCTCTCTTCCCCAGATCAAAGGCCTGGCCTGCTGGGTAGAAAGTTTCTGCGGCTTGTTTCAATCAAGGGGTTTCTAGCAGCACAGTTAACGCTTCACTCTCCGGTGTGCTCTGGGGATACAGGAAAATGCCATTGTAATTATCGTACAGCGCTGTAACTCCTTATTTACATTTTGTATTACAAAATGTACATTTTGCAAATGTGCAGTTTGCTCAGCCCCTTTCTGTGTGTGTGTAGTGACAGCAGGTGGTGCTGAGGACACGTGAGGCATTTTAGGGCACGGGCTCTTTCACAGGAGCTCCGGGGACTTGAGGCGCCCAGAGTGACCAGCATCTCTGCCTCCGCGGGCGCGGTATTAACATCCTACCCTGTACTTCCATCAAGCCGGAGTTTAATTAACGTGTTCTTTTCATGCGACTGGGTCTGCAAATGAATAAACAGACACGTTAATTACTCTGGCTGAGTCCACTGTGAAACGTGCTTCATGTTTGGCGACAGGGTGTTAAGTATTTGCCATAACAGAGGATAGACACGGTACGCAAAACCTTATCCACCTGTGTTACCAGAGCATAAAACAGGATTTGGAAAGCAAGGCACAGCACACACAGGCATTCCATCACCCTCCGCGCAGTGGCGGCATGGCTAGAGACAGATAGCCTCCCTTACTCTTCCGAAGGTTTGAGGACTCACATCTAAGTCTCTAACACGCGACAGACTGAACCGGCCAAGAAAGTGCTAAGCATGCGGTAGGCACCAGCGGCGGTGCCTCGGAATCGTCTCGGGACACGTAAAGCAACACCCTCTGAGTGAACTGGAATCAACCAGGCTGGAAGTCTGACCCGTACTTCTCGAGAGGCTTCCGGGAAGCTCTCTCGTGTCTAGAAACCGCTGGGTGCCAAGAGTTGAGCAGCCCGGAGGACAAATGGTAGCTGTGAAAGCTTTGTGGCTTCAGAAGGACTTTCGCTGGTTCCTAAGGAAGATACTTAGAGCAGGACAGGGCTCTTCTCATACCTCATCCCATTTGATCTTGTGACAAGCTTAGGAGGGGAGGTTTTAGCACACGATGTGGGCTCAGAGGTAACGTGACTCTTCCAAGATCACGCCGCTTGTGGGAAGATCTAGAGACGGAGCCGAGGTGTTCGTTCTGAATCCAGAAGCCATCTGCGCCGTAGCATAGGGCAGGTGGCCAGGAGGACGTCTGAGGCTGGGGACAGAGAGCGAGAAAAGAGCACGCAATGTAACAGTAAGGAGCCCCACTTAGCTGTGCTCCCCGGATCTTTTCAGGCCCTCGAGCCGTCTGCCAGGTGACCTTGCAGTGCGTGAAAGGGTTGGAGTATATGTGTCAGCCGTCCTGAGGACTTTGATAAAAGGTCGGCAGAGACCGCGGTGTGCAGGCCCGGAGCGAGGCCCCAAGGCAAATTACGCGCGTCCGTAGCCCTCCCGGGTGCGGCTTTTCATCAGCGATGGGGCCCTGAGCGGCCACCGTGTCTTGGAGGATCATGGGATCACACCGGAGGGGAGACTCGGGAAACAGATCTGACCCCGGCCTGACGCCCAGCCCGCCGACCCCCGGCCCGCAACGGCCGCCCGCCAAACCGCAGCCCCCTGCGGGCCCGTAAGCGTGAGGCCAAGTGCTCTGTGACGCACCGGGTCCCGGGCTGGGGTGTAGCAGCCATCTCGCGGCTCGAATAGAGGGCGTCTGGCCGCGTGGCCACGCAGGAACGACGCAGTCAGGGCCTCCGTCTCCTTGAGGGACTCTTCACTCGCCGCGAACTCGGGAGTCACCGGTCTTTTGTTCCGCTCATCTAACCAGCTTCTGAGCCGCTACGTGTGAGAACCCCATAAGCTGACACGTCGGGAACGACCTCATCATCCAGATCTCCTTTTGTTTCCAGTCCACGAATGGTCAGTCGGGTCAAAAACCGCGGGGTCATCTGGTCGCCCCGCTGGCTTCTCCGCGTACCTCCGCTTCGTCGCCCAGCGCGACCGAGTGGTGACCCCGGACTCTGGTCTCTTCCGGCCTCTCGTTCCTGCCGCTGCTGCCGGCGTTCAGAGAGTAGCATCCCTCGCTCTGATGACGATCCCCGAAGAGATGGCCCCGCTCCTGCTCCCACCCTGTCCTCGCTCTGCAGGGCTGGCTTTCCAAAACACGTGGGATCGTTGTACTCCCTGGCTTAGCACGTCCTCGTGACTCCAGTCGTTGCGGAGGTTGCGTCCGGACTCCTTAGCGTGTGGCAGAGCACGGTCCTCCTGGTGGAGCTCGCTCTGGGCCCACACACTGTGCGACGCTGGGGCCCGATTCCTGGCCTGTTTGCCCCGTGTGTGTGTGCGGCTCATCTTTCCTCTCACCCTGCTCTCCACTCACACCCGCCAGACCCATCTCTCGCTCGCTGGGATGCCCTTCCTGGCACCTGCCCCGCTGTGCTCGGGGAAGAGTTCTGCATTTAGACTCCAATGTCCCCCCCGCCCCAAGCCCCTCCGGTCAGCCCTGCGGACCGTCCAGAATTTCAGAACCTCAGCCCACGTCACCACCATCTCTCGGTGAAGCCTCCCCTTCCCCACAACACCTGGCCTCCCTTTGGTGTGGCCGCTGGACTCTCTCCGCCTGTCTTTACGTGGTCCTCTCCCCTCCTCGCGTGTCAGTCCCGCCCAAGAGGACTGGCTTCCCCGTAACCATCTTGTGCTGCGCCCTGCATCCACCAGATGATTACTTGAGGGAAAGCGGTGAGCGCGAGCTCCGTTTGCCGATCTGTGAAATGGCAGTTTCGTCGTGGCCTCGCGGCCTCGGAGAGCAGACGGGACTCTTTTCTGCCTTGGGTGTACCAACTCACCGGTAGGTGGCGCTGAGACTCCTGAATTGAGGTTTCCCGGGTCTCCCAGCCCCGCATCTGGAGTGCAGGTAGTCAGGATTAACTAGAAACCCAAATCAGACTCGTCAAATCTCCCCCTGAGAGGTGATAATCCATGCGGCCCCCGTGGCACGGGAGGGACTGAGGAGAGGCTCTCTGGTGCAGCTTCGTAAAGAGCGAGGTGCGCTTTCCTTCCTGCTGTCCTCACCTCGAGGGGCCTCTGCAGAGTTAGGGGCCCTCAGACACTTGGATCTGGGGCATCATCTGACTCAGTCCCCCAGAGTCTGAGGTCAGAGGGTCGCTGTCCTATTTGGTCAAGAGCATAACTTTGGAGCTGACCTGGCCTGGGTCTGAATGCCTGCACTGCCTCTTCCTTGGTGGATGACTCTGGGATGTTAGCTTTCCTGAGCCGCCTCTGGATTAGGCACCAATAGAGACCATATAAAAAGAGAGAGAGAGAGAGCCTATAGGAGATATATATATCTATATATAGATATAGATATAGATATAGATAAATATATATATTATATATAGATAATACAAAAATTTTAAAGCTCCGATATATATATATATATATATATATATATATATATATATAGTACGTGGGTATATAGCCATATACCTCCCTCCCAATATATATATTGAGAGAGAGATGGAGAGAGTAGAGATTGGAAAAGTTGGGCTCCCGGGACTAGGGGTTGGCGTATCTGAAATGATTTGCCCACAAAGCACATTTCTAGGGCCAGCCTGAGACTTGAGTGAGTTTTCACTGTAATTGAGCATCTTCCTTCTCTGACAGCCTCCTTTCTCAGGCTCCCCTTTGCTCTCTTGCAGCCTGGGTTCTTCTGAGGCGCCTTTCGTGGTGTCCAGAGCTTGGTGGGTTTTACTGTTGGAGTTTTAGCTGCTCGGTGGCTCAGGCTGCTGCTCCGTTTTGACCCACCTCTAAAAACTGCCTGCCTTTGTTCGTCTGGGGTCATTGCGTTCTGTATTTCTTCTAAACGTGTAACTGTTACCGTTTGGAAGGTCAGTTTGGTAGGAGCATTCTCTTTCATCATGGAAGCTGACCCCTCCTCCTCCAAAACAGTTCAGCTTTTGTAGCATTAACTAGAGTTCCATGTGTATTTCAAGTTTTTGGTTTTTGGTTTTGTTTTCTTAGGGGGTAGGGAGTAAAATTTACTTACAATGAAAAACCTACGTGTACCATTTCTTATACATTTGGGGGGGCGTAGTGTATGTGTGCTCTATTTCTTAAAGAAATACTCATTTTTAAATTTGTCTGTTTAAAAACTGAAAACTCCTGCTTTTCTTCCTCCTCTTCCTCGAGGGGTTTGGGTTGAAGCTCTGATGGCAGCCTTCCATCAGGGTGTTTACGTTAAGCCACTCAACGTTATCTGCTGATGAATCGCTTAGCGCGGGGCTACTGGCTTCCTGTTTCCCACCTGACAGTGGTCGGCTCTCAGAACCTTCTTTTTCCCTTTCAAGGTAATCGTATCTGTTTCCCTGCTGCTCACGTGAGCACTTTGAGACGCTCGGACCGTTATGTCGGTGGCGTGTAATTGAGCAAAATCTGTTTTCTCTTTGCTTTGAGGACACCAGCTCTCACCAGACACCCCGATCGATGCCTCATGCTGAGAAACTCCTACGTCATAGTGGGAATCTTTCTTCAATTGTTTTCCAGTCTCTTACCCCACACAGCTAAGCGACTAGACCTAACCGTTGCAGAATGAATCAAAACTACTGCTGCAGTGTTCCCCCTTCCCTCACTCCACCCACTTACTTAGGCACCACAGTCTTTTTTTGTGTTTTTAATGTTTGTTTATTTTTGAGAGAAAGAGACAGGGTGTGAGCAGGGGAAGGGCAGACACACACACACACAGACACACACAGAATCCAAAGCAGGCCCCAGGCTCTGAGCTGTCTGCACAGAGCCCAACGCGGGGCTTGAACCCACAAACCGTGAGATCAAGCCCGAAGCCGAAGTCAGATACTTCACCGACTGAGCCACCCAGGCGCCCCCTGGCACGGCAGAGTCTTGAGCTGGCTCTTTATCCTCCCCGAATCCCACGGAGGTCTGTCTGTTGGTTTCTCCCGTGAGCTGGAGGACTTTGTTATGGGATAACCGCTGGTTCCCTTGGTTTTTGACATGAATCTAGCACTCTCCCCCTCACCCCGTCTTCTCCCCTCAAGCAGGGACCTTCGTAAGCGCTGGAGGCAGTATGGTATGTGGTTGTTCTTGTTTATTTATTCTCCAGTTCCCTGCGAGGTGTGGACTCTTCAGGGAGAAGGGCACTGGTGGAAAATCGGGAGCCTGTGGAGCCTGTACCACTGCGGACCCGGGGCGTGGCCTTGCCCCTCCCCATCTAGGCTCCCCAAGAGCACAGCCCCTCCCCTCCTCCACAGCTGTGTAACTTTCTAGAATGTAGTCGTTTGTGGGATACTTGGGTTGAATTTCTCTAAGGCCAGCAGGAGGGAGACTGTGGCGTGACCATGGTCGGGAAACCGAGCTCTGACCAGCGGCCCTTGGTCACAAATGGAATGTCTGGTAGAAACGAATGAGAGTTTCAAGTCACCTGTAAATGGGGATAAAAATGTGTATGTGGCACACAATATAGCATATTTACATTTCTATTGATAATTTGAATGTATTAATCTTCTTAAAATTTATTAAAATGTGGATTACAATTTTAAAACAATATAGATAATACAAAAATTTTAAAGTTCCCAAAATTCTACATTAAAAAGTGATTCCTGGGTGCCTGGGTGCTCCGTCAGGGAAACATGTGACTTTGGCTAGGGTCATGATTTCACAGTTCAAGACTTCGAGCCCTGCATTGGGCTCTGGACTGTCAGTGCAGAGCCTGCTTGGGATTCTCTCCGCCCGCCCCCCCTCTGCCCCTCTCCCACTTACGCGTTTTTTCTCTCCCTCTCTCAAAATAAATAACACAAACTTAAAAAAAGGTTATCCCCCCCCCTTGTTTTCCTTCCAAAGTAATTAATTTGTTACCTGCTGTATCACAGGATAAGTGTTACTAGTATTAATAGCTGCTATTTATCAGGGACTCACTTTGTGTCAGAACGGTGCCTTATAACATCCCCACGTATTCACCCTGTTCGGTAGACAGCCTTAACCCTGTTTTGCGGGGCAAGAAGCAGGCTCAGAGGGATAGAACATTTGCCTGGCAATACATGCCCTAAAAGGAGAGAATCCAGACTTTAAATCATTTTTTTTAATGTTTATTTTTGAAAGAGAGAGAGACAGAGCGCAAGCAGGGGAGGGGCAGAGAGAGAGGGAGACACAGAATCTAAAGCAGGCTCCGGGCTCTGAGCTGTCAGCACAGAGCCCAATGCCGGGCTTGAACCCAAGAACTGTGAGATCATGACGGGAGCCGAAGTCGGACGCTTAACCAACTGAGCCACCCAGGCGCCCCAGAGAGAGTCCAGATTTTAAAACCCCAAGCGATCCCATGTTTGGAAATTGCCTAGACCAATCAATATTAACTCATCCGACCCACACACCTGAGGCCTTTCCACCAGGAGCTGGGCAGACAAGCTCCCTGGGAGAGAATGAGGGAGGGCGTTTTTATATCCATACAGCCATCGGACAACGCTGGTAAAAATAACAGCAGCAGGTGCCAGGCTAAGTCGGCTAAGTTCTTGCCATGGATCATTTTATTTGTTAATTAATTTATTTTCAGATTTTTTTTTTTACTTTATTATTTTTTTTAAATTTTTTTAAATTACATTCAAGTTAGTTAGCCTATAGTGCAACAATGATTTCGGGAGTAGATTCCTTAGTGCCCCTTACCCATTTAGTCCATGCCCCCCTCCCACAACCCCTCCAGCCACGCTCGGTTTGTTCTCCATATTTAAGAGTCTCTTCTGTTTTGTCCCCCTCTCTGTTTTTATGTTATTTTTGCTTCCCTTATGTTCATCTGTTTTGTATCTTAAAGTCCTCCTATGAGTGAAGTCCTATGATATTTGTCTTTCTCTGGCTGACTACTTGCACTTAGCATAATACCCTCTAGTTCCATCCATGTGGTTGCAAATGGCAAGATTTCATTCTCTTTGATGGCCGAGTAATGCTCCATTGTACATATGTACCACATCTTCTTTATCCGTTCATCCATAGATGGACATTTGGGCTCTTTCCTTACTTTGGCTATTGTTGTTAGCGCTGCTGTGAACGTTGGGGTGCGTGTGTTCCTTCGAAAGGGCACACCTGTATCCCTTGGATAAATGCCTGGTAGTGCAATTGCTGGGTCCTAGGGTACTTCTATTTGTGATTTTTTGAGGAAGCTCCATCCTGTTTTCCAGAGTGGCTGTACCAGCTTGCGTTCCCACCAGCAGTGCAAAAGAGATCCTCTCTCTCCGCATCCTCGCCAACATCTGTGGTTGCCTGAGTTGTTCACGTTAGCCATTCTGACAGGGGTGAGGTGGTATCTCGTGGTGGTTTTGATTTGTATTTCCCTGATGACGCGTGACGTTGAGCATTTTTTCACGTGTCCGTTAGCCATCTGGATGTCTTCTTTGGAGAAGTGTCTATTCATGTCTTTGGCCCATTTCTTCACTGGACTATTTGTTTTGTGGGTGTTGAGTTTGATAAGTTCTTTCTAGATTTTGGATACTAACGCTTTATCTGATACGTCGTTTGCAAATATCTTCTTCCATTCCGAAGGTTGCCTTTCAGTTTTGCTGATTGTTTCCTTCGCTGTGCAGAAGCTTTTTATTTTGATGAGGTCCCAGTAGTTCATTTTTGCTTTCGTTTCCCTTGCCTCCAGAGACGTGTTGAGTAAGAAGTTGCTGCGGCCAAGGTCAAAGAGGTTTTCGCCTGCTTTCTCCTCGAGGATTTTGATGGCTTCCTGTCTTACATTGAGGTCTTTCATCCATTTTGAGTTTATTTTGTGTGCGTGATGTAAGAAAGTGGTCCAGGTTCATTGTTCTGCATGTCGCTGTCCAGTTTTCCCAGCGCCACTTGCTGAAGAGACTGTCTTTATTCCACTGAACATTCTTTCCTGCTTTGTCAAAGATTAGCTGGCCATACGTTTGGGGGTCCATTTCTGGGTTCTCTATTCTGTTCCATTGATCTGAGTGTCTGTTTTTGTGCCAGACACGGGTCATTTTAGATTCATAACCACCCTCTGAGGCAGGTTCTACTGTTCCCAATTTGAAGAAGCTAAAACTCAGGCTCGGAGAGGTTAAAGAATTTGGTTGACTTAGAGGAGAAGTAGTGGAGGAAGGATTCCAATCCAGGCAGCACAACAGGAGGGCTTAAGCTCCTCAGTTCTCTACTCTGGGGGCGCCTGGGTGGTTCAGTCGGTTAAGCGTCTGACTTCGGCTCAGGTCAGGATCTCGAGGCTCGTGAGTTGGAGCCCCGCGTCCAGTTCTGTGCTGACAGCACGGAGCCTGCTTGGGACTCTCTCTCCCTCTCTCTCTGCCCCCCCCCCCCCACTCGTGCTGTCTCTGTGTCTCTCAAAATAAATAAAAAGGCTTTAAAAAGTCATTTCTAAAACACCAGTCATCTACTTTGTTCATGAATCTGTCGTTTGGGCAGGGCTTGGTGGCGTCAGCTTATTTCCCCCCCGTGTGGCATCGGCGGGGGGAGTGGGGGGCCTGAAGGCCGGGGGCTGGGACCATCTGAGGGTCACTGACATGTCTATTACTTGTGGCTGGTCGTCAGCTGAACACCTACATGTGGGCTCTGCCTGCCGCTGCTTGGCTTCCTCCCAGCAAGGCAACCCAGCAACATTATCAGTCATTAGACGAGGCAAATTAAAACCACAATGAGCTGTCACTACACCCCTACCAGAATGTCTAAGACCAAAAAGACTGACCATGCCCAGGGGTGTCAAGGATGCTCTCGTACAAACATTTTGGAAAAGGGCCGGGCGGTCTGTTAGGAAGTTAAACATCCACTTACCCTGTGACCCAGCCATGTAACTCCAAGGTAATCCCTGCGAAAGGAAAGGAGAGTGTATACAAGGGCTTACATGTGAATGTTCACAGCAGCTTTATTTGAAGGAGCCAACAATGAGAAACACCCCAAATGTTCATCGGCAGGTGAACAGATAAGTAAAGTATGGCATACAGTGAAATACAATTCAGCAATAAAAATTAACTATGGGTACATGGAATAACATGGGCAGCTCTCAAAGTTACGACGCTGAGTGAAAGAAACCAGACAAAAAAGTGCATGCACAGTATTATTCAATTTACATAAAATGTTTAGAAAATGCAAACTGACCTGTGGTGCCGGGAAGCACGCCAGCGGTTGCCTGCAGGTGCTAGAGGTGGGGTAGAGAGGGATGACAGTGGGGCATCAGGAAACTTTTAGGGCTGGTGGATGTGTTCGACATCTTGATAGTCGTGATGGTTTCAGGGGCATACACACGTCAAAATTTACCAAGCTGCACACTTTGAATATGTACAGCTTACTGTGCGTCAATTGTATCTCAGCTTAGAAAATGAATACCAACTCGGGTGGAAAAAGAAAGGGCGTGTGGGGGGAGATGCACTGTGGTGGCCATGTTGGAAAACATGACCTACCTCATTCACCAGGTGCTTCCAACATGCTGGGTACTGTGTGTGCTAAGTGCCTCGTGGCACTGGCGCTGAGTCCACCGGATAACCCAACCTGAGGGAAGATGAGGAGGTGGCCAATTATTTATTGTTATGATTATCTTGGTTGCTATTACAGAACCATGAGGTCTGGGTCTCTCTGGGACGGAAAGATGTCTCAGGGCTCTGGTGAGCAGGCCATCAAGGCTTTCCTTCCAGAGCCGCAGGAGAAACTGCAGGCCACTTCTTGGGACAGTCAGGAAGCAGAGCAACGTGGAGAAACGGGTGGGGGCTTTGTGAGAGGGTGTGGGGACATGGCTGCCGAACTGAGAAGCTGGAAGGAGGTAGCAGAGGGGCCCCTCTTGGGCGGGAGAGGCCCCCCCTTCTTCTGTTACATTAGCCCCTTTGGACAGGTAGGTGCCTGATCTGGACCCTCTGGTGACTGCATCCAGCTTTCCTCTGGGAACCACCATGCTGTGACTCCAAGTCCCCAAAGACCCTCTCAAATTGCCCCCATGCCTCAGCTTCCAGAGGGCACAGGTGACCCAGGCCCAGCCAGCCCACTGATCACAGTGATGGGTTTGGGCAGGTGCATGGTCCAGGCTAGGTCGACCAACATCAGCCTCGGACCTCTGCTTCAAGTAACAGGAAGGAGACTCTTCCTTTTCCCCGAGGTGGCTACGCTGACCAACCTGAGCCTTGGGCCCTGGGGGACATCTTTCCACCACGTGTGGAGAGCCTGCCCGCAAACCAAACGGAAAGAAAGACGGCTACAGAGCAGAGAGAAAGAAAGGGGTGTGCCTCTGACATCACAGTTCAGGCCTGCGGACCCAGCCAGACCCGAGGCCGGGACCTCTCCGGGACTGGTTTCAGGGCCCAGTAAACCAAATCCTCTGCTGAACTGCTTGCAAACCAAGTCGTCCTCTGTGCTTCGCCCCAGCACTCAGATGCCCCACCCCCACCCCTCCAGGGGCTTTCCGAGAGACCCGGATATTGGGGTTGGCCCACAATTGCACCGCGCCTGTGTCTGTACCCCCCCCCCCCCGCCCCCTCCGCACTTAGGGAGGAAGCCGACGTCAGGCCCCTCGTTCTGGGGCCACAGGAAGGGCCCGGTTGGAGAAGCTCTACACGCTCCGTCCAGCCTGGGGCTGATACGGAGAGAGATGGCGTCGCCACCAAAGCTCCCGAGTAGAGTCCCCGCGTCCTGGAGTGGCTGGGCCCTGTGTGTCTGGCTGCTGCGCTCTGTCGCAGGTGAGCTTCTCCCCTCTCCCTGTCCCAGATCCTAATTAGACCTCTCGCTCCGTTTAAAATATTGTTTTAATGTTTATTTAGTTTTTGAAAGAGAGCGAGAGAGGGGCAGAGACAGGGAGCAGGTTCCAGGCTCTGAGCTGTCCCACCACCGTGAGATCATGATCTGAGCCGAAGTCAGCCGCTCAACGATTGAGCCACCCAGGCGCCCCTCTCGCGTTTAATGGGGATGGAGGTTTGTGACTGTGGACAGATTCTGGTTTAGGAGCATAGCGGGGACTATTGGAAGCGGAAGGCGGGAGAGCGGCTGGTGCACAGCCGGGTGGACCCGTCACTCCCACCTCCCATGAGGAACCTAGGCCTGAGTGACTGCAGGGTGCCGAGAAGAGGGGAGGTGCAGGGGCTGGACCTGGACAGACAGAGGGGCTTGGGCGGGGCAGTTGAGGGGTGGGAGGGGCGGTCTCGGTACTTGGGGAAGGGGTCAGATCACCCGTGCCTTGCGGTCCCCTGGAGCTAAACAGAAAGAGTAGAAATTGGTGACATTGATTAAGGAGGCACTGTATGCTAGACTTTATCTCATTGAATCCTATGACAATTCTGTGAGGTAGATTCTACAACCCTCATTTTAGAGCGAGACTGAGGCTTAGATAAGGTGTCCATAGTCACACAGCTAGCTAGTAGATGGGGGTCTGGTGAAAGCGGTGGAGTTGGGGGGGGGGTGACATGGGCTGGGGCATGACAGTGGGGCCAGCAGGAGCAGCGGGAGGCTGGGGGCCATCCGGGTGGCAGGAGGTGACCCAGGCTCAAGAGGCTTTGGTGGAGGGGAGGACAGCTGTGTGACAGGGTCTGGAGGACCTGGAGACTGGGACTTGTCTGCAGGCTGGGGAAGCTGGAGGATGGGGAATGCAGGGGTGGGGGGTGGATCTTCCTCACTCTAATTTGGTGGAAATGAGGCCGGAGAGAAATTGAGGAAACCTCAGGGAAGAGCTACCCCAGTGCGCTTGTCCAGGAGCCAGGAGAGAGGGTGACGGAGAGATCCCAGGGGCTGAGACTGAGGCACCAGAAGGGCTGATGGACGGGTGGGAGGGGAGCAGAGTGGGGTCAGCCCCTGGGGTTTGAAGGCAGACCCGGCTTTGACCCAGGAGTGGTCAAGGTAAGTGCCACAGAAAGGTCAAGAGAGATGAGGGCGAGGAAATACCACTACGTCCTGGGTCTTGGTGTTCGAGCGTGATGGGAGAGACTTGTTCTTTTCAAAATGTGAAACTTCTCATTTCTGACGGTGATAGTAAAGCCTGCAAAGTAAAATTACACAGCAGTAGATTTATTAGAAGCCCTAAGGCCTCCCATGGTCCCGAACCCACACGCTACTGCTGTTAACGGTTTTAAATTTTCTTTCAGGTTTTGGGATATTAGCAAAAACAGATACGTACGTGTTTAAGAGAATTCCCGTTCCTCCACATCTTTGCCGAGACTTGAGAATTACCTGTCTTTTTCATTTTAGCCATTGAGGTACTCGTGCACCTGATGTCCTCCTAGTCTTTTTTTTTTTTTTTTTTAATCTCCCCATAGTCTTAATTTCTGTTTCCCTGATGAATAATGGCATTGAGCGTGTTTTCATGTTTGTTGACCTTTAGGATATCCTGTTCTGTGAAGGGCCCGTTCAAATCTCCTGTTCATGTTTCTATTGGTTCATTTGACTTTTTGTTTATGATTTATGGGAGATCTTTATATAATCTAAAAATCTAAATAGAACTCCTCTGTTGGTTATTTGTGTTGTATCTTCCAGTCCATGGATCTTTTCGCTGTTGTTAATGGTGTCTTCTGATAAACAGCCACTCCCAATTTTAATGTTGTTTACACAATAGTTTTTCCTTTATAACGGACTTTTTTTGGTGTCGTATTTAAGAAATCTTTGCCTACTAAGATTTCTTTCCGAGATTTATGCTGATAAAGATATTCTCGGGGTGCCTCGGTGGCTCAGTTCATTAAGCTTCTGACTTCGGCTCAGGTCACGTTCTCACAGTTTGAGTTCCAGTTCCGCATCAGGCTCTCCGCTGTTAGCACGGAGCCCACTTAGGATCTTTTGTCCCCCTCTCTCTCTGCCCTTCCTCTTCTCGTTCTTTCTCTCTCTCTCTCAACATAAATAAATAAAGATATTATCCTATGTTTTCTTCCAAGCTTTCCTGTTTTACATTCCAGATTTAGATGTGTAATCCAGCTGAAATTTTTGGTTGTAATCCAGTTAGAGTTGGAGGTTAAAGTTCACTGCTTGTGCAAAACAAACAAACAAACTCACTGCTTGTGCATATGTGCATATCTAGTTGACCCAGCACAAAAGGACTGTCCTTTCTCCGTAGCCTTATAGCATCACTTTGTCATAAAACTGTAGACACGTTTTGGATTCTGGCTCATGTTCCACTGATCCCTTGTGTATTCTTGCACCAATACCACACTGTTTTCATTACATCAGCCCCTTGAAAGTTTTGGTTCTTGGGAGTGTAACTCCTCCAGCTCTGCTGGCAATCAAGATTGCCCTAGATATTCTAGGAACTTTACATTTGCATAAAAATTTTAGAATCAGCTTATCATTTTCCACAAAAAGACCTGCTGGGGTTTGATGGGAACTTTTAAATGTACTAAGACTTGTTTTATGGCTCAGAAGACGAGCTAAGTTTGACGCTGTGGTATCACTTTAGGAAAAACTGACAACTCCATCACAGTGAATGTTCTAATGCATGCGGTGGCATCTGTCTCCACTTACTTACATTGTAAATATTTCTTTCAATAATGTTGTGTAGATTTCACTGTAGAGGACTTGCATAGTTTTAGGAGATTTATTTCTAGGGAGGGCACCTGGGTGGCTCCGTCGGTTAAACGTCTGACTCTTGATTTCGGCTCAGGCCATCATCTCACCGTTCTAGAGTTTCAGCGCCACATGGGGCTCCACGCTGACAGCACGGCACCTGCTTGCCATGGTCTCTCTCTCCCTCTCTCTCTCCCTCCCCATCTGCAGCTTGTGTGCGTGCTCTCTCTCTCCAAATGAACTTAAAAAAAAAAAAGATTCATTTTTAGGTATCTGTTGGTTTTGATGCTATCATAAGTAGTATTTTGTTAATTTTATTGTCTATTTATAGTTAATATAGAACTATAATTTATTTTTCTATACTTACCTTATATCCAGTGACCTTGATAAACCCATTTATTTCTAACAGATTATACATTTAAAATTTTATTATGTTTACCACTAGGTTGTCTGCAAATGCGATTTTATTTCTTCTTTAACAGTCCTTAGGTGTTTTTAGAAACAACTTCTGTAAAGTATACGTGTCACGCAATCCACTCAATTTAGATGCACTGTACAATTTAGTTGTTTTCAGCAAATGTACCAAGTTTATCGGTACATTTACCAATGTACCAATGCAACTATAACCAGCATTGAGTCTTAGAGCACTTTTATCATCTGGATAGATCCCCCGTGTCTGTTTCCAGTTATTGTGTCAGCAGCACTCACACATTTTTTGACCCATCACCTTCTTATTTTCATTTACTTCTAAATACTGCTATACTTCCAGATTTACTCTTTGACCCATGGGTTATTTAGAACTAAGTTATTTTCCAAACATTTGGGAATTTTCCAAACATCTTTGTCATTGGTCTCTAATTGAATTCCACTGTGGTCAAAGAACATTGTGTGTGTGACTTGAATCCTTTTAAATGTATGAAGACTTGTTTTATGTTCAGAATATGATCTGAGTTGATAAAGGTTCCGTGGGCATTTGAAAAATAAGTGTAATTGGGGGTTGTTGGGTGGAGGGCTCTATAAGTACCGTTTTGTAAATTGGTCGATGGTATTATTCAAGGCGTCTGTATCCTCAGAGATTTTCTACCCGCTTGTTCTATCAAATATTAAAAGATGGGTGTTGAAATCTCTGGCCATTATTGTGGATTTGTCTGTCTTTCTGTGCAGTTCTATTACTTTTGCTTCTTTTATTTTGAAATTCCATTATGTGTGTAAGTGTTTAAGATTGTTATATTCTCTTAATGAATTGAACTCTTTAACATTATGAAATAAAACTTTTTACTGTTAGTATTCTTTGCCCTGAAATCAACTTTATCTGATTTTGATACTACCCTTTCTGTTAAAAAAAAAAAAATCATAGTAGCATAGTATGACATTTCCATCCTTTTTCTTTTAAATCATTTTTGTCCTTATGTGGGTTTGTTGTGGATGGAATATCCACAGGATTCCTGTCCAATCAGACTTTCAATTGAGGTGTTTAGACCACTTACATTTAATATGGTTATTGAAATGGCTGGGTTTATGTCTTTCTGGTGGGATGCCCCTTTTACATCATTAAGTGTACATCTTCATCTCTTCGTACTATTTTTTGCCTTGAAGCCTATTTGATCTGATGTTAGCATAGGTGTATCAGTGATAATAATGCTTTTACTTTCAGTGTTTTCAAGTCCTAATATTTAGGGTGTGATCTTTGTTAGCAGGTTATAGTTGTTAGATTTTGATCCATTCTGTCTATCCTAGTCTTTCAATTGTAGAATTTAGTCCCCTTATATTTAGTGTATTTACTAATATATTTGGGTTTATACCTACTATAGTCCTTGTTTCTCATTCCCTTTTCTCTTATTTGTTGTCTTCTTTTGCATTCTTTTTTTTTTTTTCAATTTATTTTTGGGAGAGAGAGGGAGACAGAGTATCCCAAGTAGGCTCCACACTGTGAGTGCAGAGTCCGACGCAGGGCTCAGACTCACTAACTGTGAGATCATGACCTGAGATGAAATCAAGAGTCAGATGTTCAATTAATTGAGCCACCCAGGTGCTCCTGGATTCTTTTAAAAAATATTCCCTCCTCTAAAAACTTGTTAATTATACATTCTTTTATTATTCTTTTAGTGGCTACTCCTACAGATTAAAATATGCATTTCTGACTTCATGGTCTAATATAATACTACTTTGACCACTTCTCTAATGAGGCTATAATGTTAGAGTATTTTAACTTCACTTGCCTCCTCCCAACTTCTGTGTTGTTCTTATAAGACATTTCAAGTCGACATTTCTATTGCTTTGTACAGACAATATTTATTTATATTTAACTACATATTTACCCTTTCTATTACTCTTCATTCCTTCATGCATTTCCCTGTTTCCATCTAGGGTCGTTTTTCTTTTGCCTGGAGATTTCCTTTTAGGATTCCTGTAGGTGACATATTATCTCAGCTTTTATCTGGGAACATCTTTATTTTCAAGACAGTTTCATTAGGTAAGAAAAAATTCTATGTTGACAGGTTTGTTTGTTTTCACGCAAGAACTTTAAATGTCTTTTCATTGTCTTCTGGCTTCCATAATCTCTGATGAGAAGTCATCCATCAGTCTTCATGTAACACAGTACAATGATCAAAATGAAGAAGCCAACATTAATATGATTCAATCTACAAATCTTACTCAAAATTCACCAGTTTTCTCTCCAATATTCTTTAGAGTAAAATAAATATATATAGATGGTCTATATATATATATATGGACCATATATATATATATATGGTCCAAGATCCAATCCATGATCACACACTGCATTTAGTTATCATGTCTCTTTATTCTCCTTTAATCTGGAACAGTTCCTTAGTTTTCACCTTTCATGATGGAGTACAGGCCAGTTATTCTGTAGAATATACGTCAACTTGGGTTTGATGCTTCAAACCTGATGTTTCCTCATGATTAGATTCAGGCATGCATTTATGACGGGAATACCACCGAAAGATTGGGTTCTCAGTGCCCTATATCAGGAGACATGATGTCTATTTGCCCCATTCCTGTTGATATTGATTTTGCTCATGTGGCTGGGTGCCTGGGTGGCTCATTCAGTTCCACGTCCAGCTCTTGATTTGGGCTCAGGTTATGATCTCACTGTTCATGGGATCGAGCCCCGCGTCAAACTCTGCCCTGATGGTGTGGAGCCTGCTTGGGATTCTCTCTCTCCCTAGCTCTGCCCCTCCCCCACTCGTGCTTTTTCTCTCTCTCTCAAAAAAAAAAAAATAATAAATAAATAAATAAATAAACTTACCCAAACCTAAAATGTTTTATCATCCATTGATGCTTCTTGTCTGAGTGATGATTCCTATGGTGGTTGTCAAATGGTGGCTTCCTAATTCCAGAATTCCTTCTACAATTAGAAGTGTATGGAATGCAGTTTTAATAGAGTTCCATCTACTACTCATTTGCCTTGTTCCTAGGGCTGACCCATTTGGGACATTGAACTGAAATCCTGGTGATACAGCAGAGTGTTTCCTTTTGAGATGTCAAACTCTGATCATTTATCTTCTCAGCACTGTGACTCTGCAAAATTCCGCTCTGCTTCACAGAGGTTGGGCTTAGCTTTTAAGGTTCCCATCTTATAAAATTTCAGACTTCAGGTAATGGTGATAACTGAACATATATTTGAGGTTCCTCAGGCTTCCGGTTTTGTCACTGCAGCCTGTGAGATTATAAACGGCTCTGCTAATTTCTCTTGTCTCACCTGCAGCCTTCCCCCTGGGGAAAACCTGGATCCTTAGCCTCTTGCCAGAATTGGCAATTGCAGATGGCTGAAAGTTGTCGCTTTGCACCTCCGTGGCTCTTCCCTCTGCACATCCTTAACCCTTCTGGCCACTGTTGCTTCTGTACCTCTCTTAAACCTGAAATATCGTCTGTTCCTCTGGCTTTTCTAGTTGTTTTCGGTGGGAACATTATTTGGCTGCCAACAACTCCATCCTACCCAGAAGTGAGAGTTCTACATTTTCCTTTTATGGGGCCTGCATAGTACTGCGTAGACCGGGTGTCTCATTTAAAACTTTATCCTCTCCTCTAAGTACATTTATTTTCTCACTATTATAACAGTCCCGTTTGTAGGTCTACCAATATACCTGAGTCCAGTTATTTTCCCAAGGTAAATTTACGGAAATAAAATTGCCAGATCACAGAGTGTGATGACGTACAGTTTTGACAGGTTTTGTCACATGGCCTTCTGGTGAGACCGGACGCTTCGGCTGAGCTGACAGTGTCTAATAAAGGACTACTGAGTTGTTTTGAGTGGGTCACTATCCTCTCTGCCTCTTCAGGTGCCCCAGAAGTCCTCCAGCCCTCTCTGTTCCAGCCTCGGTCTTCTGTGGTGAGTGGACGAGGCAATCCACAGATCTGGTGTGTGGTGCAGGGAAGCCCTGCCAGGGCTCATGTCTTATCTTGGTACCAGCAGTTGAAGGGGAGTGGCCCCACCTTCCTGCTGAGTCAGCGAGAAGGGGCTCCCCCCACCTATGGTTTTGGTGTGAATCCTCGCTTTCTGGCAGAGATGGACCCAGCCCAGAATGCTGCGCTCCTGACCGTGGGCAATGCCAGCCCTGCTGATGAGGGCACCTACTACTGTGCCATATGGTTTTCAGGCCATTATGTCTTTGGAGAAGGTACCCGACTGCTCTATCAGGGTGAGTCTAAGAGCGTGGGGATCTGGTGCCCCTAGTGCATACGAGTGCAATGGAGCTGGTGGCAGTGGGCACAAAGGTGTAGATGGTGGAGCCCCCTTGGAGGAAGCTGTTGTCGGTAGGATGAGGGAAAGAGAAGGAGGGCCAGGAGAGTAGACTGCCAGCAGGGAAAATGCTCAAGCTTCTGGATGGTGGAATTGGCTGGAAGCATTTGAGGATGGACAGAAACACCTTAGACCGGATTTTTAGGCCTGGGAGGGGAAGCCTCATCAAGAACATTAAATCCCTTCCCTTCCCTTGCTCTGTAGTAAGGATACTGGAGGCCCGGAGGACAGAAGGTACATGTGGCAGAGATAAGCTCAGCTCCTATTCTGCTCAACAGGCCAGAAGGCCAGTTGTGGGGCAAAGTAGATTCTGACAAAGGTGAGGGAAGGCCATAGAGGAAGGGTAGAAGAGTCTCCAGAGGCCCCAGAAGGAGGGGGATCAATAGGACTGAGGTTGGAAGAGGCTGGTGGTATTGGGTAACATCCTTCTTCCTCTCATTCCCCACAGCTAAGAGGCAACCCCTGGCTCTGCAGCCACCTGAGCTGAGCCTGTTCATCCCAGCCTACGGCCCTCCCTTCCATGTACTTTGTGTGGCCCTAGGACATAACCCTGACCCTCTGAGGGTGTCCTGGGTCCTGGAAGGCCAATACCAGGAGGAAGAGGACTCCACTGGGGGAGCTGGGGATCCCATGGTCAGCTGGCTGCAGCTGCCTCAGGAGGTGGCAGGAATGTCTGTGACTTGCCGAGGCTTGCACCAGAGTGGAGTCTTAGAAGTCGTGCTGCCCCTGCCCTGGGGCCGAGGTGAGTAGAGAGGACCCAGGGGTTGTGCTCCAGTCTTCCTGATGCAACCACCTGGAACCCAGACATCAATTACTCCCTGGCAAACCAGAAAGTCAAGATAAGCACTGCTGTGTGTGGCAAAGAACCCTTGGCTCTGCCCTAGCTTCTGGTGAAGCCTGGACGTGGCTTTGGAGCCCGTGCAATGTTGTGGGACGAGCTACCCCCAAAGTCCTAATACCTACTCTGTCACTCCTGGCTTCTGTGTTCCCTAGTGGTGAATTCCTGCTTATTTCCTTTGGGTGACAGGGCACAGGGAAGCTATACGAAGGGCATCTGCTCTGTTCCAGGGCACAGGAGAACGCTGGAAGTGGAGAATGCGAACAAGAGTGGACACATTCTTCTAGGTACGGACCCCCTGACACTGACGTCGGACCCCCTGGGTGGTGAAGCCTTGACTTTTCACGGTCATCGACTCATTCAGCAATCATTTTATGGAGTACTAAGTATTTGCCAGGGCAGAGAGGTGACTGGAACACAGTCTGAATATTAGTGAGTCTAGAGGGGTAGGTCAGACACTGAACCAAGGTTTAAAATGCAAGGAACACTGCACTAAAGGTCCTAGGACAGGAACACAGGAAATATTCAGGAGCTCAGCCAGGAGAGGGGCCCTCCTGCAGGGGGGTCTGGGAAGCTCCTGTGTTGATGCAGTCAGAGCTGAGCCCTGAGATTCTGGCTGGAAAAGGTGTAGACCCAGTCCAAAGCACCTGGGTCTAGTCCTGGCTCAGCCCTCAACATTCTGTGGCCCCTATGGTGGGGGGGGGGGGGGGGGAGGTGGAGGAGGAGTCTTTTTTTTTTTTTTTAATTTTTTTTTCAACGTTTTTTAAATTTATTTTTGGGACAGAGAGAGACAGAGCATGAATGGGGGAGGGGCAGAGAGAGAGGGAGACACAGAATCGGAAGCAGGCTCCAGGCTCCGAGCCATCAGCCCAAGAGTCCGACACGGGGCTCGAACTCACAGACCACGAGATCGTGACCTGGCTGAAGTCAGACGCTTAACCGACTGCGCCACCCAGGCGCCCCAGGAGGAGGAGTCTTTTACCCTCTCTTGGCCTCAGATCCACCTACCTACTTACCCCATCCAGCCCAGACCATCTCTGCACTTACAGATCTTAAGTCTAACTTTTTATCCTATAAATGGGGAGTAACACAACTTCACAGAGGATAAAGTGAGCCAGAGAGGCCTCCTTAGGAGGAGGCAGGGGCAGGGAGAAGCCCATGAAGATGCATTGTTCATTGTGGGCCCACTTTCACCCTGTACCTGTCTCCCTCACAGTGGAGCTGGAGCAGATCCTCATTGCCACCACCTACTGCTACCTGGGACTGCTGGGTGCATCTCTCATCTACGGCCTCATCCTGGCTGCTCTCTGGAGGAATCGCTGTTGTTGGGCCCACCCTACGGAGCCACTCCCCAGAGGGGGTCAAGGAGCGGCCCCCGGTTCCAGGGCGCAGGTGGGCAGGAGGTGCACTCCTGCCGCGGCCCCGGAGCACAAGTGGCCGAGCCCCAGGGGCTTCCACGTCCTCCGAGGGGCTGCCCATGCCCCGGACCCTCCGTCCTTGCTCCGGCCGGCTTCCTCCTAGTCTGCTGCCTTTCATTACCCATCGGGTCCCCCTTTCTCTCTCAGGCTGTCCAAATTTCTCCATAAATACAGGGAATTTGAGAAGTTACTGCTGTGCTGTGGGTTGTTCTGGGCAAGGGAGGTGGGATCCTGGGACCAAGGCCAATACCTTCCAGGGGAGGGATGTCCAGGGTATGGTCTGGCTCTGAGGACAGGTCAGCCACTGCAGGCTGGAGCCTGAAAGTCATACAGGTCCCAAGGCCACTCTGGCCGGTCAGAGGGAAACGCATGTGGCAGGGGCAGACCGTCATGTTCTGCTGCTCACTAGCTGAGAAAGCCGGGTCACACCCACCCTCTCTCACTTCTTCATCTAGCAGAGGGTTGGGTATCTAAAGTTCTCCCCCTTTTTGGCTAAAATCCTTTCATTCCTCAGCCCCTTTTGAGAACAAATGCCAAATGCCTCTGAGGATTTAAGTTGGCCAAGGGTTTTTAATCAGAAAGATCACACAGAATTAGAGGGTAGGGTGATTCCTTCAGAGACTGCTAAGGCAGCATGGTCCCCACTACTGCTGTGGCATCCCGTCAAGGGGCCGATGCTGCGAGCTAGGGAACCCACTTCTCCCTTGTGGGAATACCAGTGACTTCATTTCCCACACTTGCACCACAGCAGGCAGCCTCTCTAAGACTCTCAGGAGCATCTGGCCCCAGACTCCTCCCATCCAGGGCGATGGCTGCCCAGAGTTCCCTACAGAGTGTTTCCAGTTGTTCTCTCTTCCTCTTTTGTTCTTCTATGCTTCGCCTTCTCCTGGCCTCCACGCTACACGCAGGCCCACCATCTCCCATGTGACAGCTGCAAAAAGTGGATCTGAGTTCTGAGAAGAAACCCTGGGCCCAGGGTCCTCTGGTCCTTTCTCACCGGGCATCCTAGCACTCAGATCCTGGTACAGATGTTTCTACTTCGAGAAATCCTTGTGTCCATGCAAACTCCTTAAGTGAGGATTTTGTAACACCCACATGCAAATTCACTTTGCCATAGCGAAGGAGACAGAAGCCTCAGGAAGGGTGTCACAGGGTTCACTGGCCCTGGGACGGGGCTATTGGAACGGAGAGGTGAGGGCTGATGAACAGGGACCTGACAGGGCATGGACAAGAAATGTGGCCTAGTTCTGGGCCCAGAGGGAAGGTGACCACTAGAGACCGGTGCATCCACGTGCCTTATGTGCAACGATGGGTCCCAGCTACGCTCTCCCCAGGAAGGAGCCTTATGATGTGGTTTAAGGTGAGTAATTCCCAACACATCAACCTGACGGTCAGAAAGCCTTGGATCCGGCCTCTAAAGTTCCTGTGGTCCTACCCTGCTTGACCTATTTAGCTGAGGAGACAGAAACGACACCACCAAGCGCAGCGAGTAGGGTCAGGGTGCACAGCTTGGGAGATGCTCCTCACAGAGCAGTTGGTTGGGGGCGTCCTCCCAGTCACCAGAGAAGATTTAACAAGTAAAAACCTGCAAACTCTTTATTAAATTCTCCCATTTCATCTGTACAGAAAAAAATGCACATTATGTTCAGGATCTCAGTAACATCTCAAAATTACACAGCATGAACATGTAAAAACAAGGAACTGCTGGGATTTTATACATAGAAAGAAAAATCATTTACAAAAGAGGCTTGTTAATTTTACTTTTCTGTATTTTCTCTTTCTTAAAAAAAAAAAAAAGTTCAAGGCCTAAGATGTCACACAGCATCTGCTGTTCAGTCTGTTTTCCTGCTTGGACTGACCTGGGAACACTGTGCCGGGAGAAGCTGCTAGGAAGGCTCCTGCTGCCGGCTGTCCTGCTGGCCACCCGACCCCGTGCACTGACTGCAGTCTGCCCGGGGCCTCTCCAACCTCCCTAGCTCCTGGCATAGGCCTGCTGGGCTCTGGGGTCCAGGTTCCATGGGTTCCATGGGCTCCATGGGTTCCATGCTGGGGGAAGGCAAAAACAGAATATAGAGGCACTATCTGAATTTTCTCCTTGCCCAGGAAGGTTTCTCTACTCCATGTATCCCAACAACATCCCTACCGGTGTGTTGTGACAGATCTTGGGGAGGAGGAAGGAGAGGAAACCACCATCAGGATCCTGCTACCACCAGACTAAACAGATAGTTCCACCTTGTGCTCCAGATAACAAGCAGTCCTGGGGTCTCCATAGTGATCTCACTAGACGGCTGGGAGAAGCTTGTCACTCAGAAGAGTCAGTCTGGGTTTGCTATGACTTATCTGTTGTCTGAGGTCAGGGCAAGAAGGGGGATTCGGCTTCAGACTCAAATGCCCTAACATGTGACCCTGGTCCTAATGGAGAGGAGGACCAAGAGGAGTGTATTAGAGAGATGGCCAAACAAAGACAAGAGAGAGAGATAGAGAGAGTAAGGGAGGAAGGGAGGAGGGGCAGGCCAGAACAGGAGCTGTGGCCCCACGGCCCTTGGGAATCAGGGAGCAGTGGAGAAGAGGTGAAGGAAAGAAGTGTCCCTGAAGGCCGAGGAGAAATTCAGGGTACCAGAATGCTGCATTCGATAAAGCTACGTAGGTGCTGTCCAAAGCGGGGGAGAAAAAAAGGATCTTTCAGGTTTCCCAAATCCGTAAGAACCTGAAATACAAATATATATATACCAAAATGCACACAATTCAAAAAGCCCTATGCTTGTGGTTCTGTGGCCAAAATTTAGGTTGAATGGGTCAGGCTGGATTGGCTGGCTGCCACGGGTCCCTTCCAGCTTCCTTCTCTGTATCTGCTTGCTTAAAAGAAGCTGGATGTGGAGAACATGTAGTTTTTGGTGGGGGAGGGGAAGAAATGGGATATGAAAGCTTTTTCTCAGAAGAACTTGAGACCAGCTAAGTAAGAAAGGAGGCCCATGAAGCCATCTCTCTCCCCCTGGATGACTCCCTAGAGTGGGGATCTGTGGGACAGAAGCTGTACCGCAAGCCTGGGGGTGGGGAGGATGGGAGACATTTCCAGAAGTCATACTCACACAAGAGAGTGAATCTTTTCTTGGGAAGACAGGGAAGTCGGCACAGAAGTCCCGTTCCATTTTGTCTGATGAGTAAATGGATACTATAGACCTCTTTACCACTGGATTCTTTTATGACACAACTTCAGGAAATAGGAAGAAGTGAACTCTGACAATTCTGTCACCTCTTCTAGGAAAGCAGAATCTCCCTCCCTCTCTCGCCCAGGCAGAGCTGCTCACTGTTCCCCAGAAAAGGAAGCACAGGGTATCAGACAGCCGGAGGCCTGCAGTGAATTCGAGCCAATGCCTGCTGAGTACCAGTACTCAGGATGCACTGGTTTGGAGTGTGTTGACTGGACCCACAGAACTGGCAGTGGCAGCCAGAGGGCCTCCAGGGAATATAGAGGAGGAAGACTTTCCTGCTGGAGTGAACCCAAGCCTCGGCTATGCTCCTACCTCAGCACATCTTGCTAGCACACGTCTCCTGGGAGAGCAGCAATAGCAGAGGATGGTCAGGGCCGCACCAGGGTAAGGGTCTCACTTCCAGGGCTACTCTTCTGGGAGAGAAACTCAGTTAGAGGGAAGAGTCTTGTTCTTGACAGTTGCCCTGCATTTCCGATCTCCTATACCGGAGGGCCTCCAGGCCAGGACAGTAACCTCTCGGGGCCTCTGGAGTGTTCTGGAGCACACTTCATATGACTTCCCCAGACCCTGGAGAGAGCTAATAAGGCCAGATGAGTTACCTGGATTTTCGGCAAACGCCTGAGGCCTTGACTGTGGAAAACCCCCCACCAGCTGCTTGTTATTGTCCACAGGCTAGACATCAGAAGAGATAAAGGCCAAGGTCCATCATCAGCTTCTCCACTAGGGCGATTTCTTCTTGAGTCGACTAGGTGATTTACTCATGATTGACCTCTGAGGCCAGTGACCAGAGGTGCCCCAGAACCTGTGTTATTATACCAAATGGGGGGCAGAATGGATACAGTTGAGCTGCAGGTTCAGAAGGTGCTGGGCCCCCTGCAGGTAGAAAACTGCTCAGGACACTACCTGGGACTCTCAAGAACCAGTCATATGAAACTATTCCAAGCAGGATGGTGAAATGCTTTCTAGCAAAAGCAACAAAAATACTGGCAGAATTATCCCTTTTATTTATTGTATCATTTCTAAAGATAATAAATGTTTCAAGAATCAAAATCCTTTTCAAGCTTCCAGATATGCTTCAGACAAAGCCAAAATGTCCAGATACCTTAAACTATTGGTTTGTTTTACAAACACTAGGAGGGAGAACGCAGAGATGGAGAATGGTACCCGCACACTCACCAAATGGTGAATGTTTTATTCTATCCTGTGAACCATGCCGGACAGGTCAGTGGGGGCCTGCATTGAGAGGACATCCCCGGTTCTCAATCCCAAGCCCCAGGCCCAGGTGGGAACTCCTGGAGGTGGACTATCCGGACCAGCTCAATTCAGTCCAACAATGGTGGTGGTAGGGGTATGCTGCTCGGACTCCAAGAGTTTCAAGTTTTGGAAGAACCCCAGGACAGGTGTTGAGACAGGAAGACCCTAAGAGCAAGACTGAAGGGACCAAGCAGCTGAGCAGTTCCCCTTGGTAACTCGCAGTACCCTAGGCAGTGAGATACAGCTGGCTTCTGGATCGCACTGCCTCCTGGAAGGGGAGCAACGAGCAAAGAAAACCACAGTATTCAAATACACATCATTCAGATGAGACAAGGAGTAATCTGCATCAACCGATCCACAAACTGACCCACTTTGTATCGAACACATTTCAGGGGAGACAAATGTTGCATACGTCCCGCAGCACATGTGGACAGTGGCAAAGGGGGGGCAGGGCAAGGAGGGGCGCCATGGTCTATGTGGACAGTTTTAGGCACGTGATTTATAATACTCTGTGGACGTCTAACAGGTTAATAAAATATATATTATATAAATATATCTCCTACTGTACATGCCGCCCTCTTGTGCACCCACTGTAACTCCATGCCCCAAACTCAAACCCAGGTGTGCCAAGTTGCACTGTGATGCCTGCACTCCTCCCCTTTTACACTCCAAACCTGCCATCCCACACTGGAGGGACGGAGGAGGACGGCCAGGAAGATTGCTTGCATATAGCTAGATTCTGGAAGTACAACATCTGATGATTCATCAAAGTACAACACTCAGCCAATGCCTACTACAGTGGGTGTACGCAGCAAATGGACAGAAAGAAAAAAACAGATAAAAGGCTCCATCTTTTAACGTGATAACTTTCCAAGTCCTCTCTACAAAGAGGCATAAGGGAGCTTGTCTGGGAAGGTGGCCTTGAGCCTGCACAAGGGTCAGGTTGGACTGCCAGTCACATCTTGAGACCACACTAAATCTTTATAAGCCATTGTCTTTGACTTGCACTGTTGCCTAAAAACTGAGCAAAGTGAATCAATCCCTGCTCCTCCTTCCTGCCCTGAGCTCCCTCTCTGCTGCAGTCCCTGCCTCCCCGCAGGCCTTCCAGACTAACCACCATCCCCAGCAGGGTCAATCCAAATGTAACTGAGTCCTGTGCTAGCCTGGAGGAGGAAGATTCCTGGGATCCTGCTCCTTGGGACTCAGGGTCCAGCCTCTGACCAGCTTCCCACTTTTGATCTCCTCCCCAACCCATCTGCCTCTGGCTTAGGGAAGCTCATGCTTGCTTTACCTCACTGAAGTGAGGGGGTCATAGAAATACTCATGGCCTGGGGTCCTGTGGCTCTATTAAGGTGGCTCTATTAAGGTGAGATCTGGAAGGCATCACTGTTTTAGCAGAAGAAAACAAGACCCAAAGCAGACTGGTCACTGATTTCCCACTCGTCGGTGAAGTCCGTGGCCCCCACATGGTCCAAAGGTGCTTTTGAGAAATGAGCAAGACATCCCAGTTATATAGCATATTGGGTGCTGTGTTTTCCCCGTAAGTCCTGCTTCATTTTACAGTCACAGAGAAGAAATAACCCCATTGCCCAAGTCAAGCCTGGAGGAGATGTGTTATTATATACATTTTTTTCTTTCTTTAAAAATTTCTTTTTTTCTTTTGTTTCTTTTTTTTTTTTTTTTTTTGGTGGTTTTTGTTTTGTTTTGTTTTTTTTTTTTTAAAAATCATTTGAGTTGCAGGTCAGGTAAGTTGGTTCTGGAAGTACTGGTAGTTCCATTGGTACGAGAGAGACTTGTCTACGGGCAGGTAAACCCAAATTTGCCAACAAAGGCAATAACCAAAGCGGCCAGCTGCTGCTGTTGCACAAATGGTCGAGGAGGAGGAGGACACCATGGACACGGGCGAAGTCTGAGATGGGACAACGCAGAGGACACCTGCTGCTGCTCTAACATGGGTGTTGATGCCACCTCCTAGAAGAACGAGGTGAGTGGGTACACTATACAGGAGGGCTGTACAAACTGGGCACTGGACAGGTAGTTCCTTTGGTGGTCACGGTGGCTCTACCTGTCCTTGAGCTCTCGTGTTACTCGCTTGGTGATACGTCCACACATCAGGCCAATCAGGAACAATATACAGATGCTCCCGCTGATCACAGACAGAATGTAGTTCTTTGATGGAGATGTCATCACTTGCATGGCGAGGTCAGAGAAGCCATCAGCCGGGGCCACCTGGAAGGACACACAGCAGCACAGGCCTTGGACACAGAACTGGGTTGGAGGCAGGGCTAGCTCTAACTTGCCCCTCTCAATTCCTAGTTTAATTTATGTCATTTCCTTTTGGGAGAAAGGGCAAGGGACAAGACAATCAAACACAGAGCTACAACTCCTTTTCCTGATCACACTATGGTATATATCTACTACATAGGGCGAGAAAATACAGACAACTACAAAGAGGTGGGGTCTCATATTATCCATCTCACGCCATCCCCGCCCCTGCCAACCTGACAGCAGCCCTCACACTCAAGACCTGGCCACATAAGCCCTCGCAGAGCACTCAACAGGTTTTCAATCATTTAGTCCTCGTACCAATCCTTGAGAGTAGATTGTATTCCTCCCATTTTACAGATGAAGACCCACAGGCCAAGGGGTGGGACGTGATTACTTGTACCAGGTCACACAGGGTCTTAGGTATTCTGATTTATTATTAAAAACCACAGAGAACAAACAGTTGAGATTGTGTTGGATGCTGGTTCTGTATCTTGACTTCCTGTCACTCACCATTAAATAAGGAGTGCGGTCCCATCAGAAACAGTGTGCAAGTATGACTCAGGCTGACCGAGTACACTGCATTGCTCCTGTAATCACAGGCTCTGCAGCCTAGCCAGTCTTCATTCTCAGTTAGCCTCACTGCTTTTCTGAACGGACCTCTCTCTATGCAGCCTGCTATGGCAGAATCAGGGCCAAAAGGCTCCCCGGGTGCACACGGACCTGTTCTTTTGGGTCTCAACTTAGCCTGGGTGCCTGAGAGGGTGTGCCCAGGGATGTCTGGCTACATCTGTTTCTATGCTCGTCCCGCATACGTAGAGCAGAGTGAGATTAACGTGATCTGAGCGCTGACACCTGTCGACACAAAACAAGCAGTGGAATCTCTTTGCAGCAACGTTTAGCAGCTCCCCAGCAGAAGCAGAGAGAAGGAAGAGACTGACTTGGCCCCTCTCCGCTGCCTCACTTAATGTAGGGCTTCCAAGCCAACTTCGTTCCTTCGGGAGAAGGGGTGAGGGGCGTATGTGCTACTTGGACAGCTGCGATCCCTTCTCTTCATTTCCCTTACTTCTAGGTGTGAAGACTTGTCATGGTCTTTCCTGTTTGCCTGGTACCCTTGACCTTTCATGTGGGTGACAGGAGGAACTGGCCAAGAAGCAGGGGGGTCCTCATGATCGCTTTCTTAACCTAAGGCAACTGGCAATGTCCATCCCGATGTGGGGTGATAGAATGTGGATCTAGAAACCTGACTTTCTTGCTGAGGCACCTTGGGCAGGTCACAGTTTCCTCCATTGTAAAGTGGGGAAATAATCACTCCACTTACCCTGCTGCGTTTCAAGGTTCAGTGAGGTAGTATGTCCAGTGAAGTGTTACGCACCACAAAGTAATGTGCACATGAGAAGAACTGTTACTCTTCTCGCTGAGGCTGCATTTTTGTAGGAAAAATCTCCCCTAGCCCAAGTCTGCCTGGGTATCACACACATTCACCTGTCCAGATGTCTCTCTACCCTATCAGCGTTCCTGCTGCAGCCTAGCTGAGGGCGAAGGCCGGGGCTAGTCCCACATACATATGCTCCTGCCAAACACTGACTAAAATCAGAAAAACGAGCTTTAAGACAACAGTGGCCAGCCTGGTTGCTTTCCCCTGGGCATGATTTCTGGTTCTCTTTGCACAGCTGGCTTTTATCCCATCCTTTGGGTGACTCACTTTTCCACGGTGGACTATGGGCAAGTGAGGACAAAGCAGTGGCCCCGGCAAAGCCTGCAGACACTGGCAAAAGGAGATGGTGGCCGCAGGCTCAGAGACAGCCAGGGAGGCTTCCAAGGGCAGTGACAGACTTTTCAAATACACTTACTGCTGGTCTCGCAACAAGGACAAAAAGACAAGTGGAATATCTGGGGAACGGACAGAGATGGCCACTTCAGGAGATTCTCTTGGGCATTACCTTTGCTGCATAACTCCACATTTCAATCCGGTCATTGAGACGTTTTTTGCACTCAGGTTGTAACCTCACCCGCTTATCCTCCAGGGCCTCCATGAGACAGGACATTTCTGTGAAAGAAAAGGGATGAGAAGAGTCTAAAACTGTACAGAACAGAAATTTCTATGAGGTTGGGGAGGAGGGCACCTTATCACCAGAGAATTCAGATGTATAGGCTACACAAAGTTAAATCCATTCTAGGAAATTTGACCAAAGATTTAACATGGAGAAAAATGATGTTGAGTTTCCAAGGAACCAGCTGCCCACAGACCCTTAAAACCTTCTTATTTTATTGGGCATGTCTGGCTCAGAAACAACTTTCTTCCACCTGCCCAGGATCCACCCAGTGTGGCCACTGGGTGAGCTGATGAAGCTGCTCTAGTTTGGCCAAGGGGGAAGAGGCCATGATCATGAGTTAAGTTTTGCTTCCCTGATAAATAACTCAACCTTCCCTTTTCATCAGAACCTTACCTCTGGTTATGGCTAGGTCAGTTCAAACCTGCAGGATTATTCATTCCTAAATTCATTCTGCCACAAAAGCCTAGTCCCGGCATCAACCAGGCCCCCAGAGGATGTTGTCTGTGGTTGTGCTGCAGCTAGAGAACAGAGTACCCGCAAGTGCTGTCTCAGAAGGAGTCTGTGCTCCTCCCAAGGTAGTTCAGAGAGGGCCAGAGTGAACAGTGACTTACGACGCCCTCGGCCGGGGGTAATGGCTGCACAGTGGTGCTTAATGTCCAGGGCACACGCTGTATGAAGAACTGGGTCCACAAAGATGTCTGCTTTGCTTTCCTTCAGCATGTTTAACACTTCCTAAGAAGGAAGAATCATCGTAGAGCAAGCTTTTATAGAGGAAACACATCAGATTTGTTATCTGCAAATACTGTACATATGAAGAGTAAAGTCAAGGAGGGAAGGGTGTGGGTTAACAACAGAACTTACTCTGAGACAGGGACAATGTGGTGATGACACAAAGAATGCAGATTTTTAGCAACTGATTCCATACACTCAGAGGCCTAGTATGATCAAAGCTATGTGCTAAACGAAGCGGGGGCTACAAGATCAGATGTGGGTTTCTGGCAGTCTGGTGGGCTGTATATGTTGCATACTAAATGTTAGTATTTATATCGGTTGGTATAATACGGCTATTAAGAAAAATGAAAATGTGAAATCTAAAAACCAGAGTTTTGGGGCACCTGGGTGGCTCAGTTGGTTAAGTGTCCAACTTTGGCTCAGGTCATGATCTCACAGCTTGTGAGTTTAAGCCCTGCCTTGGGCTCTGTACTCACAGCTCAGAGCCTGGAGCCTGCTTCAGATTCTGTGTGTGTGTCTCTCTCTCTGCCCCTTCCCTGCTCGCGATCTGTCTCTATCTCTCTCTCAAAAATACATAAACACTAAAAAAATATATAAAAAAAATAAAAAAATAAAAACTAGAGTTTTAAAACTCCCAGGCAAACAAAGAAAAATGTTTGCATAATGTTTCATGTTACCTCCGTTATCCTCAAAAGATAAAAAAGATTCACAGAGCATAATTTTTACTGCAAGAAAAACTCTTAGTGAGTCTAAAGATGTCCTAAACAAGAGGAACATAACCATGATGGAAGTGACATCAGCTCTGCAGACTTTCCATTTAGACTTGAAAGAACAGGAGGTTAACAACAGGCCAAAAGTGCTTTCTTAAATAAAAATTAGTTTGCTCTCAAGAGAAAGACTACAGGCTCTGTAAAGCAACAATAATAAAAACAAGAAAACAAAAAACAAAACTCAAATATTACTCTTCAAAGTTAAATGGGATCATCTGATGACAAACTAGTCCAGGGAAAACTTCTGGATTTAGCTTTTAGCCATCTCCCATTATTCCTCAGGCCGTGTGGAATTAGAAACATTTCAGCAGATGAAAATATCTGTGTACAATATTCAGTGACTCAAAAATGACATCACTCAAACACTTTTCAAAAAAAGACAAAGCTTTTTTAAAAAGATCAAATATATTATTTCATTTGCAATTTTCCAAGATAATGTATGCTTAATAGTCATGTTTTGATAACTTCGTTTTTATAAGCTATTTCTGAAATGATTTTTATGAATGCAGTATCTTTACTGATACTATTGGACTTGACATTTTGCTTTCAGTTCTGCACTCACAGGGCCTTAAACCACGGCCTGGTCATGGGGATCAGACATGTTCATAAATAATCAGTACATGTGGAAGAATATTTCAGTTATAGGTGATTAATTGTCAAGAATCTAGTGAAAGTTTCGTAAGAGGGAAGAAACGTATAATCCCGGGAAGGAAGGTTTAGATGTTCTCGCTGAGATATGCAGACTACAGCATCAGAAGGGAAGAAAAAGTTTTGTGAAAAGCAGGCAGGGAAACAAGGCCATTGGTGGTATTACCTTTTTACATGCGTCCGTTTTGATTTTGAGCAGGTTAACTTTGAGGCACTCTTCTACTTGACCTGTCTGCTCTTGGGCAGCTGCTTCCTCAGCACACAGATTGGAGATCTGTTCCAGAGACACACAAAACACATCTCTGCTGTCACCAGAAACCCTGTCTCTGAAACCTGCAGGTTTGGTGACCCTCCCATATGGTCTGGATGTCTCCTCAGTCTCCTAGTGGACTTCACGCCCCGCCCCCTGTCCTGGATGAGATGCTGGGCTCCATTCACTGTCACAAAGACTGGCACACAGAGTCAAAAACCAGTCAGTATACTGACGTTTATGCTGTCAACCCTGACATTTGAGTCAGAGTGTCCCAGGACTGGTCACAAAGAAGGCTACTCCTTGATTCCACAGGAGGAAGGTTACATAGCCAAGTGAAATACTAAAAGCAAATGGCTGACATTTATAAAGGTTCTGAGTCAACCTCAACTCACAACTTTGCAACACACACACACACACACACACACACACACACACACACACGTTCTAAAACACAGTCCACACCAAAGATTAAAAACTTAAGTCTTCCTTGGGAGCTGTGAGTGAGCATCTTTAAAAAAATCTTCAGCTATGAACCCCTAAAACTGACATATGTCGAACACAGTTCTCCACATGGGCTTTTCTAGCTAGGAAGTCAAAGTCCAAAGACAGGCATTTCTTTAGCGCTATTATAGGAACACTTTCTTTCTCCCCCCCCCCCTTTTTTAACATTTATTTATTTATTTTTGAAAGAGAGAGAGAGAGAGAGAGAGAGAGAGAGAGAGAGCGCGTGCGCGCAAGTGGGGGAGGAGCAGAGACAGAGGGAGACACAGAATCTGAAGCAGGCTCCAGGCTGTAAACTGTCAGTACAGAGCCCAATGTGGGGCTCAAACCCATGAACTGCGAGATCATGAGCTGAGCTGAAGTCGGACACTTAACCAACTAAGCCACCCAGGCACCCCAGGAGCACTTTCTCTTTCTGGCAAGTCTTGGGGAATTCTAGGTTGAGCATCAGAATAAGGAGAAGGAACTATACGGAGACAGATATAGTAAAAGAACACTCTAATACAACAGAGAAATATAGAACCAACACTCTATAGTGATAGGATGAATGTCAAGTCTAATTCAGTGTCACAGGGAACCAGAAATTCAAACAATGAAAAGTCCAGAAGATGGGCCCTGGATTCAGGGCTAAAGGGAAAGACGGTACAGAACTTTTCTTCAATAAACACTTCTCTGACCAGCTCTGTTCACAACCAGCTTCAGACCCAAATCCTACCTCATCTGAGCAGTGGAGCTGGAGCTGAGGATCTAGTCGGTAATCCAGAGCAGACTCCTGGATAATAATCCGGATCTGGTCTTCACAGTCCGAAGAGAGCCGCTACATGTGACAAAAGGAGAGTTCATCAGCCTATTAGACAGCTTGAGCTTTTTATTTGGTCCCTGGTTTGGGAAGGTACGAAAGAGGTCTTGGGAAAGTAGGAGTAAGCTAGGGGCTTCCAAAGAAAAACCTGCCAGGAGTAGGGGGGCCTCTATAAACACACCTCTGCAGAGAGCCCAGGACTGTTTACCTGGTCAGCATATCTGAGCTTGAGGCACGAGATGACTTGGCCTTCCAGTTCCGAATCATCCTTGGCCTTAGTCAGGATACCATGGCAGAATTTAGGAATGTCAGCTTTACAGGCTTTCCTTAGCACAGGGTTTAAGCGGTAATCTAGAGTGGAAAGTTGTCAGTATGTGATAAAATATTCCACCTGGATTCAAAAATATTCAAGATCTACCTTTCAACAGGGTACATATTACATCAATGACCGCAAATAAACTACTGATTTGTTTATTTGCTAAACATTTACTGAGCATTCATTACACTGTTTTTATTTTTTAAATTAAAAAATTTTTTTTCTGGGTGCATGTTTTTATTTTTTATTTTGGGGGGGAGAGGAAGAGGGGGGGAATATTTTAAGCAGGCTCCACGTGGGCTCAGCGTGGAGCACAACACGGGGCTCAATCCTAAGACCCTGGGATCATGACCTGAGCTGAAATCAAGAGGTGGATGCTCAACCTACTGAGCCACCCAAGAGTCCTGACTACACTGCTTTTAATCAGCAATATAATTAAATGAAAGGGTAGATGTGGACACAGAGACCCCAGGAATTCTACCTTGCAGCACGTCTGTGGAGTCTGCTGGTACCAGTATTCTTTAGTAGTTCTCAAAAAAAAAAAATCACTCAGCCATCACCAACCTTCCCCATAACAGATGCTTTGGAAAACACTGAGAAAGCACTGAGAATACTGGACTCATCTTGCCCACTATGTTATAAGGTCTTGCAACTCAGAGCTGAAATTTCTCTGTTCTAAAAAACATTACCCATATAGTCTCCTGCCACATGCATGAAGTTTTGTTAAATCTCTAGACTTTTCAAAGAACTCCAGCCTTGACTTCCTCTGTCTCCTCTTTCCTATGACTTTCATTCTGCCAAATACTCTTTGAAGGAAGAATATGTTATTTTCCTTACTAGATCCAGACTCTTCCCTTGAAATCCACAGGCAACAAAATATCTGTAGTTTAATTAGGTAGATATATGTCGACTCAGCTCCATTTAAACCACATTCAATGGAACCAGGAAAGCCAAGCCATGATGTTACCTGTGTTCTGAGTGATCTGGCGCTTGGTTATCATCTGTTTGCATTTGGGATCCATCAATTCACTGTTCTTATTTTGCTTCAAGCACTGCAACATGGTTTTGGAATCTGCCTCTGGACAGAACCTCTGCAAGAAACAAAGATTTACAAACGTAGTTATCCAAATAAGGCAATGAACATCATCTGCATCACCCTTCCACCTACTGGTGAGCTAATGACAAAATCAGCTTGAAGATATCACTTGGTACAAGAGAAACAGCTAAGCCTGAATAAACACCCAGACTCCACTTCTCCTTTTATCGAGTCTCTACTATATCTCTCACATTTCTCCCTACTACCCTCACTGTTTCCTATTTTGCACAGGATTGATTCTGTACCTGCATGGCTATGTTACATTACATGGCATCTCATGATCTTAAACACTGTTTAAGTAAAAACATAACATTGTACCAGGTGGCCAGGTAGCCCTCAAGCCATATCCACCCAATCCCAATGGGAAATTTAAAAATTACCCACTGAACAATGTGAACAGGAATGTGGGTTAAGGACCTGTCTAGTTCATCTTTTAACTATGGGGGCTATAATGCTACCAAACGGTGTGGGGCTAGTCCCTGTACACTCGTTAGTGTCCTTGAAGTCAGAGATCCATTTTGGACTGACAATAAATTCTACCTCTATCTGCTAATCAACAGTGTATCTGCTAATTACAGCCTACGGATACCTTAATATAAGTTGATGACTGATTTTTACAAAAGTCATCAAAATCTTAGAAAATTCCCTCAGATCAGAGCCTGGCATTTCAGCTTTTACACAGGACTCAAATCTACCAGGGTCAACTAAAGACATTTCTAACTTTCACAATTCTATTTGGTATCTGAAAGAGTGAAAAGCAGCGTTTTATTTTATTTATTTATTTATTTATTTATTTATTTATTTATTTATTATTTTTTAATTTAATTTTTAAAAATTTACATCCAATTTAGTTAGCATATAGTGGAACGATGATTCAGGGGTGGATTCCTTAGTGCCCCTTACCCATTTAGCCCATCCCCCTTCCCACAACCCATCCAGCAACCCTCAATTTGTTCTCCATATTTATGAGAGTCTTCTGTTTTGTCCCCCTCCTTGTTTTTATATTATTTTTGTTTCCCTTCCCTTATGTTCATCTGTTTTGTCTGTTAAAGTCCTCATATGAGTGAAATCATATGGTATTTGTCTTTCTCTGACTGACTAATTTCACTTAGCATAATACCCTCCAGTTCCATCCACGTAGTTGCAAATGGCAAGATGTCATTCTTTTTGATTGCCGAGTAATACTCCATTGTATATGTATACACCACATCTTCTTTATCCATTCATCCATGGATGGACATTTGGGCTCTTTCCATACTTTGGCTATTGTCGATAGTGCTGCTATAAACATGGGGGTGCATGTGTCCCTTCGAAACAGCACACCTGTATCCCTTGGATAAATACCTAGTTTTGCAATTGCTGGGTTGTAGGGTAGTTCTATTTTTAGTTTTTTGAGGAACCTCCATACTGTTTTCCAGAGTGGACCAGCATTTTATTTTACAAGTAGTATTTTATTTTTTAAGTAACATTTTATTTTAATAAAGCATTTGCTTTTATTTTATCTTAAGTGCATTAGAACCTTAAATTTAAATCTCTTTATACATGTGGATACAAGGAACTGGCATTTAGGTTCTCAAGTTAGCCTGTTACAGAGAACGTTCACTGGAGAAGTATACGAAACAAAAGAACATATAAAATAGAAAAGCCTTTTGACTGTGGTAGGTGGATGATCAAGACATTTGGTGGTGACTTTCTCAACATACCTACCACTAACTGCCCTCAAAATCAATCATATATTTACTGGGTATCTATTTACTTGTGCTTTAGGTCAAAGTGAGGTCAGTTAGCTTAGCTAGATGGTTGTCAAACTTGAGCGTGCATCAGAATCAACTGGAAGGCTTGTTAAAGCTATTAGCTCTGCTCCCAGAGTTTCTGATTCAGTAGGCAGAGGGTGGGGCCCAAGCATTTGTAAGTTTCCAGGGGGTGATGATGCAGTTGAGCTAGGGACCACACCACGAGAACCCCTGTCTCCTCTGTATAAAACAGGTTGAGTGGAAAGATTATAAAATTTGCTCCAAAGTTTAAAGAAGCTTATGTTGTTATTTTTATTTACCCTGTACTTAGCCCCTGGTTTGGGATCCCTTACCTTTATCATCTGCTTGCAGACTCTCATAAGTGTATAATCTAGTTCTGGGTCCATCATCTCTGTCTCCTGTAGCTTAAAAACTTTCTGGTGGCAACGAGTACTTAGCTGCTTCTTGTTTTCTTTCAGGCATTCAATAATCTAGGGCATAAGAATTATGGTCAAGTTAAGGGATGTATCAGGGATTGATAACCTATATGTTCTCACTACAGCATTCAGTTCTTAGTGCATCCCCTCTCTTTCATTCCATTCCTAATTCCAAGGTAAGAGGAGTCAGAATTTCCTCACCAAGGAGAATTATGCTTGCAGATTTACAGCTTTAGGTCTAACAGTGAACCAGACTGTATAAAAATAATGGATGAGTTGAGCAGGCTGCACTGGAGGCTAAAGGGAAGGAATCCCCCTCAAGATTCTTGGTTTTTTCTGTCCTCTAGCTCTTCTTTGTCAAGACTCCTTTTGGAGCACACATTAGGCACTCTGCTTTTCTAGGGAGCAATATCCCTGACTAGTCAGTAAGCACAAGCTAGGAGGTTCAGTTCCACTCACCATTTACCCCATGAGAATAGAGCATTAGATGCCAGGTAAGAATGAGGCCCAGTCGCTACCCTGATAAATACACAGTCGCACAGGGCAAACTTTTATAAACAACTACAATAAACAAATAAAAAAATAATAAATAAATAAAACAATGTGTGGCTCAGTTGGTTAAGCATCTGACTCTGGATTTCAGCTCAGGTCATGACCTCATGGTTTGTGGGATCGAGCCCTGTGTCAGGCTGTGTGCTGACACTGCAAAGCCTGCTTGGGATTCTCTTCCTCTCTTTCTTCCCCTCCACCCTCCCCTCTGTTTCTCTCAAAAAATAAACAAATATCTAAGAAAAAAAAAAAGACGAGGGGTGCCTGGTTCAATTCATTGGACATCTGGCTTCGGCTCTGGTCATGGTCTCACAGTGCTTGAGTTCAAGCCCTGTGTTGGGCTCTGTGCTGACAGCTCAGAGACTGGAGCCTGCTTTGGATTCTGTATCTCCCTCTCTCTCTGACCCTCCCGTCACTTGCACTCTGTCTCTCGCTCTCTCAAAAACAAACTTAAAAAAAAACAGATGAGGGGCGTCTGGGTGGCTCAGTTGGTTAAGTGTCCGACTTCAGCTCAGGTCACGATCTCGCGCTCTGTGAGTTCGAGCCCCACGTCGGGCTCTGTGCTGACAGCTCAGAGCCTGGAGCCTGTTTCGAATTCTGTGTCTCTCTCTCTCTGCCCCTCCCCTGTTCATGCTCTGTCTCTCTCTCTCTCAAAAATAAATACACGTTAAAGAAAAAAACCTTAAAAAAAAAAAAAAAAAGATGAGCGGGTTAACATAAAAGCATAAAGTGCCATATGATGGATTTTAAGATAGTGAATTGAGAATAAATCTCCCCTTCCTTACACCAACCTTTTAGATATTATTAAAAAAAAAAAAAAATGAGGGGCGCCTGGGTGGCTCAGTTTGTTAAGCCTTGACTTTGGCTCAGGTCACAATCTCATGGTTTATGAGTTTGAGCCCCACGTCAGGCTCTGCTCTGATAGCTCAGAGCCTGGAGCCTGCTTCGGATTCTGGGTCTCCCTCTCTCTCTCCCCATCCCCTGCTCACACTGTCTGTCTCTCTCTCTCTCTCTCTCTCTCTCTCTCTCTCTCTCTCAAAAATAAATAAACATTAAAAATTTTTTTTTAAAAATGAAATAAATGATAAAGAAGGGAAGCAGATGGGAATCTGCAGGAACTAGAGCTGTAGCATAAAGTCATGAGACTTATATGAAATCCTCAAGGGACAACCAAGAATCACCAAATAACTGAGAGGAAAAAGTAAGAGAACAATTAAAAAAATATATTTAATGTCCTCAGAACAATACAGAAAGAAATGGTAAACCAGAATCAAGAACAGATGGTTATGAGAGGAACCAGTAACAGATTCTGGAAACAAAAAATAAAACTCCCAACTGGGAGTCTCTCTAAAAACAGAATGGACACAGCTGAAGAATACATCTTTAGGCTGGGAGATAGACCTGAGGAATTACCTCAATGCAGTACAAATAACAAAGAAATGGCAAGTATGAAAGAAAAAGTGAAGAGACATGGAGGACAGATTCAGATGTTCCAACTGTCTAATATGAGTTCTAGAAGGAAGTAAAAGCAAGGCAGTATTTGGAAGAAAACAGTAATTGAGAATTTCCCCAAATTGAGAAAAACATGAATTCTGAGACTGAAAGAGCCAACTAAGATAAAGAAATAAAAAAAAAAAAAAAAAAAAAAAAAAACCATCCCTGATTACATGCCAGCGGAATTATGGATCATTAAAGATAAAGAGAAAATTCAGAGTAGATGATCTGCACAGACACGAGAGTGAGATAGACATCAGCAATAGCAGATACAAGACGATAATTAAGCCACTATCTCAAAGGCTAAAGCACCAGTGTGGTGCTTTCAGGGCAATTCCCTGAACTAGAAAACATAGCTGAGTCACTAGAAGAACATTACAAGAAAAAAAAAAAATCACTTCTTTGTACTTCATTCCTGACTAATACTAATTCAGGACAGGGCCCAGTTCTGTGCGTTAAAGAAACAAGATTTCCCAGGTGATTCCTATGTGACTTCCAGTTAAGAACTTTTGTGCAACAGGCACAGAGTAAGGGAATAATCAATTCTGGAGGTACATGGTGTTAGAAAAGCTACAGAGAGGAGGAGACATTTGAAGGATTGTGAAGAGCTTCTTAGGCAGACAAGGTGGAGAAGGACAAGCTAACCTGAAAGAGGGAAGAGAATGAACAGGAGAACATGAGGAATGCAGGTAAGGAACTTCCTTTGGGAAAGTCTGGTAAAGCTTAGGAGGGGATGACTAGGCTGCACAGAATGTGACGAGGCTCATTCCACCAAGCAAAGAATTCACGGCTAAAATGTTAACTTCACATTTTCTTTCTTTTTTTTTTTTTTTAAGTTTATTTATTTATTATGAAAGAAAGGGCAGGGAGAGATTGGCGGGGGGGGGTGGGGGGGGGTACAGACACGGAGAGAGAGAATCCCAAGCAGGCTCTGTGCTGTCAGTGTGGAGCCTGATGTCGGACTTGAATGCATGAACCGTGAGATCATGACCTTAGTGAAAACCAAGAGTCAGACACTTAACCGAGTGAGCCACTCAAGCGCCCCCCCCTTTTTCTTTTTTTACTTAAAGTGTATTTTGAGGGGCGCCTGGGTGGCTCAGTCAGTTGAATGTCCAACTTTGACTCAGGTCATGATCTCACACTCATGTGTTCGAGCCCCACATCAGGCTCTGTGTTGACAGTGCAGAGCCTGGAGCCTGCTTCAGATTCTGTGTCTCCCTCTCTCACTGCCCCTCCCCCCTCACACTCTGTCTCTCAATCTCTCTCTAAATAAATAAACATAACAATAAAAAATTTTTTCAAGTGTATTTTGAGAGAGTGAGAGAGAAAGAGCACAAGCGCACAAGTTGGGGAGGGAGAAAGAGAGAGAGAGAGAGAGAGAGAGAGAGAGAATCCCAAGCAGGCTCCTCACAGCCAGCAGAGAGCACAATGTGGGGCTCAAACTCACGAACCATGAGATCATGACCTAAGCTGCAATAAAAAGTCAGACACTTAACCGACTGAGCCACTTAGGCGTCCCAAAATGTTACCTTCACAGTTTCACAATTCAAAAATATAAACAGACAGTTACCTGAGCATTGCCATACTGCACAGTGGAACAGTAGTTCTTGATGTCACTCTTGCAAGCTTCATACAGATCTGGTTCCAGACGGATGTCCTCTGTCTGTATGGGAGGGGGCCAGCATGGAAAAGTGAGGTTACTTGAAACTGGAGATGTCAAATGTTCTACATATTCACGTACTGACCAGATCTTGTCTAGTGACCACAACCTTTACACAGCAAAATAGGAGCAGTGGGGCCACCGCAGTAAAAGGAGAGCTGGCATTTAGTTTCAATTCTGCACTAACTAGCTAGATGGCCTTGGACTTTTTTTGCAAAACAAAATGCTGCCACCTACCTGGCCCCTTCGCAGGACTGCTGTGAAATGAAGTAAGATAATATGATGTGGAAACCACTTCAGGAAATTAAAGCATTATATAAATGTAGGGTTCTACTTTTATTATTGTTTTATTGACAGAGTGAGGTCCAACGCTAGGGACCCAAAGTCTCAATTACACTAGGATATCGAGGAGAGCTCCACTTAACACATAATTACCACCGAATCACTCCCACCCTACGTGAAAATCTGGTAATGTAACTTTTGCAATATTACTGGTGTTTGGTGTTCATTTCTAGCTTTTAGTTTTTATTTAGACTGAAGTGAAATAAGTAGAATTCACAATACAGAATATACTAAGCATTTTTAGCTGTTTAGCTTAACCCCCAAAGCAACATAAGTTTCCCCTTAGAGCGCACACTGCATTCGACTTGCCAGTAACTGTTGTACCTCGTGATCTGTAAGCTCTTCAGGGCATGGCATTCCCCTGGAGACTGTTGTGGGTCAGGGAGTGGGCACAGATCTCCAGCTGACACGAGCAAATTGAGGGAAGGATCTGGCTACAGGCTGTGGGGGAGGGAGGAGGTCTCTCCTGTTCTACTTCCCTGCTGGAGACGACGTGGAGCAGGAGGCCAGAGCCGCTGCAGGTAGCCATGGTGAGGGGAAGCAGCCTTACCATGAAGCTGGTGCCATGAACAGCAAAGCAAACAGGGAGAGACCCTTGATCCTTGAGGGCATTACTGATGCACGGACTGTATCATGGGCTTACAGCTTGTCCTATAGTGAGCTTCCAGTTACATGTGGTAAAAATACTTTATCGGTTAGGAAAAGTGAAGCAAGAAGCTGTCACATGGTAAGATCTGAGCACAAGGCTCCAAATCTTAACAATCATAATAATGGCTAAAACCTTTCAATTTGCCCTCACCCTTCACCCAACTTTCCAGACCCGCCACTGTGTTTCTGGGACCAGAGGCTGTGCTATGAGGCATTACCATCTCTAGCTCCTCCACCCGCAGCTGCTTGCGGCACTTCAGGGACACCCTGTGTTCCTTGGCTTCCTGTAGAGTGTCATTGCGCACAGTGGTGCTCAGACAGATCACCACGTCCACCCTGCCAAGGAAAGGAGAAGGCTGAGACTGGCTGGAGCCACATGAGGGCAGAGAGCCAGGGGCTGAGCTGGGGCAGGGGCCACATCAACACTCCAGAATGCATGACCCTCTTTACCACGTTTTTGAATGCTTTTTCTAGAAGTCTCATTGTGTTAAAAGCGCTAAAAGCAGTAACCTGACTCTCTATGTCACAAATGACTGAAGGCGCACTACAATCCTGACAGGTAGGGAGGCCACAGAGGGGACGTAAGGACAGTTCAATGCTTGTTTTGCTAAAAACATGAGACCAGAGAGGAATGCTGCTCTTAACTCTAGACTATGTCTTTCTTTGATGAGCTGTGAAATTCATTCTTGAGAGGTACAGAACCTTGAGCAAAATGGGAACTTGATTTATATGAGGGAGAGAGATGTGTTCTAGAAACATGCCTTTGCAAAGAGTAAGATGGAAGAATTCAGGCAGCCATGCTGTAAAAGCCCATCACTGTCTTCACTGAGACCTAATTCTTTTTTTTTTTTTTTTTTTTTAATGTTTATTTTTGAGAGAGAGCCAGTGTGAGCAGGGGAGGAGCAGAGAAAGAGAGTGAGAATCCCAAGTAGGCACCGCACTGTCCACGCAGAGCCCGATGCGGGGCTTGATCTCATTAACTGTGAGATCATAACCTGAGCCAGAGTCAAAAGTGGGATGCCTAACCGACTGAGCCACCCAGGCGCCCTGAGACTGAATTCATAAATGAATAAAGTTTTTGTTTCCAAACTAGACCTCTAATTCAGTAAAAGCCCCTGCTGCTCTCCCAAAGGAGTTAACATAACGGAATGATGTTGGGAGGCAGTTAACCTCTTAATCATACTATGACTGGCTTCTCTAAGTAACAATCTAAATCTGCCTCTTCAGTCAGACAGCCTGAACCTGGGAACATTAAAATCGCCCCTTTAGCCTCCAGGCTCTCTGTGTCAGAACCACCACCGTCCCCTGTGGCTGCAGGCAGCCACAAAGATCATGTGGCCACACAGCCCAAGTACATGGCCGTACTACCAAGGGAGTGTGCAGGCCTCCAAGGCTAACCCTACCAGTACACAGGACATTTGTCCAGAGTTTAGGGAAGCAGAATTAATCAATTAAACGTTACATACTTCTTTTTTATGTTGGGGCAAAGTTTCAACACATCCTCCTTGCAGGCCATTTTAAACTTGTAAGAAAACCGAAAATCCTTCATCTGCACCTGAAAAAGATGATGAGAAAGAAAATCAGCAGCTCTGTGGCAAGTTCCGATTGGCAGTGCTGGCTGATTGCACAGAGACTGCAGAAGCCTGCCTTCCATGCCCTGTGAAACTTGCTCTCTATCTCAGACTTCGTGACCTGCCAACCTCCCCATTATTCCCTCTGCTAAGGGCACCCTGGCATTCCTGCCATTCCAATCATGCTGCTCCCTCTGCCACAAAGCCCTTCTCCCAGATCCTCCCTGGTCCGCGCATCACCTCCTCAGCATTTCTACTCAAACATCTCCTTCTCCAGTCCCCTTTCTCCTTCATCCTCTAGCCCTTATGCAGCTCTAGCCCACCTGAGACTCTGTACTTATTTGTAAACGTGTTTTGTGTCTTTCTCTTACTAGAACACAGAACAGACAAGGGCAGGGTTTGTTGCCCACTGTCTCCAGTACCCACACTCCAGAGGCCCTCAATATCATTTGGTAAAGGCAGTCACATAGCCCATAGGCCCTGGGAAGAGATCAATTTTATACAGATGACAGATTCCATCCTCCCGGGAAGGAAGTGCTTGCTTTACCAGAAACACTTTCTTTAGACATGTGTAACTGTGAAAAGTACAGTTTTAACCTTATGTGGATGCCAGACCTGGGTAGTATGATTTACAAGAAAAAAAAAGGCTTAAGAGTTCAGTACACTGATAGACATTTGGGCTGATGCACTGAACAATGACAAAACAGCAGATCCCAGTCATACTTTCTGTGCAGCAAAGGTTAACGTATCTTATGAAAAGCAAACAATGTGACTCATCTCTATTCCCTAAGGGTACAGACTCCATCTTTATTTAGCACTGCGTTCCTAGAGCCTACCATCGTGCCTGGCCATAGTGGAAAAGACCGTATTTTTTGAGAACCAGAGAGGACATATATTTGGAAAAAAAAGATTTCTCACAGAAGAGGTGCCCTGATGCTCTGGAAGAGAAAGAATGCAGAGCCATCCAAGCAGCCAAGACAGTCAGGATTTGCCTGGTGTTACTCACCAGCTGGAAGTGGGTAACTCCAATGGCGCACTTCTCATTCATATCCTTCTGGTGTTTGTTCTGAATCAGACACTCCATCAGGTCCCCAGAGTCTATCTGGTTATCTGCCACATCCTGGGGAAGGCAGTGCACATTTACATTTCATTTCTAACAATTAGTGAACAAATCGTGCAGCCTAGTTCATAGAAAAATGGAAAACGAGACTGATTCTAGAGCCTTCACCAACAAGATGCCTCATAAATTATACCAAAATAAGCCTACGAAATTACAAGGGATGTTTATCAGTGTTTATCAGTATTGGCACAGCAAGCTGCCCTGCATGAAGCTCCGACAAGAACATGTACTGTGCAGGGTTTTTACTCCTTCCCCTACATGACGCCAGCAGCTGGCTTTCAGCATCACACCCAACATTGCCTCCTGGTTCCGGCATGGTTTCACCCCTGTAATTTAGCTAGTTCAAAATAACAGAATTAATTTAATTTACAAGAAGAGAGTCGGGAGGTGCAGCTACTATTAATGCTAACAAACCCCAAGCTGATGTATTGGCGGCAACACAGCTATGCTCAGGAGGGCCTCCCCCTGCCCCCTGTAAAGGGCATCTCCACAACTGCCACTAACCACATACCAGGTCATCTACCAATGATAATCAAATAAGGTTTCTGAGGATGGTGGCACCCGTCTCTTGATTTTGTTTACATTTTTCACTTTAATTCATCAATCTGATGATCACTCAGGAGTAATGTATGCCGAAGACAAGGAAGTTAGTGCAACACACAAAGTCCCAGTGAATTTGGTTTTGTTTTGAATCCATTTCTCCAGATATTACTTACGTGGCAGAAGTTCTGAATTATGGGCTCACAGGCTCTCATCAGTAAGGCTTCGATCTGAATATCCTGTGGGAGATTAAACATATTAATAATTCTGCTTTAGAAAGAGCCAGTAGTTTAGGAAGCGGGGCAAGTTTGTGTTTCTGACTCAGTAGCAACTGATGGGCATTTGCCATCACCATAATCTAAGGTGTCCATCTGGAAGCTAGTCTGGTCTTTAGGTTAGACAGCCACGGCACAGAGAGAATTGCTCCTTCATTATATTCTGAAAGGCAAGGTTTTCTAGAGGCAGATACCCCTTGGGCCTGAGCAAAAGATAAGGCAGAATTAAGAACAGTACAGAAAATAAAACGTTTAACAGTAATCCTAGTGTTCAGCCTTTGGAGTTTTTCCAAATGGCTAAGCAGTTCAAAATGAAAATGCGGGTAACTGACATCTGTCTTTAGTTTATAAGCTCCTAAAACAGACGACAAACCACTGCCTCTGGGGAACATACACAAATGCCTTTAAGCAGACAGCAACCTCTGTGCAGCACTAGCTGCTGAAATAATATCTTCCTTTAAAGAGTGACACACCCCAGAATGTCCTCAAAAGCCCATAAGGACAATGAAAATTGGAGAAGGGAGATGACAGAAGATGAAAGAAAGCAATAAACTTTTGAAAAATAGAAAGCAAAACAAAAACAAAAACAAAAACAAAAAGACTAGCTGAGCAATGTAATTGTACGTATTGATACTTTTGACAATTCAAACAGTTCTAAAAGGCTTATGATAAAAAAAATAGCAATTTCCCGTTTCCCTGATTTCTGCTCCCACAAGACCATTTTAACATTTTTATCTGCTCCTTCCCCAGTAATGCTGTATTTCTAAATAGTATTTCTTGCTTATGAGACTTTCTAATTTCTTTTTTAATATTTTAGTGAGTTACAGGATGAAACACGGATAAACACGTGTATTCAATCTTCCACATTTAAGTGGAAATCCCAGCCTTTTATTTTCTTAATGATGACAAAAACATTACCAGATGACCTAACCGAAAGAGCTAAGGTAAGAGAACAGGAACGGGAATGTTCGGACTGGTCTTGCACGTGATTGAGAGATCTGAAGCACAGCTGCTAGCTTTTCTTAAAGGCCAGGGAAAAGATTGGTCTAATCACTGTGATAATTCTAATTTATGAAGAAAACCAAAGGGCTAAATGTATGGGCTATTTCTCTGGAGAAATGAGGAGAGGGGTTTAGGAAACAAAACAAAACACTTCTTGGTAAAGCCAGCGGAGAGAAGTGACACTCTCGGGGCTGAAAAACAGCAAGCCTGAGAACAGAGGACAGGTTGCTGACAGGGCTGCCGCCATCTACAAGCTGCAGACTGCTTACCTCAGATTCTAACTCAGTGAGGTTGCCGACTATATCTCTGCACTCTACAGCCAGGTCGTCAAGGTGGTCCTGGAGGCACTCTAGCTCCTGCAAGTAAGAAAGCAATCCCTTGGCATGTGTCAATTATATAAATGAACAAGGGAAGCAGAGAGAACAGGGTCTACTACTTCCTTTTCAGTGGTCCTCCTTATCTTTCCTTTTAAAAACTATTTCACTGAACAGAACACTAAAGCTTTATTTGAGTCCCCAAACTGGGATTGTTGAAAAATAAGTACTTGATGTAAAAGGGTAGTTAAGAGGGTCACAAGGGGCTACAATAGCCATGCAAATCCTACAGAAGGCCCAATCAGTAAGTCCAACAAGAATCAATGTCGAGACGTCCTCAGAGTCTAAAAATTTTATCAGGCCTTTATTCCACTCTATCAACAACCTGTCATTCAATTTTAACCTATGTTTTGAACACCTTTGCTCCCATTTTAAATCTGAGCACCAATAACAATCAACGAACAACAGATTTACAGGGAAAGACATGGAATATTTTAAGACTTCTCATGAGCAAAGTAGGCTGGGACCCAGGATCCAAAACACAGCATAGAACTTATAGCTCCTGCAAGTCAAATGTGGGATTCTAACCTTGGCCCACATAGAAAGATCCTGAGGAAAACTGCAAAGCAAGTGAGCACATTAGGGTTTGGACATCTAAACACTATCTCGTCTAGGCTTTGGAAACTGACCTGGAGAGACCTCGTAGTATCATTCCATGACTATTCCCTTTAGAAACATAGAGGTTTTAAGTAGAACAGAAGCTCATTTTCCCAAAGCATATCAACAGCTATTTCTCAGCAAAGGGCTCTATTAAAGGATCAAGTTTAACTTACTATTTTGCAAGAGTCTCTGTTTTGGAATTAGAATAGGAAGTGATGAGCAGGGGGGTGTAGGAATTATACAATGCCCAGAAAGTGGGGGTGGGGTGGGGAATCCCTAAAGGAAAATGCATAAAACCTTGGGAGTAAGATAAATGGCCAAGGGAAAAATCCCAGTCATAGAATCCTTTCCTGAGCCAAGCTTCACAGCAATGGACTGCCACACAGCATAGCTTTCTCACTGTTACTTCAAAGGGGGTATGGAAAGAAACTGTTTTCTGGGATTCCATGTGACCATATCTTTTGTTTCATTAGACAGAGGCAGCAGAAAGCTGAACTGCAAGCGTTTTCTAACAATAAATTTGACAGAACTGCAGCAGGCCCAGGAGGTAGCCTGCTGAAAATGGCATTCCCAGGGTGAGCAGATCTGAACAGTGAGCCATGTTGCTTCTTAAACATACCCAATTCCTGCACGGGTAAGTTTTTAATAGTTTAATCCCAGAGGATGTTCTGGAGTAGTAAAAATGGAACCTAGAAACCTGAGTTCACACTTTGTTCTAGTATTACTGGAGCTTTAAACAAGGACTTACTCCTCACCACAGAGGACACACTACCTTCTAACTTAATTTGCTAGAAAGCAGTAATGTAGCTTTTCTATTTTTTTAAAGCAGGCACAAAATCGTTAGGAACCGTTCACAGCATGCATGCAATTCTGGGGGCTGCTTCTTCTCTATGCTTCCCGGTATGGAGAGGTTATGACACAACGGACCAGATGTCTGGTTAGGATTACACCTGAGTATTAGGAAAGGAAGTCAGTACACTTCCTTCACTTCTTGAGTCTCAATTCTGTCAATTACCAAATGGAAAAGATAATTCCCATTCCTACATATCTCATAGGACTACTGGATGGCATGCATGCTATTCATGTATGCCAGTATTTACAATTGTTTATATTTATACACTGCCTTCTCTCGAAAGGACTTAACGTACCTTATAAAAGTGAGAAGAGAAAAAAAAGGCAATATAAAATAAAGTTAGAATGAGTTAAAAAATAGGAAGAAAAAGAAAATATGGTAAAGAAGGGGGGATGGAGCTAGCAGCAAACCTGGTACACAAAAGCCTACCACAAAATCTCATATACTTGCTAGAGGCAGGTCATACCTTTGGCTCCAGGCTTTTTAAGAGGCAACACGAAGGGGGAAAATAATCGCTTACAAAATACAGTAACCATAATATAAAAACAAACCAACGGCTTAGGAAAAGTAGTATTATTCCTTCCACAGAGACGAAAGAGAAAAATTTCCTTAGGATTTCTTATGAAGAGGACACTGAATAATGTAACAAAAATAAAGATTGTATTTTATGGTCTGTACTCTATATAAAATGTTAATTGTGATGATGATGATGATTACTACTACTATAAGATAAATAGGTGGCTATGTGAGCTACCTGTCCAGTCTCTGTTTTTTCACTGCACCATTTTCCCAGATCGATAAGGCATTTATCCTGAAGGCCAGGATCCAGCTTAACATCCATGGCACGCTGGTGTAGGATCCTTTGGACTTCTGCTCGGCACTCTCGTGAAAGCTGTATGAGAAAGAACAAGCAAAATACTTTAAAAGTACCAGAAGCAAGGCTGCCTGGTTGGCTGAGCATCCGACTTCAGCTTGGGTCATGACCTCATGATCTCATGGTTCATGAGTCTAAGCCCCACATCGGGCTTGGTGCTGTCAGCGAAGAGCCTGCTTAGGACCCTCTGTCCCCCTCGCTCTCAGCTTCTCCCCTGCTCACACTCGCTCTCTCTCGCTCAAAAATAAAATAAACATTAAAATAAAAAAGCACCATAACCAAAACAAAAAAGCACTAGATAAAGGATATCTGTTGTCAGGAAACTAACAGAGAACGTTATAGTAATTTATATAAACTTTATACCTCAAATCTCTTCCAGAATAAGGATTAAATTTTCTAGGAGACTTCTAAAAGCCTGTATCTCTAGGAATGAGATTATACATTCAATATTTTCTAATACACTATTGAGACAACATCCTTTTCTCAAAATACTCTGATAAAAAGTGAACCGGATTTGTTCAGGTTAGGTTAGAGTTTTTTGTTTAGCGGAACTAATCTGCTATTACTCTATGAATGTAGAGTAGAATGCGGGCTCCAGTTCAGGAAAAGGCACACATTTGGGTCAGGAACATTAAGTTCAAATTTACCTAAACTCACAATAAGTCTAAAAACCATCTGTATCCTGGTTAAGAGCTTCTAATGGAACTTTAAAGTTAAATAAAATTATGGTGGCAATATTTGTCTATTTGTCATTTAGATTTTGGTAATTTAAGGGCACCTGGGTGGCTCAGTCAGTTGAACGTCCGACTTTGGCTCAGGTCATGATCTCACAGTTTGTGAGTTCGAGCCCCACATCAGGCTCTGTGCTGACCACTTGCTCAGAGCCTGGAACCTGCTTCAGATTCTGTGTCTCCTTCTCTCTCTGCCCCTCCCCCGCTCACGCTTTGTCCCACTGTTTCTCAAAAATAAATCAATGTAAAAAAAAAAAAAAAAAAAAGATTTTGGTAATTTAAAGAAAAAACTGGAAATGTCCCCTGACTTACTTTGTTGAAAATGTAAAATCAGACGGAAAGAAGCTGGTGAAGCAACTCTATGATTAGTCGCTGAATAATGGAAGTTTCTAGTAGTGCAGCAACCCCTCCCTGCCAGATATACTAATAAACAAAGTTTCCTACAATGACAGAAGTCAGCACAATACAACAAACTAACTAAAAAAACAAATGGTTGATTAGAAGAAATGAAGTCAGTATTGAATGCATACCCTCCTGCCCTGTTCCTCTGTGCGGTAGGCATGTCTATATAAGCAGGAGAACACAGCTCCGGGAGGCATAAGTTCACTGGTTTCATTCCAACCATGGGTGTGGCAAAGACGAGATGCATCTCCCTGGCACTTGCGGTATAAGACAGGGTCCAGCCTATAAAGTTAAAAGATATTCCTGAATTTTGTTCTTCAGGAACACACAGTGGTCAATCTGTAGAAGTCTGTTGACCTTGGCACAGAAGATTTAAGTTCTACCTCAAAGAGGCCAAGACAGCTATGTAAGATGCGCAACATTACAACAGCAGACTCAGCACTAACACGCCCAGGCTGAAATGAGAAAATAAGGGCTGTAGCTTATCACCAGGCAATTCACAACTCTCCACTCAATACTTTTTTTCTAAGTGTGAAATTCAATCCTATCTGATACACTAGATTCAACAGGATCAGGAAATGGCAAGATAAACAAAATCCCTCACTCGGTTTCCTTTCCAGTAAAACTGTTACTCTTCTTCCTCCCATGCAAGCTAAGGCAGTTCCATTTTTAGTTTACCTGAATATGCTTATCAACTTAAAAAACTTGACATTTAACTCTGACTCTGGAGACAATGGATTAAGGCAATGAGCCTGCAGCTTCTCCAAATCAGACCAATAGATGCTTAATTCTGTCCACATCATAATGTCAACTTTAGGGGAGAGCTAGTGAATGGGAGGAGAAAAGCTAATACTTAATGAGTAGCTTTTAGGCCTGTGAAGCATTTTTTTGATCATGGGTAAAGGAGTTACAGAAGAGGAAAAACAGAGTTTTGATTAAGGCAGTAAACTCAGTAAACTACGTAAACAGAGTTTAGACTCTGAGTCTAAACTCAGGCTTAGACGGCCTGAGAAAGTACAGAGAAATTCCCATGTACTTTTCTGTAGTCCTTTCCAGAGCTAATCTGAGGACACAGAAATAAAAATACATTGAACCTTCTGAGTAATCACTTCCCAGTAAAGTTTGTGGGTGACATATTCAATCACTAGAAAAAGTTAATGACCAAACTCCAGGGGTTGAGATAACTGAGTCAGGAAGGAGCTGAGCCTGGGTGCGGCAGGAAAAGCCAGCTTCCCAAGCTGTCGGGTCCTGGCCGCTCTGGAAGTGGAAGAGAGACTGAGACATAAAAAGAGGAGGGCACTGAAGCCAGTAAGTTACAGTGATTCTGACTGCAACACAGATCCTTCTTCTATTTTGTCCCCTACCCCTCCTTTCTTGACTAACAGGATGAGAAGAGAATTAGAGAATCAAGTTGTCACTTATTGATAAGAGCCTCTTAAGATAGAAAATTCAGTAACTTTGAATAGTTAAAGGAATAAAAGTAAATTCCCATATCCAGCACAAATCAATAAAAATTAAAATGCACTAGTATCTTCTTAGAAACGTATCTGAAGATGCTTCTGCTGCCCCACAGGTGCCCAAGTCCTTTCAGGATAGATGTTTGTGGTATCAGAAACATTTGACTCTGACTTCCAAAATAGTAGCGAATGGAGGCACACGGGGACAGACCTGCAGGGGCTGCCTCAGCTTTGAGATACTATTCTGAAAGCAAGAAAGGTTTCTCAAGGGATTGGAGTGTGTCAGCTATCCCAGAACTTACAAACATATTCCTACCGGTTATTTCAAATAATACAAAAGATACTGACTACACAGGAGAACATGCTGAGGCTTACACTTGATTCTGGCTTCAAAATACTCACTTCCAATCTCGGGAGATGAAATACTGCAGCTCTAACAGACGGTGTTCACAATCTTCCACCATTTTCTCCGTGTACAAGTGCTCCATCAGGCACGAGAGGATCCTGGGAATAAAACAGGGATGAAATTGTAGCAACAGGTTTGGAATTCTCACATCAATATTTCCTTGGTCTGTAGAAAAAGTCATTGAGCTATTTTTTAGGGCAATCAGGGATTTACTTTTCTGAGAATAACTCAAATTAAATCAGTCTGACAATGATTATGGCTTCTAACTTCAGGACCACTTAGCACTTAGGACTCAGCTTACTTAAGATCTGTGTGCAGCTGCTGTATTTTTAATTGTTAGTTGTGAAAATTCTCCAACACACACAAAAGTAAAGAATCACACATTAGCCACCTTCCCTTCCCATAACTTTATCAACGTACGGCTAAGTTTGTTTTAATTCTACACCCCCTTGCTGGTATTTTGAAGCAAATCCCAGATACCTTATCATTTTATTCATAAATACTTGAGCATGTTTCTCTATGAGAACATAATACTATAACCCACGAAAAGAAATTAATTTTTAAAATCCTTAATGTCATGTAACATCCTGTTAGTTTTCAAATTTTTTCCCAATTTTCTTATGCCTTTTTATATGTTCATTCAAACCAGGACCCAGAAAAGGTCCACACGCTGCATTTAATTGATAGTCTCTTCAAATGATTTTTAGCTATAGCAGTTCTCTCCTTCCCTCCCTCTCCCTTGACCCCTCGTGCTCAATGCAGTTATTTTTATATTGGTAAATATTCTTAATTAGTCTTCACTGTGTTTGTCTATCTCCTCCAACTGCATAAAAAACTTTAAAGAAGAATACCCTTTTTTAATCCCCTGCTATAGCATGAACAGCAGGAGTGTATGCATAACAGAATGATGACAAATATGGACTGCATTCATTTTATTGTTGATTACTGCCAGCTGCAGGCTATGAGGATTTGTGCAGAATGGGAAACCTGTTCTTTACTTGCAACCTGGTTTTAAAACTAGTTTGTGCATCACATGGAGAAAACTACTACATGACATTCAAATACTTTAGTATAGCATTTTATAGCTTTCCTAAATCTTGGACGCAACTTCAGAGTTCATTTTGTTCATGATTATATCCTCCAACCACAACAGTTTTTATTTCAATTAGAACTAATTAATTTCTAATAATTATCAAGTAGCCAATGTAAACAATGAGTCAATATACAAATAGGATGAACTACAGAGACAAAGTAATGTGTCCCTTTATCCTGAGTGTTTCTCTCTCGTTTTCATTTGACCATTAAACGGATTATTCAGCGACTTAATGCACAGGCCCATACATGCTCGGTCACAGTCAGTGAACTTCAGCACAATGCTGGGTCTCGGTGTCTCTACATCATGGATGAGGCAGAGCCAAGGGCTCCATTTCAGTACTAGTTCTATCAAAAGTTGGTATATGTTTCTGTTTAGAAGGAATGTTTCTGGCGCTACACTGCCAAATACAATACAATGTAAATAAATACTACAAATAAGATAACCTACATTGGGTCTCCCGATCTTATGTGTTTGCAGGCCGTCTGTATAACAGATTCACAAGCTTCATTGAGAGCTCTATCAATGCGGTAATCTGCGCCAGGGTCCGTCTCCTGAATCAGTGTTTGCAGCTGGATTAAAAGAAAATTAAGAAAGAGGAACATCTCTTACATATGAGGGAAGAGCAATGTCATCTTTTCAAATATTTACTTGGTCTGGTATATCACAATGTACTGTTAACAAGTTTAACAATTAACAATTGTCACTGGCCAAGCATAAGAGCTCCTGTCAAATACATTCCAACTGGCTTCTCTACCTTGAGCCTCAGTTTTTCTGTTTAAGCTACTGTGGGGATTGCTTGTCTACCTGTCTGGACCATCTCTGGACATTTCCAAACCAAAAGCTCTTTACGATATAAAGCCTGCCTTTTCCCTCATATCTGCCTATTTGTTAATCAGATTGCTAAATCTGACCCTCACGGCCAAGCCAGAATTGAGTGGACAAGGGTAAAGAGAAGACATCTCCACTCAGAGACCTAATTTGGTCGTAAGAATCTAGAATTTGGATTATGCAGCCAATACATTGGCATTAAAACAAGCATGCTCCACACTATTAAAAACAAATGTGAGATTTCATTTAACTTGTAAGAACTATCAATTAAAAAAACAAGAATGCAATACTTATAATTTCCATTTTTCCTCAATTATCTTTTATACAACGAAGAGGTAAAGCAGAACTTGCTCATTATACATATCCAGAAAAATACTTGTCGGGGCGCCTGGGTGGCTCAGTCGGTTAAGCGTCCGACTTTGCCTCAGGTAATGATCTTGAGGTCTGTGAGTTCGAGCCCCGGGATGGGCTCTGTGCTGACAGCTCAGAGCCCGGGGCCTGCTTCAGATTCTGTGTCACCCTCTCTCTCTGCCCCTCCCCTGCTCATGCTCGGTCTCTCGGTCAAAAATAAATAAACGTTAAAAAAAAATACTTGTCATGATACAGCTGAAAATGAGAGTATTTTCTTTAACATCTATTTTTGCCTGGTCCATTCTCTGTCATGGAATAAAGTGAGAGCATGAGAAGATGGGCCTCTAATTCTTTTTTCCGGTCTTTGAGGAGAAAGCAGTTGGGGCAGAGGAAAAAACTCCAAATTAGGGATCAGAGGACCTGAATTCTATTAATAGTTCTGGCTCTGCCAGAAATTAGCTTTGAGAACATGGTCATGATTAACCTCTAGCTGCAGTTTCTTGAACTGAGGAAGAATTACAAGAAAGAGTCATATACAAGAGAAGGATGTATAAACTGCAAAGCATTTTACATATGTAAAAGATCATTATTAGTACAGATGGATAGCAGATGGTGTTTTGGGGTGGGAATCTTAAATAACAGACAACAAATTTAAAAACTAGAATCCTTCTGGTTTGGGTTCCCTATTTTCCAAGTTAAAGTCCTTTCTGTGTCACAGATTTAGCCTTTGGAGGAGAGTCTTCTCTGATCTTCATACATGTGACCTACAATCCCACAGGGGCTCATACGAAAGCACTGACCCCATCACACATGGGGGGAGAGAACACAGATCAAAAGGAAATGAAGAAAGAAAAACCCAATTCTATCTATCCTAAAAAGTCAACAATCAAGATGAGAGAAATAGAAAAGATTTCTGGGGCGTCTGGGTGGCTCAGTGGTTGAGGATCTGACTGGTTCAAGTCATGATCTAGTGGTTTTTGAGTTCAAGCCCTGCCTTGGGCTCTCTGCTGTCAGTGAAAAGCTCACTTTGGATCCTCTGTCCCCCTTTCTCTCTGCCCCTCCCCTGTTTGTACTCTGTCTCTCTTAAAAAAAAAAAAAAAGTTTTAAAAAGTATTAAGAAAGAAAAGAAAACAAAAGATTTTCAATATTCTGGGAAGGAAGTTATTTATACCAATTGTCGGTGGCAATTTGGAGAAGCTACAAAATGCTCTGCTTAGCTGATAGGAAGATTATCATCAATGTTAGTAGTAACATTTGCTGACAAAGACCAAAATATTTACATCTTTTTCTGAGGGAAGTTTTAAGTATCATGGGGATCTGGAAGTCTCTGCAAGAACTGTACAGGTTAAATATCCATAAGTGACAGGCAAACTTTGAGAATTCAAAATGAACACACCAGACTGCAGCTCCTAAAAGGAGACAATGACTGCCTTACAGACTCTAGAGGGCTAACAGCCCAAGGGATCACTGCCACTCTGGAGCCCAGGGACAGCAGTGTGGGAAACAAACACTATGAACATAAATCGCTACGTGATTATATATCTATTTCAGCCCCTGACTGCTTAGGAAAAAACTGGGGAAATGCTTGTGAGAAATTTTCTTCTAGACAAAAAGGGTGAGACGGGAGGTCCGTATATACCTTCCAAGATGAGCCACTAGTTCTTTTTAACAAGCTAAATTTCAAAAAGCCCTGGAGGTAGATGGTGTGAAATTAAGTTAAACCAACTTATTTTGTGTTTTTTTTGTACACTTTGGTATAAGTGTAGCCTCAGTAAAGAGGTTTATTCCTGACCAACTCCCTCCCCTTTACATGCTGCATTAAGGATGAGCTTCAAGTATAGGATTCACTTCAAGTCTTGATTCACTCTTGGTCTGAGGCCCAAGCACACATATTGTCACAGAGGTTTCCCAGGACAATCACCAGCAAGGATTGTTCCTGAAGAACCACAATGTTCCAACTAAAACCACAGTAGATTCCTGAAGCCTTCCTTCTAGCTGGGTTCGGGATTCTGGAGAATATATATATATATATATTTGTCTATTTTTTCCACCACTGGACGTATAATTTACTTTCGACTATGGGTCAGGGTGAGTAAGAGAAGCGAAGATGAAATTTTACTCCACATCAAAATTCTATGGACATTTTGTGTTTCAGATTGTCAAATTGTGGTTTTCTATAATACTCATTTTTTAATAAAAATGTCAACAACAAAAAACAACTGAATTGTGGTTTTCTAAAGTTTCACTGAGAAACTCAACTCCCTAATTTAGGATACAAAGCTAAATGGTATCTTTTGTGCATCCTAAGGGATGTATGGGGTACACTGTACAGGGTACCACTGTTCCATCTGGTACAGATGGTTCAAAGACTCTTATTCAGTAAAAAGTAATAAATGTGGACAATGGTAATGAAACAGATGCACTGCATCTATAGTATTTTGTTAACTTTATATTATGCCCCTCACCTGTAGTTATTCAACTGTTCGTGAACCCTAGATCAAAAATAACTTTATCTTTAAAAAAAGGGAAAAAAAGGAATAACTTTATCTTCCCAAGAAGTACACTCATCTTTTCCAAATATCTTTATAGAATTCATGTACAGTTTGGGGCCAGAGAAAGAAAGACCCTTCCATGCACAGTTGCCCCTGGTGTAACAAGAAAGATGGTGTCATTTTGAAAATAACATGCTCTCTTGATCCTTGTGGCCAAGAATTCACAGTATGCTGCACATTAATAAAAAACAAAAAACAAAAAACAAAAAACAACAAACTCTTAGAAACTTTCAAATCCTTTCAGCTCTTTTTCAGCCTCAATCTAATCAAGCCTATAGAGAAAGGCAAATCGTCTTTTGGTGCAGGATGTTTTCTAATTTACCAGAACCTGGTTTGCCTTGGTTCTGAGTTTAGAAATTTCATCTAGCAAGTTACTTTCCTTTAAAAACTCCAGCAAACAATGCATTTTACCTATTTCTTTAAGTATATAGCTCCATTTATTGTTTATGAATTCAAACTTTTGCTCTGCAGCAAATTCCACTGCACGTGGAATTCCACGTTCTTATTAAGGTATGCCTGAACAATATTCTGTGTCTGGTTCCTACTGCCCAGTGTTAACTGTGATGCCACAAACGATCTAGATAAAGGAAGCTGGGACAGCATCAGGAGGAGACTTAGCCGATAAAATAGAACATTCCAAATGGCAGTAGAAAATTTTTCCTTACCGCTTGCTGGCAGTTCATTCCAAGGTTCCCTTTTTCCCCACGAACTACTTTCATTAGACAATGCAGAGTTCGCCCTTTTCGATGTAATCCAGAACAGTGGTGTTCGATCTCGCCCCGACAGCTCAGGATGATCTCGGGGCTCAAAGAAAAGTCTTCCATCAACATGCGCCGGTAATCTAACATCTCCCCCTGGCACTCACTGCTCACTTGTCGTCCTAAGTTAGGATTTAAGTCACGACATTATGGATGGTGCGCATTACAATCAGATATCACCACACATAAAAATACATGTTTTCCTCTAGAATATAATACCAGTTATGCTATTAGCTAGACTGAAAAGCTTAGGATATAGCAAGCATCAGCATAAAATGAGTTTGAGACTTCAGAGACTAGGGTTTATCTTGACAGTATTCTGCATTATACAGATTTTATACTACTAAACTAATAATGGAAATGCTGTGCCGATGGCAGTCTTATTTTTTTTTTATTAAAAAAATTTTTTTAATACTTATTTTTGAAGGAGATAGAGACAGAGTGCAAGTGGGGGTGGGGCAGAGAGAGAAGGAGACACAGAATCCAAAGCAGACTCCGGGCTCTGAGCTGTCAGCATAGAACCTGACGTGGGGCTCGAACCCACAAACTGTGAGATCATGACGTGAGCCAAAGTTGGACACTTAACTGACTGAACCACCCAGGCTCTCCATCGAAGTCTTATTAATAAGGTAACTTTTAGAGTAACAATGAAAGCTAAGAACAACCCCTACTGGTATGCACAGTTAAAGCCTGTGGAAAAGACTACACTTCAAATATTCACTACAGCCTCTTCAGCCCCCTTCGTTGAGCTAAAAAATGCCAACTGGGAAATCTTAAGGAAGTTTTTTAAAAAACAGCTTTAATGAGGTGTAATTAAGATAAACTGTATTTTTAGAGCATACAATTGGAGAAGTTTGACATATGTATACGTTGTTGAAGCCATCACCACAACGAAGATATTGAACATATCCACCAACTCCAAAAGCTTTTCTTATGGTCTTTGAGAATCTCTCCCTCCCTCTCCACCTAAGCCCCTCCCCTATCAACTACTGATCTGCTTTCTGTGACTACAGACTAGTTTACTAGTTTCTACTTTTTAGAAGTTGATATAAACAGAGTCAGAAAGTACAGACTCTTTTTGTCTAACTTCTTTCACTCAGCAAAACTATTTTTAGATTCATCCATGTATCAACAGCACATTCCTTTTTATTTTTAAGTAACATTATGTCATGACATGGCCAGACTACAATTTCCTTATTCCTTCAAATGTTGTTGGACATTTGGGTCACTGCCAGTTTTGGGCTATTACAAATAAAGCTGTTATGAGCACTCAATTGTAAGAGTTTATATGGATATATGCCTTCATATCTCTTGGGCACATGGCTGGGTCATATGGTAGATGTGTGCTTAACTTTTAAGAATTTGGCAAACTATTTTCCAAAACTGTTGTACTATGTTAAATTCCATCAGAAGCATTAGATAGTCCAGTTCCTCCACATTCTCACTAACACGTAATATGGTCAGTCTTTTTAATATTATGCATTTGGTGTAATTTTTCTGAATTATTGCACATAGCCTTTGGCAGTGTATTTACTGAGTCTTCCTGTGTTTCTTATTAATCTGCAGTTTAAGAATATTAACTTTTATGAATACCAAAATTAGATTATACTATGCATACTGTTTCACAATATTCTTATACTACTCAATAATCTCTACCTTTCCATTTTAGGACAATCTCATCTAATATCCACACCATAATCAACAATCTCCGTTTATCTCCAAAATGTCCTTTATTTGGTATTCAACCCAAGACCATGCATTGTCCCAGGTTGCTATTCCATGGCTTTGAAGCTTAGGAGTTTTTCACTATCCAGATATGGAAAAAAAAAAAAAAAAAATCACCAAAAAGTTCCGAGTTTTATTTAATGATTGATTTTTCCCCTTATCTTTTCAATCACTAACCAACTGTCTCAGCATCATTTATTTAATAAGAGCTAGGAATTTAATTTTTACAGCTTACAGCCAATATTCAGAAAGACAACCCTCATCTTCTATACGACCTTCTTGGTTCCTTTTCAGGGGTTGACTTTTGGACTCAACAGACCATGAGTGTGGTTCTAAGGGGTCAATCCCTTCTTCTTTTACTGCTTAGTTTCTTTATTATTATTATTTTATTTATTTATTTTTTTAGAGAGAGAGAGTGTGAGTGGGGGAGAGGGGCAGAGTGAGAGACAGAATCTTAAGCAGGCTCCATGCTCAGTGCAGAGCCTGATGTGGGGCTCAGTTCTATGACCTTGGGATCATGACCTGAGCTGAAGTCAAGAGTTGGAAGTTCAACTGATTGAGCCACCCAGGCACCCCTACTGTTGTTTCTTAGTATCATCGATGTTGTAACAATAACAGTACCTATCACTTATTGAATGTTAAGTGCTATTCCAAATAACCTCATTCAATCTTCATAAGAACCCACCATAAATATTATTTATGTTTTTTGGATAAGAAAAATGAGTTTGTGGGGAACCCGGGTGGCTCAGTCAGTTAAGCGTCTGACTTCGACTCAGGTCATGATCTTGCAGTGAGTTAGAGCCCCACATCGGGCTTGATGCTGATCCTCTGTCCCTCTCGCTCTGCCCCTCCCCAACTTGCGCTCCCTCAAAAAAAAAAAAAAAAAAAAAAATCTTAAAAGAGAAAAAGAAAAATGAGTTTGGGAGAGATTAAGAAATATTAACAGTGGTCACTTAGCCATTAATTTAAATTTGGTGACAGAGCCATTAATTTAAAGCCATGCCTCTCTGACCCAAAGCTCATACGCTAAATTACTATGCTATGACTCTCCTAAAAATGTTGAATATGCATTTTAAAAATTAAACTATCTGAGGGGCGCCTGGGTGGCTCAGTCGGTTAAGCGTCCGACTTCGGCTCAGGTCATGATCTCGCGGTCCGTGAGTTCGAGCCCCGCGTCGGGCTCTGTGCTGACAGCTCAGAGCCTGGAGCCTGTTTCAGATTCTGTGTCTCCCTCCCTCTCTGACCCTCCCCCATTCATGCTTTGTCTCTCTCTGTCTCAAAAATAAACATTAAAAAAAATAAAAAAATTAAAATTAAACTATTTGGATTTGAGACATATACCTTAAAATAAAAAAAGCTGGCATGTAAAGAAAAACAAAATTGGCAATTATTGAGCTAAGAGAAAGAGGCCTTTAATAAGGCTTAGGGATACTAAGCCTTCAGCTCCAGGAGTTATGCTTGCAAACAAAGGCTCCTGAGTCACAAGGCACATGTAAACTCAGAAGGGCAAATACAGGAGGAAATTAACATTTACATGTACAAGAGACGCTAGAATGTGAATCCAAAAGGAATGAAAAGGAGAAAAAGAAATTAATTCTTACCTCTATGCACAGCTGACTCCAGACACATCAGAAGGTAGGAGAGCCTTGCTTCCCGAGACCGTGGAAGGTTCTCCACATTACACCGGTATTTCTTCAAGTCACTCTTACAGGATTTGGCCAACGAATAACTGACTTTATAATCCTGGGCAATCAGCTTCTGGCGGGTTGTTAGTGCTTCTCGACACTGAATAAAGAGTGTAGCAAAGAGTAAGACCACTCAGGTGGTTCGGCTGCTCACACATACAAGCAGAGGCTCGTGGTCAAGGGTATGTCAACAACTGCAGTTGTTACCAAAATGCCTACCTTTAAGTTTGGCTAAAAGTGAACACAAGTGTGTTGGGGTAAGAGGCAGAGATAAATGGATAGAGAAACCCTTGGAATTCTACAGTGAATTTCTGATTGTTGCTGCAACAGTACCTAAAAACATACTTGGTAGATTCTAATACATTAGCTTGACAAAGTATGCTTTTCCTCTTCAACAATATCCCTAAAGTAAATTTCTCAAGAATCAAAGTGGCAACTGACAGAGCACTCTGTAAGTTACATTCTATGCTTTTAAAATATAATTATTCAATAGTAAATTATATAAGCAACTGAAATGAAACATTTCTTCAGCTGCATATGACAGTAAATGGCAGGAGAGCAAAACCAAGAATAATTATTCTTTTAAAAGTCATAAAAGATTCTTGCATTTATCCAGGAACAGCAGACTAATGGTAATGAGAATGCTTAATGAGACAGCTGCCAAAAAATTAAATAGCTAATTACCTGCAAAGCACATTGGTTTGGTTAGCCTAAACTTCCTGAGTATGTGAGGCTGGCTTCAATGTGACCGTGATACAAAATTCTCCAACTTTACTTCCAAAATTGATTCTCAACTGGCTTCCCGGTATCTAGATATCACAAGGCTTCATTTTCTGGGCTTAAGCAAAATATGCTTTGGTTCTCTACTGAAAGCCAAGTGTCTCTCCTCTGAAAAGGGTAAGCTTTATCATTTATATCCTGGTAATGAGTTTATAAGAATATTATTTGAGAGGACTTGAGAAAACTTTTAAGAAATGAATAAAATACTGGTGTATTTCAAAATAATACTGACCTTCTCACTCATGGATTCTTCAAACTTATGGTTAAAGAGGCATTTATACACTCTGCCTTCACCAGCTTGCGTCTGTAAGATGGAACATACACATGATGATGAGGATGATAACAATCAGCTGAGTAGTTATGCTGGGCCCTATCCACAACCTTATACAGAACCTCCTGTTAAATTATTATAATGGTGAGCACTTCTGAACAAATGGCTCAGCCATTTATAACATTTAGTGGCCTTTGGAAGAAAATGGTGATTGCAGGAAAGATGAAAAAAAATTTCCCATGATGCTTGGCTACTGTCCTTTGTTCCCAGATATAATGTTCATCAGGGAACCAAGAGAAGTGTCTTGTCAGTCTCTTCTTACATTATGTTGGAGCCAATAAAACTCATCATCAGTGGCTCTGATGGCTAAAACTGCTTATTCAAAACAGCAGAGGGTGGAAATGTACACAAGTTACTCTCAGTTCTTTGTTGTAAGAATGGAGACTCTTCCATTTCATATGTTAGCAAGTTTTTCTATAAGGTCTGCAGATAGCAATCAAGGATTTCATTTTAAAAGGTAGCCACCTGCTGTTTTGTTTATCTTAGCCCAAAACAAATAACATGTAATATGGTAGTTTTAGCCACGAAATAGGTATGAACAGGATTCCATCAGTCTCTGTTATCCTGGGACCAACTCCACCTTCCCTTTCAGTGCCTTATGTGCACGGGAGAGTGTGTGGTTTATTTTGTTTTGGACTAAAGTTTTAAAAAATATTTTAAAGAGAAGAACAGTTTCTGAGCTGACTCACATTTTCACAAAAACGCTCCCGATCATCTCGGCAAGCAAAATATAAATGCCGGTCTAGATGAAAGTCATCTGAGGACAGCTCAGCCACCCGCAGAATGGCTTTCTTGCAGAGTTCAGAGACTTGAATCTTGGGATCTCTCTCTTCGGCTTCCTTCACCAGGCCCTTTTCCAAGCATGATACCACCTCACCTTGTGAATGTGCATCCTAAAACAGCAAGGATACTAATATTGTAAAACTCTCACCACAATGAGTTTCAAATAAACATCATTTGCTTTAAAAAAAAAAATTCTCAATTCAATATATAGTTGGCTTATTCACGTTCTGTTGAGAAATCAGGTGGGAACCAACCACCCTGGGAACCAACCACACTGTGGAAGTTACAGAAAATGTCCTCAACAGTCTTCTGTTACAATGGAATACTTGCACGCTACAAATGGAAAGAGAGATCCTGGGAGATTTAAGTATAGTTAAGTTAGCACTAGAAATAGAAACCTGAGGGAGTGCCCGGGTGGCTCACTTGGTTAAGTGTCTGACTTCAGCCCAGGTCATGATCTCAGGGCTGGTGAGTGTTGACAGCTCAGAGCCTTGGAACCTGCTTCGGGTTCTATGTCTTCCTCCTTCTTTGTCCCTCCCCAGCTCACACATGAGCTCTGGCTCTCTCTCTCTCAAAAATAAACATTAAAAAAAAGAAACAGAAACCTGAATTCTTTAAGTTTAAAATGTCAGAAAAATTTTAAGAATTTACATTAGCTCCACGTTCTGATTGTGGTTCATGTCAATGTTGAAATAACACTGCAGAAATCTCTGTTCGTCTACCTCAAAGGTGAGGTATTTCCCCAATAGTCAAGTTGGAAAAAAAAAAAAAAAAAGCAAACCACAAAATCCACTGAGAAAAGATGTTACAGAGACCCTCCTTCTCATTTTTCTACTCTATACTGTCCACAAAGACCCCAATATGTACAATTTATTGTGTAATACTCACTTTGATGTTTTGGATTTATCCTAATGAGATTTAATGAGATTACCACCCTTTATACAAACTGCTTTTGAGAGCTCTCCTAAAGCCATCCAATTATCTTTAATTGTGCATTGCATCATCCCCATGGCAACCACAAGCATCCATTCACTAAAAATATGAGAAATTTCCCCTAAATATTTTTTATTCAGGAGTCCTACTCTGCTGTACTCTGAAGATATGGCTCAAAAACGTGACAGGTATAACCATAAATACAGCAAACCAACCAGTAGGAAGTATATGCTATCTTTTATTTATACACACAATCTTGTTAGAGTAAAATACCATATCTATGAAATCATCTGTACATAATAAAACGATTCCTAAAACAAGCAGGGAAGCATCTACTTTAAGCGAAATTTCAATTCAACAAAAAAAATTGTGGTTTTTTTTTTCTACTTTGTTGTAATGCGATTTGTTCTATATAGCACATTAATTTCTAAATTATTTCCAGAAAAATGTCCAAGTTGTCTCCCATTATACCTGTGGAGAGGGGATAAGAGCTGTGGTACCTCTTGTGCAGAGGAGTAAATACAGGCCTAGAGTTTATCAACTTGTCTTGAGTTGCAGAAGGGAAGGTGCCTAGCTAACAGTCCATCATTTATTTTTCCAAACCTTGGGGTTCTAGGATATTCCTATAATCTGTATGTGGATGTTTTAGATTTTTCCTGAGGAGGGTTCACAGTTTTAATTAAATTTTCAAAAGGTGTACTGACCCAAAAAAGATTTGGAAGCACACTCTACTAGCAGATTTTCATGCCTCCTATTCTCTATCTGTACCTGAACCTTGCTCACTAGAGGTATGATTCCATCCCATGCTTAAAAACCCAAGAGGACCAAGAAGGTTTTTTAAAGAGCACTTCTGAATAGGTAAACAAAACTCCAAGAGACAAGTGACAAAAAGATAAGGACAGAGAGAAAAGTTGACACAAACCCCAGAAATCTGGAATAAGGTTCATTTTTTCTTCCTAAATCATGAGTGATACTCAGGTTTGTCTGACTAGGGCCCATTTAAGCAAGGCCTACATGTTCCACTTTCCAAAGGAGAAACAAACCTATGATAACAAAGGCTTGGCCAGAAACCTCAGTCACTTACTATTCACAGTATATAAAAGATTATTATAAACATGATTTTATTTTATAAAACAAAACAAGATCCATTACCAAAGTTGAGTAGCCCATTAACTTAATTAGGTGGCTGCTAGCAACTAGGTCTTAATCATATAAACATGAAAATAATTATCTGATAGTCAACTTTTCTCTTTTTTTTTTGAGAGAGTGAGTGTGTGTGTGTGTGTGTGTGTGTGTGTGTGTGTGCGCGTGCGCGGGGAAGGGGCAGAGAGAGAGGGACACAAGAGAATCTCAAGCAGGCTCTGGATGGTCAGCACACAGAGCCCAACACGGGGCTTGAACTCATGAAACCGTGAGATCATGACCTGAGCTGAAATCAAGAGTTGGACGCTTAACCGACTCAGCCACCCAGGCGCCCCCTGAGAGTCAATTCTTGATTTATATTTAGCCTTTAGTCTTGGGTCACAGGGTAAAGAAATGACTTCCGTGTAATGAGTCTTAAGTGTTTCCCTGTATACTCAGGGTTTATAATGGTTTTAAATGTGCCATCAGTAAGATTATCTATTTAGGGCTGTTATATTTCCTAATGGTTCCATTTGCTTCTTCTTGGATTTAAATAAAGGCAGCAGCATCAGGGTTTAAGACCCCCTAAGGAATCTAAGATTTAATTATAATTATAGCAATTGTAGCACCACATATTGGTACTGGGCTATAACATCATCTCCATTAGAGGTTTTCATTCATCTTAACTTTAGATAGACAATTTTTTCAAATAAAGATATTTCAAGTATTCTTATTGGTTCCCCCAGAGTCTCTGAGCTTTTCAGTCTAGCCCGTTTTACTTTTATAACTGAAATGTATGTAAATATTTGAAAAGAAGACTGTATGGCTAATTCCAGAATAAGAATGAAAGCAAGGGAGGAAAACTGCACAGTGGCACACCATTGACAGGAAAATAAAATTACTTAGGTTAAAAAAGGTTACGTTACTAATATATAGGCTTAACGCTGAGTAACAAATGATCTTGCTAATGGACTTAAAATGAAACTTTAAAAGTTCTGTGGTGAGACAAAGGTCTTAAAACTACTGCTAAGTGTCCTGATCAGTTTTTAGCAATTTGATAGGTAGTATCTTTTCTTCCCCATAAACCTTGTCCTTTTTTTTTTTTTTTAAAAACAGAGAAAAATAACATTAATCTCAAAAAGGTAGGGAAGAACTCAGTTTTCATTTCTGCTATAAACCATTCTCTATTTCAATATTTTTGGTGTCTTCTTTGATCTTCCTTACTAGACAAAGAGAGAAAAAGACCGTCCAAACATATTCAAAGTAGTTGGTGAAAAGCAGGGAATGATAAAATTATTTAACTACTGAATGAAAAGTCTAAAAGTAGTAATAATGTGGCACATTTCCTTAATTAAGTTCCTATAATGGATGATACACCGTACTTTTTCTTCAGATGATCTGCCCTTTCATTTTAACTGTGTTTGTTCAGAAAAAAATGTTATTAATATATAGTCTTTGTTGGGGCGTCTGGGTGACTCAGTCAGTTAGGCATCCGACTCTTGATTTCGGCTCAGGTCATGGTCTTTGTGGTTTGTGAGTTCAAGCCCCACATCGGGCTCTGTGCTGACAGCATGGAGCCTGCTTCAGACTCTGTCTCCCTCTCTCTCTTCTCCATCCCTGCTCATGCTCTCTCACTTTCAAAAAATAAACATTATAAAAAAATTCATAATCTTTGTTCTCAAATTTATATATACTAACATTTTGAAAAAAATAATAGTTTTAAAATCATGACTTTTCTATATTCATACAGAGGCAGCGTACAGATTAACCATGACCCCTTTCCTCTGACCATTGGAGGAAGTCAGTTCAAAGCCAGTCACAGAGGAATTTGCAAGCTTCATTGGCAAATATGAAACTGATGAACCTATTTTCTTCTGTGGTCAGAAGCTGATTCATTAATTTTCAGGATAATCTGCATATCTAAATAACTGGCTTCAGAAAAGGAAACTACCATTTAGAAAAGCCAAGAAAGGCTAAAGACCTGCCTCCCTCCTTTTTAAACTTGGTTGCAGTACCAGAGTGGGTTATATAGGAGGGAGCATGCTTTTTCGAGTGCAGGTGTGAATCTATCTTCTTGTCCTCGAAATACAGAAGAAAGTCTTTGATGCTAGGATAGGGATCTGATATAAACAGAAATTCACCTAAGCAGTAGGTAAGGCAAAAGATAACCATGACAAAAATGCGCAGCCTGATGACCCATAGAAGTGTTTCTGTTATTTTAACAAAGCTGGGCAAACAGTCCTCACTGTCCTGTCTTTGGGCTCTAGTACTACTGTGTTCTGTGATCGTCTCAGTCACTGAAACTTAATAACTCATATATGCAGTTGAAAGCAGGTTTTATTCTGACAATTCAGATTGCCAGGGGGAGGGAAGCTAAACAGCAACTACCTTGGTGTCAAAAGGAAAAACTACTACAAAGAGAGATGAATCGTAATGGTCTACTCTACGGTGTGGACCACTAATCACAAATATGGAAAAGTGTCATCACTGATTCCTAAAAAAATGTGTCTAGGACACTTATGTGAAGATTTTAAAAAGAGTGAGATATGGAACTGGAAATAATCTCTCACACCCTAAATAAAGGCAGAGGCGCTTCCTGAATAATTAGGGTAGCTTAAGTGCTTTTGTGCCATTTGTAGAGTCTGCTGGGAAGGAAAAAAATCTGCCTTCTTGATTAAAACTGGCCTTTCTTTAGCTGCCAAAAGCTGTATGCCAAATTCACAGCACTTTCAAGACTGATTCAGAGGTGCCCTGTGAAAGGGCCAGAGCCCTGTGCTGGTGGGAAGGAAAAGGTATTTGGTGACAGCCAGGTAAGAACCAGCACTAAAAGCTTCCAATGAACTGGTGTGTGCAGCTCTGGCATTCTAACACCAGGCCCCCTTGGTCAGTGACAGAAGCCCGCAAATCACAGGACAATGAACAAATAGAGGGCAAAGCGACAAAGGGGTTTTATTTTCTATCATATTTCCTAAAGAGCAGATTAATGAGCAGTGGCAATTAATAGCTGATGCCAGACATATGCCTCAGACCACCTCTCCCTCGGCAGCTGTTACTTCTCAGGAGTTTCCTTCATTTTGCTGAGCCAACAAATTCAGAATAAACCTGGCCAAACCTCCATTATGACCTCCTGGACAACAGATTCATAGGAACAAAAGGAAGACCAGATAGATATAATTAAGAAAGAAGAAATTAGCTAGGTAGTTATTTTCTTTCCTATCTTTACTAAAACTAGTTCTTTTGAGAGAAAGATAACAACAGATCACATTTATAGAGTACCTTTCTTGTCAGAAGCCCAAAGTACCTTTATGTACCTTAAACTTTTCTAATATTTAAATATCTTCTTTTGTAGCAGTGTGCTTACTAAGTAATTTTTTTTTTTATAGCAGCAATAAGGTATTTGCAGAGAAAGGTTAGAAAATTCAAGTCTCTTCTAATCCAACCATTTTGCCCACAGACGACAAAATGCTCTGGCAAGGAACAATACAGGTACCCGGCAAGTGGTTTAGTATTTTGAAGATGACACTACTCTTGGCTGATATTAATTCCTCTGCTTCCCCATACTGAAACACAAACAAACAAAATGCATTCACAGGTTAACGAGTCTTAGATCTGAGGGCTGTCTGGACCTCTACTTCAAGGCCACCTCCAGCCCTAAATTTTTCCCATGCCAGTTATACAACACTTTACATTCATCAAGTTTGCAGGACCCCTTTGGTGAAGCCAGTATAGTAGATACCTTTTCTCCAAGCCGAATACTGCCACATTTCAGAATGTTGATGTCATTTTTGCAGTCATCCATGAAGCCACAGATTAGACGGTAATCACTGAAAATGATGGCCGTCATCTTGGTGATGTATTGGTGACACTGGTATTCAGTGATATTGCCTCGGTGATCCACCAAGCAGGAAACCAAGTAACCTTTTCCAACTGGTTCATCAGCACATTCTTTAATCTGCTCCAAAGAAAGTGGCTGTTTTACACAAGTATTTTATTTTCCTATCATGTAACTTTTATAAGAGAGAGAATGTGTGATCTTTTCTTATTGACTTCCCATCTCTGTATTTGGGAGAAAAAGAGGAAAACACTTAGAAATACATTTATTTTAAAGAAAATAGTGGCGGGCATATTCAGATCGTTGTACTCTCTAGGAAATACCCGCTAAATGTGTTTTGCAAGAAATTTTTACAATTTCAGCTTTATTGAGATATAAATAAAAAGAGCTTCTAACATCTACAGCTTCAGAATGGCTGTACTGAAAAGTTCCTTTATCCAAGCAAAGAAGGCAATGGACAGTGAGATTAATCTGGGAAACAGGTCTGGAAAACAGGTGCAGAAGTGAAGTCTAGTACCATTTCCCAAGTCAAGCTACACAGCAAACCATTACTGTCAGGGAAACCTAATGGCCAAAAGGAGGGAGGCAGGAAGGCATAATATTACTTCTTGACATGACATTAATGAGTTCTGAATTAACTGTGGATTTGGACATGTGTTTTTGAACTTTAGTAGAGTCCCAGCTTCGCCACTGTGGTCTGGAACACAAACATGTTTAAAATGATGCTCAGTGCAGTCTGGCAAAAAGTCTGAGAAGGGGAAGGCCGCTGCAAATCTAATTTGGGTGGTTTAGACAACATGTTCTAGAGGATCAAGCACAGAGTAATTCCACATGGTTACTGTTCCTGCAAAGTGCATCCCAAACCACAAGCGCTAATGAAGCAAACTAGCCAAAAAATGCTGAAATTCAGTCCTAAAAGAGTAAAATCTACTTATAGGGTTGTAAGCTTGAATTATAAAATGGGGAAAGTTGTTTGCAAAAATCCTACTGCATTTGAAGAAATTAAAAACAAACAAAAATGGTAGTTTTGACAAGAGTAAGGGGCCCAAATGTAAATGTTTATTTTTACTATAAATGAGAAGAGAATGTTTTACTGGTTTTTTGAAACCAATAGAGACCATTCTCTACTATCACACTTACCGTAAATATGTATAGAGGGCAAAACAAATACACCACACACACATCATCCTATAGCCCACTAGGTCTCTTCATGTCTAATTCTTGTATCAAATCCAGATCAAGTCAGACACTCTGTTCAAGACAGAAGACTGTTTACTTTTAAAGAAGCAAACTTGAGAATTTAAGTAAATAGTCTCACTCTGGCTTCAAGAGGCAGCAGAGACCTTCAACAATCAAGATGAATGCAACTCTTTCAACTTAACCCTGAGGTTTTTTTTTTTTGGTTTTTTTTTTTTTTTTTGGAGATGCCTAAAAAAGAGGGTCATGAATGTATTTCCAGGAAAAGGCTTGTTTTGTTTTGAGTAAAACAAAAGTTTCAAAAGTGAAAGGAAGGCATTTGTAATCCAACCAATGAAAAGCCTGTGTAAGAACACAAAACTAGTGGCAGACACCTGGGTTTTAAAACTTAATAAAGTGCAAGAGTTCAATACAGCCCTTATACTGGGCAATCAAGTTTATAAATCTGAAGAAAAGCCAGGAGCACATTTTGAATTGGAGCCCCAATAAGAAAATAAATGTGTATTTAGCTTCAATCACTTGAGATTTTACTGAAGCACAGAGACTGAGTACCTATTTGTATTTTAGTTCACCACCAGTTACAATAGGGCATGGTGTTTGATTCAGAAGATTATGCTTTCCTTCAGCCATTCCATTGGCTGGAAGTTTAATAAGACAGAAGGAAAATTTCTAAGATTAACAGCAAGAACCGCAATAAATCATCAACATATTTATGAATGGGAGTAAACTCTGAAGTGGCTGGGGAGCAGATTCATAAGGTGCCATTAGAAAAATGCTGCTGTTACTCTGTTTTTGACGTGAAGCAGGAGGGAAGCAGGAGGAAAGCAGGAAGCGAGCAGTATTTGCTTCAACTACAGAGAGTAAATAAGTTTGGTTTGTAATTTGCAGGTATTTTTGTGATGCTGTTTTTCTCCTTGCAAATAGGATTGCAAGAAAAGATAGGAGAGAGATGTAGAATAAAACATTTTGTGGGCAATTAGGTTCCTCCTGATTTTAATTTTCCTGATTCCAGTATAATCTCCCTCCTAGGGAGGGATAAATTCCGGTTTTTACTTGAAATCTTTGACAAAACCACAACACCCCAAAAGGTTACAAGAGAACCATCATTACATACCCATTATAAGAAAACCAATTATACATATATATATCTTTTATAAGCCAGCCAAGAGTGAAATTTTTCTGATGAATATGCAGAGACTCTGGGCAAAATTTCCACAAGGCAATCAAAGTGCTATAAACGGCTAACCATATAGCTAGCTAAGGGACTATGAGGTGTGCAATACTAAAGCCGAAGCCCAAAGTTTTCAAAGATATGCTATTCTGTTCTGAAGCCCCAAGGTAACTATGAAGAAGGGTAACTGCTTTAAAAGAATAAAACATATCAGATCCAGTATTAGAAGGTGTGAGGAAGCAAACAGGTTCTAAACAGGGTCCTGTAATGATGTAATTGAGGAACAAAGCTGAGGGCTTATCTGGTTGGAAGAGGGTGGTCCTGCTAAGAACCCTTAGAGCTAAGAAAGTGGTCCTGAATTGAGTCATCAGTAGGGTAGTTCGAGGGCAGATCTAGATGTTGCAAAATGTACAATTATTAACTCTGAGGTGGAAAAACAGCAACTGTTCTTTGTGATTCTTATACTTCAGTATGCAGAAATCTCTGGCTTTTTGAAATTCCTATCACTGATTGCAAAAAATAAAATAAAAATTTCAATACCACAATTTTCACTAATATCATTTGTTGAACCAAGACAGTTGAAAAGTTTCCCCAATTAGCACCCATACAATGCTATACTATTTTCATTATTTTTATACTCAACATCTAACTATAACAACATACACAATCCTTCCACAAACCTTTTTAATGCTAACTCCTATTATTTGAAGCATATGCCTCTGTGGTCCAATTGATCCAAATGTGTAACTCAGAAACATTGATAAGCCTCTTGGGGAGACCATTTTGATATGCTTCAGACATCAGCAGATTGTAAAAAGTGTGACCGCAGCACTGATGACAGAAGCAGTTGTGTCCTCCATCTGGGGACCAACGGAGCCTGATTTCCAATGTGTCTGAATCAATAGCATCCTACTGTAACTGTAGGTGAATACAGGAGGCTAGTTATACTCCCCACTGCAGTGGCCTCTCTCAGACCATGTAGATGTGAATTCCAAGAAAAGTAAAGTAACTGAGTCAGTTATTCCTCCCTTAATGACTGGTCTGGTCAAGAGATGTAATTTTCTCTTCTAAGCCATTAAATACCCACAAAATTCTGTCACAACCTACCTCTGATATGGTAGATTTGCAAACCTCTCTGGCCACAGATTCAAATTTGGGGTCAGTAGTTAGATTCAGCTTGTAATTCCACAACAACTAGGTATAAGAGAAAAAAAACAAACAAAACACTGCAGTTAAAATAGTATGAAATTTTCCATCAATGGTTACCGTAAGTGACAAAAGTCCATTACACAGAGTCAGATGAAAGCATATTCAGTTAATGAAAAGTAAAGTAAGAGGGGTGCCTGGCTGGCTCAGTCAGTAGAGCATGCAACTCTTGGTCTTGGAGTTGTGACTTTGAGCCCACGTTGGGTAGAGAGGACTTAAAAAAATTAAATCTTTAAAAAAAAAAAAAGAAAAGATAAAAATGTCATTTTGTTTACAAATAAAAGGAAAAAAAAATGAGGGCACCTGGGTGGCTCAGTTGCTTAAGTGTCCTGCTCTTACTTTTGGTTCAGGTCATGATCTCACAGTTGGTGAGTCTGAGCCCCTCATCAGGCTTTGTGCTGATGGCTTAGAGCCTGCTTGGTTTTCTGTCTCTCTTCTCTGGGCCTCCCCGGTTCGCGTAGGCACATGCACACATGCTCTCTCTCTTTAAAAAAATGTGCAGACAAGGGCACCTGGATGGCTCAGTTGGTCCGACTTTAGCTTAGGTCATGATCTCATAGCTCGACTTGAGAGTTCAAGCCCCATGTCGGGCTCTGTGCTGACAGGTCAGAGCCTGGAGCTTGCTTCAGATTCTGTGTCTCCCTCTCTCTCTGCCCCTCCCCTGCTCACCCTCTCACTCAAAATAAATAAACATTTAAAAAAATGTGCAGACAAAATAAAATATTACCACTCAGACATACTTGTTTATTTTTTCACTTAAGAACAATTTTTTTTAAGTCAAGAAAAAACTGCAATTAAAATCTCTGGTAAGGTTTTCAGAGAAAACATTAATAAAGTTGTAGAAGCTAAATTTTATTAAGCCTATTAAAAGTATAACCCTGAAGCTCAGATTTGGTAGCTTTAGTTGCAGATTTCACAATCCACAGTGCTTTCATAGATCAGTTTTATGAAGGAGAGATGACCAGAATCTAGTTTCCTTTATTCCTTTAAAATTCCTTTCCTATCTTTATTCCTTTAAAATTCTCCCTTGTCTTGACATATACACCATAAGGTCTACTTTACACAACTGTTTTAACATGTTTTAAACTGCAAAATATCTAAAGCCATTACTGTTCACAGGTGAGGGCTTAATATTACCTTAGCTTTGCAGCTTTACTTAAAATTTTTCCAATATATGATTCATTTTCTGAAAAGTAGCCCAAAGGAGCCCTTATTCTAGGCTCAGCTGGAGAGACAGAGCAGGGACTTTGTATGATGCTGAAAATGGAGAGATTGGGGTAGGGAGAAGCAGTTCACAAGTCTTTCTCCTATACTCCAAGACTAAACAATGCAATCAATCACTCTCTGATTCACTCAAACATCTGGTTAGCACTTATGATCTACCACACAAGTCTAAACTCAAGGTCTTCATAGGCTATTACAGGAAATAGAAAAAAATGTTCTGAGTATGTACTGTTTTAGGAGCTGGGAGTTAAAACAAGAGGAGAAAGACAAAGACTGTCCAGTGGTGGCTACGGTCAATGGCAAAGTACTGCAAGTATTTGATTAACAGCAACACAAGGTACCACAACAGTACAGGGAAGGAGTACCTGAGACTGCTTTGGGGCATTTGGTCCAGTAAAGTTTACCACAGAAAGTGCTATCTAAGATAAGCAGTTATCTTAGATAGACAAGCAGTTGTCTATCTGCTGTCTGAAAGACAAGCAGTTAGCCATAGTAAAGGGATAAGGAGAAGACTATTTTATTAGGTAAACGAAACAGTATGCACAGAAGCTCACTGAAAGTGATGCAGGGCATGCCAGAGGAACGCGAGTCCAATGGAAGACTGACTCTGGAGAGGCAGCCCAAGGCCAGGTCATAAACCCCTAATAAGCTATGTCTGAGCTCCAACCTGAGAATAACAGGGAGTCACTAAAGGGAAAGGGAATGACATGACCAGATCTGCTTTTTAGAAGGAGAACAGTCTTATATAACCTGTGTTAGGAACAATACAGAAATAAGCAGTTAATTCTGTATAGGAGTACTAAAGAAAATTTAGTGAATAAATAAAACATGAAAAACGAGTGGGATTTCTGCTCCTCTTCTGGCAAAAAAAAAAAAAAAAAAAAAAGCCAGCAAAAAGCTCTAATCTCTCGACTCTCATCAATAAGTGAGTTTTTAGAAAAAAAAGGAGTAGAATCTGGCCACCATCTATAACAAAATCTCTAAGAGGACGAACTTCTGCCTTGTTCAGCACAGTGTATGCCAAGTGCCCTGAAGAGGGAATGATGGAACACATAGGTATCAACAAATATTTGTTTAATAGACATACAAAAGAACAAACTTATACCATTATGAGTGACAAGTTCAAACAACAGGACATATGAGGCCAAACTGAGAAGGGGTATAACAGAAGCTTAGCTCTAACTGAAGAAATCTTGGGCCTCCTGGTTCCTCACAAGCAAAGATGAATCCAGTGAATCAAAAGACAAGGTCAGAATTTAGACAAACACATTTTACAATTATCTATTAATTCAGTCCGTACTACTTGGTCATTAAATTTTATATTTTAAAATTAAAGCAACATTCTTCTTTTAAAATTAAGAACATTCTAATATTCTGTATGTATATCTAACCAAAGATAGATTAAAAATTTCCCTCCTTACTGAGTGACTTATAGCTGACTCAATGCCATTTCTTTCAGAAAGAAAGAAAGAAAGAATGAGAAAGAGGGAAAGAAAGAAAGAAAGAGAGAAAGAGAAAGAAGAAAACAGAAAGACAAAGAGAGGAAGGAAGGAAGGAAGGAAGGAAGGAAGGAAGGAAGGAAAGAACAAGCAAGCAAGAAAAGCTGTCTGATAGCTCAAGGATTTAGAGTAAACAGCAAGAAATGACAGAAAAATTATAAAATACAAACCACAGATTGCTTCCTTACTTCTATGCAAACTCAGATGTCCTATGATGGGCTAGAAACTGATTTTTTGTCAAAGCCATTTAAATAATCACTTAGATCTTCTGAAATGTCTTTAACTTTTAATTTGGCACCCCTCATCCTTTATTTTTCTTTCTTTTACTTTGAGATAGAATTCACATACTATAAAAGCCACCACTTTACAGTGTACAATTCAGTGGTTTTCAGTGTATTCAGAGGTGGTACAACATCACCATTTTCTAATTCTAGGACATGCCCATCACCCCAAACAGAAACCCTACACTCACTTTGTCACTCCTCGTCCTTCCTGCTCCCATTCTTTGGCAACCATTAATCTATTTCCTGCTCTTTTATATTTTAAAGTTTATTTATTGGGGCACCTGGGTGGCTCTATCAGTTGAGCATGACTCTGGCTTACATCATGATCTCATGGTTCAATGAGATTGAGTTCAATCCCCACAAGGGACTTGCTACTGTCAGCACGAAGCCCACTTTTGGATCCTCTGTCCCCACCCCCCTGTCTCTCTGCCCCTCCCTTACTCCTGTTCTTTCAACGTTTTGTTTTTTTTTTTTTGTTTTTTTTGGGGGGGACAGAGAGAGACAGAGCATGAACGGGGGAGGGGCAGAGAGAGAGGGAGACACAGAATCGGAAACAGGCTCCAGGCTCTGAGCCATCATCCCAGAGCCTGACGCGGGGCTCGAACTCACGGACCGTGAGATCGTGACCTGGCTGAAGTCGGACACTTAACCGACTGCACCACCCAGGCGCCCCGCGTGACCTCATTTAATTCCCACACGATGGTAGATTACCCTCGTTATTCCTATTTTACGAGTAAGACATCTGAAGCTCAGAAGGCAAGTTCATTTGGCAATTTATTTGGGGGGGGGAGGGGCAGAGAGAGATGGGGGGGTGGGATAGAGAGAATCCCAAGCAGGTTCCAACCTGTCAGCACAGAGCCCGCCTTGGGGCATGAACCCACGAATCGTGAGATAAGGACCTGAGCCCAAATCAAGAGTCATTTAACCAAATGAACCACCCAGGCACCCCCTGCTCTTTTATTTTTAACATGACCTAGTAATGATTATTACTCTAAGTAGAAAGGGAATTCGGGGGCGCCTGGGTGGCTCAGTCGGTTAAGCGTCCGACTTCAGCCCAGGTCACGATCTCGCGGTCCGTGAGTTCGAGCCCCGCGCCGGGCTCTGGGCTGATGGCTCAGAGCCTGGAGCCTGCTTCCAATTCTGTGTCTCCCTCTCTCTCTGCCCCTCCCCCATTCATGCTTTGTCTCTCTCTGTCTCAAAAATAAATAAAACGTTAAAAAAATTTTTTTTTAAATTAATAAAAAATAAAAAAAAAGAAAGGGAATTCAGCACATGAAGCCACCAGTATCTTTTCCTCTAGAAAACACACATTGCACACTTCATTACTGACAGTGGATTACTCATACCATACTTGATAAATGTCCTCTCCTGAGTGGTTATAATCAACTAAGAAAAATAAGTGCAACTGACCTAATAAGTGCTATCAGTTAGCAGAATGCATTTCAGCTTCAACTTTCTTAAACATAAGATGTTCACTTTTAATTCATCTACATACCCATCTCCCTCACCCAGACACATATTGAGTAACTGCTCTGATCTGGAATCCAGCTAGGTGACAAAATTGAGAAGAGTGAATGAAAAAAGCCACCGTCTCGGCATTCAAGGAGCTCAACCACAGGAGCCAAAAGATTTGAAAGAGTCAGACTGAGAAGAAAATAAGCAATAAAAATATAGTGTGATAAATCTGATACCAGATGCATGCAGAAGATATTATGGGAATACAAAGGAAGAATACAGCTCAGTGAATGTGGAGGAAGGGCAGGTGTGGGAAGCAAAGACCAAGTTATACTGGGCTTGATCCCCAAGAATAAGAAGGAATTTTGTCAGGTGGGAGATTGGGGTTCTAGGAGTACAAAGCTAGAGAGCACAGAGAGCGCAATAATAACTTCTGGGGACATCCACAGTTCAGAACGGCTACAGTTGAGGGATGAAAGCTGGGGCTGGCAGGTTGCAGGCAGGGGTCAGATCACACTGTGTATTAGAGCTCACATTAAAGAATGCGTATTTTACCTTACAAGAAATGGGAAGCTAATCAACAATTTTAACCAGAGAACTCAAAAGCTTAACTCTGGCCACAGTGCAGAGAAGGGCAAGACGAGGGGAGGGTAGCAGACCAGTTAAAAGCCATGTACTGCTGGCTGGGAGAAGATGCGATGTATCTGAGGTATTTGGGATAATGACAAGTTTTGGGTGTGGAGGGTGAAGCAAAAAGCTTCCTTCACAGTCAAGCTCCTTGAAAAGTATAGCTCATTTTATCCACTTCCTCTTCCATTCATCTTACAACTTTTAAATCTTGTTTAGTTGAATAAGTAGTTAAAAAATAAAAACAAACAGTTTCCAGACAAGTCCTTTTCTGAAGTCCTACCAACTCCCCAGAGACAAATATTTCAAATTCCTTTTGCTGATTTTTTTTTTTTTTACAGAAATTACCTCTACAATTTTAAACTACCTAATTAACTGCTATTTCTTGATTTGTTAGTTTTAGATACTCTGTAATATTCTATAAAATTTTATATGGTAAAAGAGAAGGAATGAACTTTTATATGCTTCTTCCTGATCCCAATTCTCCCAATATAATTAAATCATAATGTCAGATGGTGAGTATTTACATTAGTGATGCTATACAAAAGTATACATGCTGAGCTATATAGAACATTATTATTTCATTCCTTCCACTTATAGTCTGTCACAGAGTTAACAGTCATTTATTTCATGGGCCTATTTTTCTCCATGGTCATTACCAATTAATCCCCAATCTCTAACTGGAAAAGTAGAGAGTTTGGTTCTAGAAAGGACTATGAGGCAGAGTAAAAATGTGAAGTCAGCAGTTGGAGCGTGGAGTTCTGTGGAAAGGAGTAGGCTAGATAAAAGACAGGAACCACACACTGTCACCAGAGAACACAGGTGACAGGACAGGAACCAGACAGGAACCACACACTGTCATCAACTGCGCCAGGGAAACCCTGGTGGCAGTCTGCTTAGTCATCTGTGTGTTCTCTCCAGATAACAGCTCAGGTGTGAGAAGAAAAGACTCACAATGGGCACAGGGAGGAGCCCTGGCTTAGAAGACTCATGCCCCGTGGGAACCACTATCTCTTATAACAACCCTCTGGGCAAAGCTTTCAGGGTCTCTGCAAGGGACACACTCAGGTATGAGTCACCGCATCAGGGAAGCCCCAACTATGGCACCCCTATCGAGTAATTACAATTCACTTACAGTTCTTTCGGGTCCAAACAGAATGTACCATTTAGGATCATTTTCATCATGACCTATACTGTCTTGAAGCTTAGTCAGCATTTTACTACTACCAGACCACCAGAGATCTGAGTTACATAGTGAGTAGAATTCAAATTCTCATGAGGAAAGGGAAAGGGTTTTATTAACCTTTCACTCACAGGACTATTAAAATAAGCTGCTATAAACATTCTTGAAATGACACACAAACATTCCTGTTGAGTTAATAAATATCTGGAAGTGAAATGGTTGTATCATGTATTATGCTTATGTTCAGCTTTAGTACGTAAATGCTAAGCAGCTTCAAAAGTAGTTATACTAATTTACATTATCACTATCAATGCATGAAAATTTCCTTATTCCATAGTCACATCAATACTTGGTACTGATACCATCAGTCTTTACAATTCTGGCAATTTATCTAATGGTGAATCACTGAGGTTTTAATTTCCATTTCCCTGATTACTAATGAGGTTGAGTCCCTTTTCATGTATTTATAGGTCATTCAACCATCATCTTTAGGAAATGGATGTTCGACTATCTTACCCATTTTTCTTTTTTTTCCTTTTTTAAAGATTTATGTATCTAAGTAATCTCTACACTCAATGTGGGGCTCGAACTCATGAATTTGGAGATCAAGAGTCGCATGCTCTTCCAACTGAGCCAGGCAGGTACCTTCCTTTTTCCTTTTTTTTTTTAAATGGCTTATCTCAAATTTATCCATCCAATAGTTATGTTGTATCTTATCTTATGGCATAATTTCTATTTTAAAAGTCACTTAAATTAAAAAGAAAAAACAAACTGAACCACCAAAAAACAGTTCACTCATTTCTCTCATCCTTTGTCCCACTCCCCTAACAACCACCAATCTGTTCTCTGTAACTATGAGCTTAGTTTATTTAATTTTTAAATTTATTTAGATTCAGCACAGAAGAGGGAGCATCCAGTGTTTTTGTTTTTGTTCTTTTTTAAAAAAAAATCCATACAAACATTTATTCTATTCCTGCCCAAGGGTGGAGGAGAAGGGGTCAGGGCACTACTGGGGCTACAGGCCTCTGCAGACAGCCCTTGGGGGAGGGTGGGGCTCCTGCAGGAACAGTCCAGAGGCCAGTAGGCCTTGTGGGGCAGGGTCTGGAAAGCGAGACCCTGAGGGCTGACACAGGAGCCGGCTTGGCTCCCAGAGGTCACAGAGTCCAGGTGGGTTTGGGGGGTACCAGTTCCCCGGCTCTGGCCCAGGCCAGGATGGACTCTCAGTCTTGGTGGCTGCTGAGGTGCCAGGTCCCCCAACTCCCCACCAACAAGAGGGAAGGCAGCGCCCAGGTCTTCCTCCTCTGGGTGAAGACGACAACTGTGCAAGTCCCTGGGTTCAAATTACAAATAATAAAAACAATATAAAATTAAAAAAAAAATTTAATATTTGAGACAGAGATAGCGCACGAGCGGGGGAGAAGCAGAGAGAGAAGGAGACACAGAACCCTAAGCAAGATCCAGGCTCTGAGCTGTCAGCACAAAGCCCAACATGGGGCTCAAACCCACAAACCATGAGATCATGACCCTAGCCAAAGCTGGATGCTTAACTGACTGAGCCACCCAGGCACCCCAACAATATAAAAATTTAAAAGACAGCCCCTGTCCCAAACACCCACAACAAACACCCTGCCTGGCCTGATCCCCACCTCCAGCAGGAAAGAAGAGGCAGGGACAGGAGGCCTCGCCAGGCACTCAGCAGAGCTCACTGGGTTTCACTTTAACATAACGTTAAAAAAAAAAAAAAAACACAACAAAAAAACCCATAATGTTTAGCATTATTTCACTTTAGCATAATGCCTTTCAAAGGTCCCACCATGTTGTCACAAATGGCAAGATTTCATACTTTTTTTATAGCTGAATAATATTCCACTGTATATATATCACAATTTCTTTATTCATTCATCCATCAATGGACACTTAAGTTGTTTCCATGTCTTGGCTACTGTAATGCCGTAATGAACATAAAGGTACACATATCTTTTCAAGTCAGTGTTTTCATTTTCTTGGAATAAACACCCAAAAGTGAAATTACTGGATCGTATGGTAGCTCTATTTTTAATTTTTTGAGGAACTCTATGCTATTTTCCATAGTGACTGCACCAATTTACATTCCCCCCAACAGTGCATGGGGATTCCCTTTGCTCCACATCCTCACCAGCACTTGGTATTTGTAGTCTTTTTGATAACAGCCATTCTGACAGGTGTGACTGTAATCTCTAATTACTGACTGGTATTATTTTTTCCTTAAATGTTTATTTAAAAACACAAAACAAAAACAAAACAATAAATCCATCTGGTCCTGGAGTTTTCTTTATGGGAAGATTTTTACCTCCAGATTCATTTTTTATTTTTTTTTTAAATTTTTTTCAACGTTTTTTATTTATTTTTGGGACAGAGAGAGACAGAGCATGAACGGGGGAGGAGCAGAGAGAGAGGGAGACACAGAATCGGAAACAGGCTCCAGGCTCTGAGCCATCAGCCCAGAGCCCGACGCGGGGCTCGAACTCACGGACCGCGAGATCGTGACCTGGCTGAAGTCGGACGCTTAACCGACTGCGCCACCCAGGCGCCCCTCCAGATTCATTTTTTAAAAGTAAATACAGGTTACTCAGATTTTCTACTTCTTCCTGTGTTAGTTTTGGTTAAGTTTGTTTTTTTAAGAATTTGTCCATTGGGTAAACATTTTCAAATGCATTGGCCTAAAAACTGTTCATAACTAATCTTATCTCTTGCTTGACAACACTAACTCATTCCAGAACTCCCTATTAGGTGGAAAGTTGTTTAATTTTTAAAATTTGTTCCATTAACTTTAATGGGAAAAATTATAATGCATCCTATTCCGACCCAAAAGTGTATTACTTTGCTAGTACTGCCATCAAAATACCACAGACTTGGTGTCTTAAACAACAGTGGTTTATTTTCTCACAACTCTGGAGTCTGGAGGTCTGAGATCAAGGTGTTGGCAGTACTGATTTCTTCTGAGACTTCTCTCCTTGGCTTGTAGATGGCCATCATCTTTTTGTATCTTCACATGGTCTTCCCTCTGTGTCTATGTCCTAACCTTCTCTTTTTATAAGGACATCAATTCTCCTGTTTTCTGTATACTATTTGGCCCCTATTCAGTAGTGTCAAATCCTTCCTAACCTCCAAAGCCTTTTGGGGTTCTAGGGCACAGATAAGCTGCTTTCTGGGATTTCCCCTATGGCAGATATTTTATTCCCAATCTTATGCTTTATAAATAATGCCACAACAAATATTATCTTATAGACACACCTGAATCCATTCTTTTAAGTATAACTGTACATAAATTCTTAGAAGTAAAAATGCTAGGCCAAAGAATATACACATTTTAAGTTGACTGCTTTATAAAGAAGTTTTTCATATTTATATTCCTATCCATAGGCTAGAGAGGTGTTTAGCCACTTTTTCTTTTATACCTCAAGGGACCTAAAGTCTCTGTAGAAACTACTCAACCTTTCCATTATGGCGTGGAAGGCAACCAAAGACAGTATATGTAACTGAATGTGCGTGGGAGCATTCCCATAAAACTTTATGTGTAACAGTGGTTTGGATTTGGCCAATTGGTAGCAGTTTGCTGATTAGTGGGCTAGAGAGCTTAAATCCCCATATTCCCATCAATACTGTGTATTTATTAATTTTTTTATATTTGCTAATCAGATGGGTGAAAACAATGCACTCATTTGTCTTTTAATTTTCACACTTTTAACTATAAGAGAGAATCAACTTTTTCATTATTTACTGGACATCTTTTTCTTTACCTGTGAATAGTATATAAATATCTGTTGCCTGTGTCTATTAACAGCGCTTTCTATTAAAGAATATAGGCCTTTTTATCGGTGTTGCAAATACTTTTTCATAATATACCGAACATTTTTGAAGGAAAAATAAAATCTTTTGAGTTTGTTTAATGCAATCAAATTTACCAATCTTTTTTTACAAATATAGTTCTTAATGTTCTGTCATGTTTTAAAACACCTTCCTCGTGTTCATGTTTTCTTCTAGTACTCCTGTGGTTTTATTTTTACTTTGAATCTCTGACCTATCTACACATTCTTTAGAATAAGCAGTTAGCCTGCTTCTCTGCTCTTACATCTGCCCTCCAAACTGCCTTCTACACTGTGACAGTGATTTCTTCCAGCACTGTCAGATATAGGACTACTCACTCCTCTTTTAAGACCCAACTCAAGTCTCATTTCCACTTTTAAGTCTTTCTTGACATCAATCCCCCCGGAGCAAAATTCACTTTTCTTTCCGCTAACTCTAATACAGGCCTCTGTCTTCAAGGTATTCACTTGTAGGTGCCTGTAGTTTCTATCACAGTGTACGGTACATAGTATGTGACTATTATGACTGAATAAAACAACTTTAAAATATGGAATTCTAAAGTTGTAAACTTGATAAGCAGAGAAACAATTATTTTCATATGGTAGCTATAACTGAAGTAAAATTTAAACTTAAGTACGTAAATATTATTTGACAAAACCTGCTGGTTTCTAGAATGGAAGGGTATTTGCAGATTTACCATGATCCTTAAATAAGGCTGATCATCGTGGTTGAGATGGAGGGAATCTAAGAAGACATAATATTTCTCAGAATAACAGGAAAAGCATCCTGAACCTGTCACACATATAAAGCATATACAGTGAACTCTGGAAAATCCATACTTACATGATTGCAGTCTGAAGAAATCTCATTTTCAGGCTAAAAGGGGGGGGAAAAAAAGACAATGTTAAAAAAAAAAACTCAAGTTTTCAAACACCACCAAAATAAACTCAAAACAAGAAATGTGAATATTTAACTGAATATGCTTCTTCAATTTAAGAAGGAAAATGGGGCTTATATATCTTTTAGATAGCTGGGGAGAAATATACCAGAAAAGGAGATGAGACATAACCCCTTTGCAATCAATGGTTTGATCTGAAAATAGGGTCAGGGGAGAATAAAGTACTAAAGAAACAAAGCTATAGGGACATCAGGATCCTTACAGAACACTTCATAATTCTGAAAGCTAAAGAAAATCAGGCACAATACAGGTGTCCTTTCTAAAGTTAGATATCTTAAAAAAACAACACAAAACAAAACAGACTTATTAAAGAGGGCAGGGGCACCTGGGTGGTTCAGTCGGTTAAGCATCCAACTGTGGATCAGGTCATGACTTTGCAGTTTGTGAGTTTGAGCCCCGCATCAGGCTCTGTGCTGACAACTCAGAGCCTGGAGCATGCTTCCGATTCTGTGATTCCCTCTCTCTGCTCCCCTACCCCGATCACTGTCTGCCTCTGTCTCTGTCTCTCTCTCAAAAATAAATACATATTAAGAAAAAAATTTTTAAAGAGGACAAAGAAGGTCCATCAAATGATTTAAAAACTAGTCTTATGCCACCACTAGGTGAAGTGAGGTCATGGGTACATAGGACCTCTATGTAACTTCTTAGGAGCCTATAATCTTGCAAGTATATCATTTAAAATAGAAAGTTTTTTTAAAAAATAGAAATTATATATATAGTCCCATGACTATATGTGCTCTGCAAAGCCAGGTACATGTACCAGAAGTAAAATGAACTTTCTATTCCATAATTTAAAAAGTAAGCTAGGTTATGCTTAATGTTACATAACGGCAATACACATATTTAGTTTCCTTGTTCATGCCTTTAAAAAAGATACAATTGTAAGACAATACCATTTCATTTGAGTTTCCATAGCATTCCAATCTGTTCAAAGGAAGGGAATTCTGTGCACCTTCTATGAAATATCACCAAAGCAGGTCCTAAAAGATGCCATTTTCAAAATAAAAAGATTCTTTCTATTCACGGATAGAGATAAGGCAATAAACAGTAAATTTTAACAAGTTAAGCAGCCACAACTAGCATCAATCACTTCAGAAAGAAAAAGTTTTCTAGGGAACTACTAATTCCACTGTAGAATTTAATAGGCATTGACACTAATATAAAAACTTGTTTTTGTACTTATTCATAAAATATTATAACTGACTTCAATTAGGTGTGCCTGGGTAGCTCAGTCGGTTAAGCGTACAACTCTTGGTTTTGGCTTAGGTCATGATCTCACTGGGATTGAGCCCCAAGGTGTGCTGTCAGCGCAGAGCCTGCTTGGGGGTCTCCATCTCCCTCTCTCTCTGACCCTCATCTCCACGTACATACACTCTCTCTCAAAATCAATAGACACACACACACAAAAGGAAAAGTGACTTTAATTAGATTCCTAGGTAATCATAAAATTACAACATACCATCTTTGGACTGTTCCCCCACTTGTCTACATAAAAACAGGTAATGCCTTTTGAGGGGGGGCTTTCTAGTCTCAGAAATCAGCCTCTATACTATGACTGAAACTAGCTTAACTCTGCTCCCTCCACTTCAATCCCAAGTGCTTGTCTTACATCTCTTAACAGTTTATTAGCAAGAAAGCTTTATTTTGTTTAGGCACCTTTCTGCCTTATCCTGTTTTAATCTATCCCTTAAATATTTTCCAATCAATCAGCAATTCTTGCTCTTTCTCAAACAAAGCACAAAGCCAATGAGTAACACTATCATTTCAACTAGTATTCATTTCTACTACACAATAACTTTGGATTAAAGGGGCATTCTTGAGGGGGGCCAGCCAGCTGGCTCAGTTAGTAAAGCATACGACTCTTTATCTCAGGGGGGTGTGAGTTCATGCCCCATGTTGAGCGCGCAGCTTACTTTAAAAAAGGAGCATTCTTTTTAAAAAAAAAAATTTTTCTTTTAACGTTTATTTATTTTTGAGACAGAGAGAGAGAGAGAGAGAGAGAGAGAGCGCGCATGAACAGGGGAGGGTCAGAGAAAGAGGGAGACATAGAATCTGAAACAGGCTCCAGGCTCTGAGCTGTCAGCACAGAGCCCGACGCGGGGCTCAAACCCACGGACCGTGAAATCATGACCTGAGCCGAAGTCAGACGCTCAACCGACTGAGCCACCCAGGCGCCCCTAAAAAAGGAGAATTCTTGAAAGAAATCCAGAGCATTGGAGCATTTTCAAAATAATTTATTTAAATAATATGCAAGTTGCTCATGGAAAAAGTGTTATGTTTACAGTTCACAGGACCTATACGAGCAAATTGACAGTTTTAATGGCTTGCTTCCCTACATTGGTAGACTGGATTATTTCCCCTAGTTTTTTACTCCTCTTTAATAGCATCTGATATCCACAACCTTTGCTCTGTAACTCTGCACAGCCTCCTGCTGCGCAATGAGTATACACCCTGCTCCACTGATATAAGGCTAGGCTACTACTGACTTGCTTTGGCCAATGGGATTTTAAATAGACACAATAGAAGAGATTTTATTTACTTTTTAAAATGTTTATTCATTTTTTGAGTGAGAGAAAGAGAAAGAGAGCATGAGCAAGGGAGGGGCAGAGTGAGGGAAACAGAATCCAAAGCAGGCTCCAGGCTCTGAGATGTCAGCACAGAGCCTGCTGGCAAGCGGGGCTCAAACTCAGGAACTAGGAGATCATGACCTGAGCCAAAGTCAGACGCTTAACTGACTGAGCCACCCAAGCGCCCCAACAGAAGAAGTTTTAAATGTGCTTTTCACTCTCACACTCCTGCCATTTCCCAAGAGAAGAACACGTCCAGGCAGCTGCTAGTACAAGGAAAAGAGACATGTGCAGCAGACTTAAACCCTACCTATAGCCCAGAGCAGAGCCATCCTAAATGACTTGCAGAGCCACGGGCAAGAAAAGTAAGTATCTGTCATTATGAGAACTTGAAATTGAGGGAGATTGTTATGAAGAAAAAAAATGAATAATATACCTATCAAGCAAATGGAATAATAAAAATCTGAAATCCATTAAGCCACAATTGATAATAGCTACAATCTAATTTAGTGAATTATGTTAGTAAATACAGAGTACTATAGCCTTTTATGAAAGAAACACGTGAGCCACGGAGACACAAATGAACTGCACATTGGGAGCCCAGTGTTTCGTTTTCGTCTCTTTTGTCATCTTAATTTGCAATAGGCAATAAACTTATTTTTCTTTTTAGATTTAGTATCTCTTCCAAGAAAGAGAAGATGACAACATAGGAATGCTATAAGAACTAGGTTATGATTTGGGCACATGGGTGGCTCAGTCAGTTGAGCACTCGACTCTGGCTTAGATCATGATCTCTCAGTCCTTGAGTTCAGGCCCCACATGGGGCTCTATGTTAACAGCTTAAAGCCTGGAGCCTACTTCAGATTCTGTCTGTCTGTCTGTCTGTCTGTCTCTCTCTGCCCCTCCTCCACTCATGCTCTGTCTCTCTCTCTCTCAAAAATAAACATTAAAAAAAAAAAAAGAACCAGGTTATGATGTTAGGCCATTGAGACTAACAGAACTAAACAGCTATGAAGATTTTCTATGTATAATTGCAAATAATTTCAGAAATTTAAAAAGGTCTGTAGAATCAAAGGTCATAGAAATGGTTCAGAGGAAGTGAACAGAGACCTATATGCAAAATATAAAAAATAAAGTAGTATACCCAAACAGTGGGAACATGAATGCCAGCACAAAGTAACTCCAGAGGAAGTATAAAAAGAAAATGCTATGGTTTAGCACGACCATTTGATAAGACTCTAAAAGGCAAAAATATCAGGGACCAAAAACAGATGTGGGTACAGATGCAGGTTTGATTCTCAGACTGTACCACTCCCATGATGTCCCAATCAAATCACTTCATCAGACATAGTATGTATCTACTTCTGCAAAACTATAAATGCAGATAGGCTTGATTACCTTTAACCTAAGAAGATGAATCGCATAGAGAATAAAACCCAGAATTACTAAGGTAGAATAAGGCTGAGGATTTTTTGTTTACTTTGTTATCAATGAAATAATACTCTGAAATGATCCCAAGAAATGAAGCAACAAGTAAATACTGGATAATTATGATGGACCCAAAATTGTGTGAGGGATTGTTGTGGGATACAGAAGAAAGATAAGACACTGTCTCTAACCTCAGGTGGTTTACAATCCAGTTGAAGAGATAAAATGGTGAAGTCATGCAATTAAGCAAGAACTGGGACTTGAGCTAGGCCTGAAAGATGAGACAAAGGAATGATTTCCATGGAATACGCAGGGTAGGTGATCCCCTAGAGCTCAAGAAGAAAATAAGAGAATCTCTCTTTACTTTTTTAATGTTTTATTTATTTTTGAGAGAGAGAGCAAGTGGGAGAGGGGCAGAGAGAGAAAGAGACTGAGGAACCGAAGCAGGCTCCATGCTGTCAGTGCAGAGCCCCACGCAGGACTCAAACCCATGAACCCGCGAGACTGTGATCTGAGCTGAAATCAAGAGTCAGGTGCCCAATCGACTTAGCCAATCAGGCGCCCAGAGAACCTCTTCTTAAAAAAAATCATCTTTTTTTTTTCAACGTTTATTTATTTTTGGGACAGAGAGAGACAGAGCATGAGCGGGGGAGGGGCAGAGAGAGAGGGAGACACAGAATCGGAAACAGGCTCCAGGCCTGACGCGGGGCTCGAACTCACGGACCGCGAGATCGTGACCTGGCTGAAGTCGGACGCTTAACCGACTGCGCCACCCAGGCGCCCCAAAAAAATCATCTTTTAATTTACATTTTAAGGTTTTATAATGCATATATTAGAATACTTAAGGGGCACCTGGGTGGTTCAGTCAGTTAAGCATCCAACTTCAGCTAAGGTCATGATTTTGCGGTTTGTGGGTTCGAGTTCCATGTCAGGCTCTGTGCCGACAGCTCAGAACCTGGAGCCTGCTTTGGATTCTGTGTCTCCCTCTCTCTCTGCCCCTTCCCCGTTCGTGCTCTATCTCTCTCTCTCTCAAAAATAAAATTTTAAAAATTAAAAAAAAGAATATTTTATAAGTAACTATAAAATATTGTGGTATATGTAGTAATTTTTTCAAATGATAAAGAAGAACATGATCAAAATAGAGGATTAAGAACTGAAACCTTCCTTGTAACCAGTTTAGGAGTCCTATCCTCACTCTCTCCCCATTAAATCAGAGGCAAAGAGCAGGCTCCTAGCCTGTGGAACTATCAAATGAGAAGCTGAGCTTTGCTATATTATTAGCTGCTCTCCATCATTCTAGAGACAGAACGGTGGACTTCAAAAGAAGTGTCTCTGGGGTGCTGCGGTGGCTCAGTGGGTTAAGCATCACACTCTTAATTTCTGTTCAGGTCACTATCTCTTTGTTACAAGTTCGAGCCCTGCATCGGGCTCTGCCCTTGACAGTGTGGAGCCTGCTTGGGATTCTCTGTCTCTGTCTCTTTGCCCCTCCCCAACTTGTACATGTACTCTCACATGGGCACTCTCTCTCACAAAAATAAGTAAACATTAAAAACAAAAGAAGAAATAAGTGTCTCTTCCATCAAGTGTTTCCTCATGGAAAATAAATAATTGTCCTCTTGGCAATGGATCTGGGAGGAGAAAAATTTATGATAAGCCTCATAAATAGCTGTTAATTTAATGACCAAGCTTTGTAGAAGAGACTGCTGAAATTACATATATTAGTATCAATAAAAAAAATTTATGAACAGAGGAAAGAGAAAAGGAGAGTGTGACACATCCCCTCAACCCAACACCGCAGTGACTGAAACAGAGAAAGAGCTCAAATAATGCTGAATGAACAATGTGGCAATAACACCATAAAGGAGATAAGCACTGAGTGCTTGGAGACATCGGCCTGACTCCAATAAAGAATGTCATGGATAGCAGGAAAAGGTAAAAGTGTCACTTAACTGAGCTAGATGTCAAATTCATTTCTGACATGATGGACTGCAAGATAAATGGTTTTGTGTCCAATTTTACAGATGAAGATCTCAAAATCCAGAAAAACTGAGTAATGTGATCAAAGTACACTTCTAGGAGACAGCACAACAGGAATTTAAATAATGCTAATAAATGGCAACTAATGCTCACTGTGATGCTTTCAGCGTGATGCCTCCCAAAAAAGGCTCCGTAAGGTCAGGTTGAGCACAATGACCGGTGGGGGATGGGGTGGAGGGTCTTCAGGAGGTGCAAGAAAAAGAAAGGCAGACAGCATGAATAAACAGAACAAGTACTCTAGAATGATCTGACAGCCACATGATGAATTTACATGCAGGAAGCACAGGTAAGTAAAGACTGGAGTAATTAGACCAACTATGAATCCAGAGTAGCCCTATGGTAACTAGAGCAAATTATAAAAAAAACTTTGCTTAGTTCACTTGGCCTTTCTAAATCAATGATTTAAATGTTTTGGGTATTACTGTACTCCAGTCTCCTTGTTGGGTAAGCAAAAGATGATGTAGTTCACTTTAAGGCTTAAAACTACTTGTCCTTCCTCTAAGCTCTGTGAATTCAAAATGGGTTTTAACTAAAGGGATACAATGACAGAAAAAAGACAACGGATTCATGAAAATATTCAGCTATAGAAGCTGTGTGATTTTGGTGTGTCACTTAACTTCTCCAGACCCCTGAGGACAGAACAGGGATTTCTTCACCTAGGATCATGAACTGACTTTAGGGGTGAGACTCTCTTGAAACTGAATACAAACTTTTGTGCGGAAGTATATTTTTCTGAGAATTCATAGCTGTCATGGTAAATCTCACAAAGAACCATAAGGCACCAAAAAATTAAGAAACAGTGGTCTAAGATGGTTGATATTCTTTGCAGCTGTAGGAGGCTATAAGATGTGAGATGTGGAAAATAGAAATAGAAGTATTTATTGATTTCCATGTCTTTTAATGTGGGTAATTTGCATATTATGACTACAGTTTCCCAGTGCTTCATCTTAATCATTCTCTGCTGGCCAAAGCACAACAGGTTTCAGAATAAACTACTGAAAAGCCTGAGTCTGAATATTCTCAATTAAATCAACCATCACATTCACTTAAAAGGATGGTTTTTACAGAAAGTACCAAGTCTGAACTCTGATTTCCCCAAGGTGAACAGGCTGAGTTAATGAGTCTGGCAGGAGAAATTGAAGGATTCACAAAACTTACTTGGAAGTTGTCCCAGTTTCTGAAATAGAAATGCTTGGGAGCTGGACTGTGTCTAAAATTTGGAACATTCTACAGTTAGACAGACTGAAGTTGAACTACCCACCAGATCACACCTGGTACTAAATTAAGTGATAATAGACGCTGTTTATTAATCACCTGGGAGAAAACAAAGAAAAAATGTCAACAGTATCAGTGCTTTTATAGCCTTGCACAAATCTGAAGGCTGGGCAACAACCTGATGTCTCCCTGTGATTAGAAACATTCTCCTACAATAGTAAGGAGATTCTTCTTCTGGGAGTTTGTTCATTAAGAACCCAGTAAAGTGCCAATCATATGAACAATTCATTTATTAACATGACCCAATCCACCTGCCTCCTGCCCACCGAAAAAAAGCAAACTCAATATAATACAGTTGGTAATGATTAAAGTCAGTTTTCTAGTCTTGGTGAACTTTCCGTGAGCAAGTATAAACTGAATTTTAATCTTCTGTCAGATTCATAACCAAGTTCTTTTCAGTACATTATTCTGGCCAATGAGAATTAACTTTTCTTATTTGTACCCAGGGATTGCTGCTAAGTATTGTTTTTCCAAAAGGACAGTGACCAGCATAGGCTTTGTGCCCTCCAACAATGCTTTTCTGATTCACTAAAGAGTTGTGCTTTTGTGTGATTCTTTAACATTCAACCATCTTTTCAGAATGAATTTACTATAAAGGTCCAGTGGGAGATTTATTTTTAAAAAGGGTATGAGACACAGATTATAGATGCTGGCTTTCAAGTAAATCAATTAGTGTGGTAGGGAAGATATAACATGAGTTTACACCTAACCATTATACAAAAAGTGGAGTCTGGGGTGGGAAGAGGGCCTGATACTTTAAAGAATGAAGAAAGTCCCCCTTACCCACTATGGGTAGGATAACAGAAAGAAGTCAGAGCGGGGCACCTGCATGGCTCAGTCGGTTAAGCTTCAGATGTCAGCTCAGGTCATGATCTCATGGTTTGTGAATTCAAGTCCCACATCCAGCTTCCTACTGTCAGCATGGAGCCATCTTAGGATCCTCTGTCCCTCTCTCTTTGCCCTGCCCCTGCTTGTTCTCTCTCTCTCTCTCTCTCTCTCTCTCAAAAATAAACAAAAAAGACAAACAGAGACACTTGTGAGAATATATGGAATACATCATAGGTAAGGCACCTAAGGGAATCTGACGATACACTCTTTGCAGTCCATATTTTCTATTTTCTTTCTCTTTCAGTGTGTATTTCAAAGGGGATGGTTGGGGCAGGGAAATATGGGAAATCCACACTTTCTAGAACATGGCAAGTAGCAATCTGGTCCTCTTAAGAGTCTTAGATTAGTAGTTCTAAGAAAAGCACATTAACCATTTTATGGTTTAGTTGTGTCAGTATGCTCAACTTTTAGGTGAGAAATTTATTTATTTATTTATTTATTTATTTATTTATTTATTCATTCATTCATTCATTCATTCATTCATTCATTTATTTTATTTTTCCATTTTATTTAGGGGGGAGAGAGACAGAAAGAGAGAGCATGCATGCACACACAGGGAGGTGGGAAGAGGGCCTGAGTTGACAGGGGGATCTCAAGCAGGCTCTGTGCTCAGTGCGGAGCCCGATGTGGGGCTTGATCCCACAACCCTGGGATCGTGACCTGAGTTGAAATCAAGAATCGGACGCTCAACCAGCTGAGCCACCCAAGCGCTTCTATGTGGGAGTTTGAGAATGAGAAGTGAAAACAAAATTCTCTCAAGGACATAGTATGAATAAGGAACAAAAGATCAATTTTTATATGGTATCCTTTATATGTTTTATTTAATTTGCCATCTCAGTTGATTTGGAACAGCTGAATATACAGGACCAAATTTGTCAAAGCAGGAGCTCTGAGCCAAATGCAAAGTGGGAAACGAAAAGAGAGAAGTTTTCCAGGCATGTGACAATACTATTAGGGATTACGGCCAGTAAATCTGGACTGATTCTGTCAATGCAGCTCAGTACCTCCAATCCGACTATGTTACTTCTGTAATTGTGAGAAGATAAAAACAAAAAAGGCATATAAAATTACAAGATGCAAAAAAAAGTCCCAAAATGAAATATAATTTCTCATGAACCATACTCAAGTATCTAAAAATACCACATCTATTCCATACTGACCAGGGGTTAGTGCACTACTTACTTTAACTGGCCTAAAGAGAGGCAAAGAGCACAGAGCTGCCAGAACGTGCAGAACCCTTTCTGTATAACCCAGCGCAAATGATTGGTGCTTCTTCTTCTTCTTCTTTTTAAGTTTATTTATTTATTTTGAGAGACAGAGAAAGAGAGAAACCAGGGGGAAGGGGCAGAGAAAGGAGGACAGAGGATCCAAAGCAGGCTCTGTGCTGACAGCAGAGAATCCGATGTGGCACCCCAACTCACGAACCGTGAGGTCATGACCTGAGCTAAAGTCGGACACTTAACCGACGGAGCCACCCAGGTCCCGCTATGACTGGTGCTTCTGAGGAGAACAGCTCTGACTCAGGGACTAGCCTTCCATCTGAATAACAAAGCAACTGCATAATTCTGAAGCATGTGTAAGCTTTGAAGCAGGAGCCTCAGGGGGGCAAATCTTAGGTTAGATGAGAGAGATAAAGGCCATCTGAATACTGGGAAATGCTAAGCTGAAATGGGGGAAGAAGGGTACCTGGTACCTTGGCATCAATAGATGCTTAAATGGACTCAAAAAGTGTCAGAGAAACAGCAAATAGTTTTATACAAATAGTGTCTCCTGGAAAGGGAGTCACATCAAGAAACTATATGAGGAAAAGTAATCACCACTGAACAACAGTAGATATGGAGAAAGATAAATGTAACAGAGAAATAAAAAAAAAATTGAATACAGTTAAAGATAACGACAAATATAGCTATCAGAACCTACAGACATTGCTGCAAATAATTCTGATCAAAAGCTTTAAAAGATATTATGTCCTGAAGCTTAGAGAATCATCAGAAGGTCAGAGAATTAAAAGCGTGATTTAGAGATAACTTCTCCAAGAAATTTTCAAACTTTTGGGACCTCCTCCTTACTCCTCATGACTATCTAAGGCACCACAGACTCAACACAACTGAGGTAATCCCAAACCACTTCCCCAACCACCCCTGTACCACTCTACCCCTCCACTTAAGTCCAAAATGGGGATGGTGTTTGCTCAATGTCACTGAATCAACTGACAGCTGAATGAAAACCTTAAGGTTCCATATAAATGCTATTAAGTACATAAGAAAACTCAATCTGTGTGAAAACTGAACTGGGAAAACCTAGCATACTTGAGCATTGTTTTGAGATTTGAAAACACGGCTGTAAAAAAAAAATATATATTCCTTCAAAAATCAAAAAGCAAAGCCAGCACCACAACACAAAAACCCAAACTCAAGGGAAAACTCCACCTTTTCCTTTACTTCTTAAACCTCCATTCTAAAACCCCAAATTTAAAACCTCCTGTCATGTCACACCTAGGAAAGAGGTTTCAGCCTCCACTGAAACAACACTTAATGATTATTTTCAGGAGCTAGTCTATAACCAAACTGTCACATGAAAAAGATGGTGTGTATTTAATACCTGTCTCATATTTATAGGCCTTGTACTCTGTAAGTAACTCTTCTGATTCCCTATCAAATCTAGCCCTTTATCTACTTGAGATATCTCCACTTTATAGTCTCCTACCTGGCATCTAACTTCTTTTGAATGGCAACACTATGCCTTAAATTTTGGCAATCCTATAGGAATATTCTGGTCAAGAACTGATCATTGGGTAGACCCTAATGACAGATCCTAATTTGTGGTACAAAAGCCTATTGGTTACTGCCAGCAAACTGGACAGGTTTAGCTTGGTAAACTGATGGTGAGTCAGGGTCCATTCTGGTCCACCAGTCCCCTTCTTTCTCCAAAAAAAATGAGACCAGATAACTTCCCTCAAGAAAGAGAAAATGTGGGCCTCTGTGGTGAATTGTATGCTTTAAAATGCTAAATTTTATGTTATGAGTATTTACCATAAAATACCAGTAAAATAAAGAAGTGGGCCTCAATTTGATCTGAAGACTGAACTACTCAACAAGAATTCTGGACTGTTTCATTCTACCCTCAAACTTCTTCAAACACACTTTATAACTGACAAAGTTAGGGAAATCTTATATGCTATGGTTCACAGATTAAAATGGGAACTAGACAATCAAAGAAATTATGAAATTAAGTAATCTGGCTGATAGCCCCACATGTAGATGTACAGGCTCTTTGGATTATGGACAAAATCTCTTTGGACTGTGGATGAGATGTGTTCTCTTGTTTTAATTTGGGCACTCTAGGCTCCTGGCTTAGAAATGGACTGCAAACTCTGATCATAATCTCTCTCCTGTTTGAGGTGCAGTGTTCAAAAGCATCATCTCCAGTCTTAAATGATGGATCAGATTATACAACAAACAAATGATCATCCTACAATGCAAACAGGAAAAGTTGATATATGTAGTGGATGAAATGACTACTACCTGAAACTGGATATGCAACCACAATTCTTTAAAACAGTGGTCTACATCCAGATTGATCATATCCCCAGATGATAATGTTCCATTTTTCAGTCTGAACTGAAGAAGGATAAGAGGGGAGAGATAACTAAGACCAATTCTGTTAACGTAAGACTGTAGACCACCTATGTTAAACATGACATAGTTGTTGTTTCAGGGAATCTCTGCCCAAGAAAGACAGACTGCAAATCAATAACTTCACCATTTGATTCAGGGAATTCCTAATAGATCAATTTACCAGAGACAAGAATCTTCTCAACTGAGCAAATGACTTCCTTATCTAACTAACATATTTATGCATTAAGAACTGCTTTAGGGGTGCCTGGGTGGCTCAGTTGGCTAAGCATCCGCCTTCAGTTCAGGTCATGATCTCAGAGTTCATGAGTGTGAGTCCCACATTGGGCTCTCTGCTGTCTTTGGCTTGGAGCCCGCTTTGGATCCTCTGTCTCCTCTCTCTCTGCCCCTCCTCAGGTCATTCTCTTTCTCTCTCTCTCTCAAAATAAATAAATTAATTTAAAAAAAACATTAAGAAGAATTGCTTTAAGACCTCTAACTCGAAGCGTCCACCAATTCTAAATTGTTGTATTGCAAATTTTGTCCAATCACAATCCGTTCCCTTCTTTAAAAGACCCTTTGAAACCACTTTATGTCAGATCTCAAAGGCATTTAAATATCCCAATTTTGACTTCTTCCTGTCAAGGTGGTATCCTCCTATCTGTAGTAAGTACTAATAAATTCAGGTTTGCTTTATTAACAGATTGGCGTAATTCAGAAAAGTATATTGGGGTCCATACCAACTGATCCTTCAATATCTAGCTCAAAGAAGGACTTTGGGGCTGAATTGGAAAAACCTCAATTGATATATTTTAAAAACTGAATCTTCTGAGGTTTATAAACATCAGTAACATGAATAATCTAATGAAATCTTCTCAAGTTTCCCACGTTTTTCTTTAGATAACATCAATCTACAGTTGACAGAACAAGATACTACCAAGTATACATCAATAATCACCACTATATCAAATGCTGAAGTGATGTAAATTAAACACTTACTTTGGGAAATATTGATAGATTAATGTAAACAATAAAGATGCAATATTTTACAAGAATTATCCACAATCTCCAAACCATATCTTTGCCTTTTAAAGTGATATTTTTCTATTATAAAATTAAGGGATTTTGAACTCAAAATGTAAAGAACAAAAGACCAGGAGGATCCTTTAATGGTACTCCAACTGAGCCAGTGCTCATTGTATGACCTAAATAGATCATAACTCTCAACACTTCAATTGGAATTGGCGGAAAACTACATAAAAAGTGAGACATTCTGACTCCAACTAGTTGCATATCTACTATGATTCCATAAACCAATACTACCTTTCTGAGGAAGGGAAAATATTGTTACAGAAAGGGAATAGTCAAAGTATAGAAAAGGAGTAGTTCACGGGGAGAAGGTGAAAGGACAAAGGTAGAACAGTTCCAGATGCTTTTAGATTTACTATTTTTAAATACTTTATAAAGTATGCCGATGGTTCAAGTACACATTACTTTCCGGGTAAAGAACATTCACCTCAAATAATGGAAACTAAAGATGCTCCCAGGTATTTCTAAGCACTCATTACTATATAGTCTACACCACTGGTTATGCAGCATAGACTTGCGAGAACTAGGATCAAATTTAGGTTCTTCCAAGTACTAGCTGGACTAATTATTTAACTCTTGTAAGCCTAAATTTCCTTATCTATAAATGGGGATGAGTACTTATTACATATGCAGGAATAAATTAGGCAAAGCACATAAAGCACCTATGAGTACTCACAATAAGCATACAATAAATATTATCTATAATATTATAGTATACTTCTAGAAGATTATTAATTTTGTACTGCCCTAACTCCAAAACACAGCAATAAATCAATCTCAGAAATAAGGAAAAAAGTAAGTAAAAAGAGGTTTTCTTTTAAGCCTCAACTTCAGGAGTAAGTTTGTAGATCTATAGATTCTTAGCTAGAGGAAGGCAACTTCAGTTTTAACAGTTCAATTACAGGGGCGCCTGGGTGGCTCAGTTGGTTAAGCGTCTGACTTCAGCTCAGGTCATGATCTCACGGTCCGTGAGTTCAAGCCCCGCGTCAGGCTGCGTTGTCAGTTCAGAGCCTAGAGCCTGCTTCAGATTCCGTGTCTCCCTCCCTCTCTACCCCTCCCCCTCTACCCCTCCCCCACCCACACTCTCTCAAAAAATGAATAAAAGATAGTGGCCAAAATGAACAAATCAGGAGACTATAGATGCTGGCAAGGATGTGGAGAAACGGGAACCCTCTTGCACTGTTGGTGGGAATGCAAACTGGTGCAGCCGCTCTGGAAAACAGTGTGAAGGGTCCTCACTATGACCCAGCAATAGCACTGCTAGGAATTCACCCAAGGGATACAGGAGTGCTGATGCATAGGGGCACTTGTACCCCAATGTTTATAGCAGCACTTTCAACAATAGCCAAATTATGGAAAGAGCCTAAATGTCCATCAACTGACAAATGGATAAAGAAGATGTGATATGTGTGTGTATATATATATACATATATATATGTGTATACATATATGTATACACACACACACACACACACACACACACACACAATGGAATACTACTTGGCAATAAGAATGAAATCTGGCCATTTGTAGCAACGTGGACAGAACTGGAGAGTGGTATGCTAAGTGAAATAAGTCAGGCAGAGAAAGACAGATATCATATGTTTTCACTCATATGTGGATCCTGAGAAATTCAGGAGAAGACCAGGGGGGAGGGGAAGGGAGGAAAAAAGTTACAGACAGGGAAGAAGGCAAACCGTAAGAGACTCTTAAATACTGACAACAAACTGAGGGTTGAAAGGGGTGGGGGAGAAGGGAAAGTGGGTGATGGGCATTGAGGAGGGCACCTGTTGGGATGAGCACTGGGTGTTGTATGGAAACGAATTTGACAATAAGTTACACACACACACACACACACACACACACACATATAGTTCAATTACAAAAGTGATAATAGCTACATTATTTATGTAACTATTAATGTAATTATCCAAATTACATCAGGATAAACTGGAGTAAAGGAATAAATTAACTTAGGAAATTATGGTAGAAAAATCTTATGCCAATGGAAAGAACAATCTTTAAGTGACTTCATCAAGTTGCTTAGCACAATTATGTGTGTGTGGAATTTCTGCCTGCCTCCACCCTTATCTCTCAATCTAATACCCACATACAAATCCAGATGTGATACCTATTTTGAACTTCATTTAGGTTGCTTCTACGTAAACATGAGAGGTTTAAACAGTTTTGGTTTTGTTCACTCATACATTTTAAGGCTCCAAACAGCCTTTGTATTTAAATCCAACTGTTCAGATGCAGTTCTCTTTAAATGTGCAAACAAACTAAGGATTTTACTCAAGTAAAATCACTTTTCTAAATTTTACTTGGGAAATGTTTTTAGCCTACCATTGGCATTCAATGCACTTCTCTCCTCACACCAAACTCAAGTGGACTCCTTCTGTGCAAGTAAATACTACTTGTGGTCAGTTTAATAGGCAAGATCAATGACTTTGACAATTCAGTTTAAATGTCATGCATCTGTCTGTGTTATTTCAAATCACTTGACAGCCACCTATAAACAGGTAATAGATATAAAACAGTGCAAACGAGGTCTAGGACTATACCATAATTCTTTCAAATACACTCAGATCTTACAACAGTATCTTTAAAACTTTGATCATCACAATTATTATTCTTCCGAAGAGTATGGGAAATCTAATGTCTAAAATATGGGGCTCTGGGGGCGCCTAGGTGGCTCAGTCAGTTAAGTGTCCAACTCTTGATTTCAGCTCAGGTCATAATTTCATTTTGTGGGATCGAGCCCCATATGATTTCACAGTTCATGGGACTGAAACCTTCATAAGACTCCGCACTGAGCACAGAGCCTATTTGGGATCTTCTCTCTTCCATTCTCTCTGCCCCTCCCCCTTGTTTTGTCTGTCTGTCTGTCTCCCTCAAAATAAATAAATAAACTTTAAAAAATACGGGGCTTAGATTAAAGGTCTTTAGATCTTTAGTCTACACAAGAAATAGAGAAGGTAAGAATCGATGACTGAAGTTTGGTATTTCAAAGATAATATTTTAAATGCTAACATGTGATACAAATGAAATGCCTCATGGACCAGAGAAAAAGGACAGACCTTATAAACAACATAAGTGAGCTACAAAAAGCACGCAAACATTTTCCTAACCGAAATCTTACTAAATAATCCACAATACAGAATTTGTCTGGGGAAAGGCTCTCTGTATCAGGGAAAATATAACTACTCAGAAGCAAGAGGTGATATCTAATAACCCAAAACATATACATATACATCCATATAGATAGATAGATTCCCCCCCCAAACCAAAACACATTTTAGTTTAAAAAAAAAAAAAAAAAAAGACCAGGGTGGGATGGATAGCAGAAAGTCAATCTTGGACTGCTCTCACTGAAAATCTTGATTCTGGTGCCAAGAAGAATTTTTTTAACCTGCTACCTAGATTCTCCATGTTATTTATTTTTATTACTTTAGTATGCAAGGAAAAAACTTTCAAGCATTTATTTTTTTGTAATGTTTATTTATTGATTTTGAGAGAGAAAGAGAGTGAGCATGATAGGGGCAGAGAGAGAGGGAGAGAGAGAGAATCCCAAGCAGGCTCCAGGTCCACTCAGAGCCCGACTGGGGGCTGGATCTCACAAACTGTGAGATCATGACCTGAGCCTAATCAAGAGTCACATGCCTCACCGACTGAGCCACCCAGGCGCCCCAAAAGTTTTAAGATTTAAATGAGAGGAACTGGGGCGCCTGGATGGCTCAGTCGGTGAGGTGTGTGACTCTTGATTCAGCTCAGGTCATGATCTCATGGTTTGTGAGATCCAGCCCCCAGTCAGGCTCTGAGCTGGACCTGGAGCCTGCTTGGGATTCATATTCTCTCTCTCTCTCCCTCTCTCTCGCTCTCTCTCTCTCTCTCTCCTTGCCCCTCCCACACATGCATGTGCTCTCCCTCTCATAAATAAATAAATAAATAAATAAATAAATAAATAAATAAATAAATAAATAAATAAATTTAAATGAGACTTACCTTCTCTGTAATACGTACTATAAATAAAATCCACAAAATGAAACATTCTGACATTTAAAATATACACTTCAGATGTAAACGGTGTTGTACACTAGTATATGTCTACTCTGAGTCATTTGTCTGGTTAAGAATCTTACAACACTTGGGGCGCCTGGGTGGCTCAGTCGGTTGAGCGTCCGACTTCGGCTCAGGTCATGATCTCACAGTTCGTGCGTTCAAGCCCCGCGTCGGGCTCTGTGCTGACAGCTCAGAGCCTGGAGCCTGCTTCAGATTCTGTGCCTCCCTCCCTCTATCCCTGCCCCACTCATGTGCTCTCAGTCTCTCAAAAATGAATAAACATTAAAAAAAAAAAAGAAAAAGAATCTTACAACGTTATAAATGTTGTTACCTAGTTATGCCATTAACCTAAGGAATTCAAGAAGCACATTAAGTACTAATTAAGTAATGTACCAAAAACCTTTGGCTATAACTTTAATTTTAAAACTTTATCTCAGATTAACAAATACACAGAGGCGCCTGCCTGGCTGGCTCTGTCAGTGGAGTGTGCAACTCTTAATCTTGGGGCTGGGTGATCTTGATCTACCCACGTGTGTGTAGAGATTGCTTAAAAATAAAATCTTAAAAGAAAGAAAGAACAAACAGGCATGCCTGGGTGGCATCTGACTTCAGCTCAGGTCATGATCTCGCGGTTTGTGAGTCTGAGCCCCACGTCAGGCTCTGTGCTACAAGTCAGAGCCTGGAGCCTGCTTCACATTGTGTCTCCCTCTGCCCCTCCCCCACTCACACTCTGTCTCTCAATAAAGAAACATTAAAAAAAATTTTTTTTAATTAACAAATACATGTTTTAAAACATAAAATAATATGGAATAATTTTGGCCTAAGAGCAAGTTAATGAAGTTTCAAAAGAAAAGTGAATGCATTAATACCTCCTTTCCAAAAGGTCTGCCACTATATAAATGACCTCAATATACACGACTTACCAAGATAATTTATTCAACTGGTTACTAAAATTGTCCCTGCTTCCAGATGAAGAAACAGTGCATAAGAATAGGAAATTGACTTCTCTGGTTTAAAACAATCTCTTATTAGTTCACCTTGGGGCCACTAAAAATTCCTAAGTTTTTCTGGTTTTATTTTGTTCTCCTGCCCTCTTGGGGGTAGTGCCTCAATTAAAAGCAAGCACACACAAAAAAATCCTATAAATGTAAACTTTCTTTTCAACCTTTTCCCTATTTCACCAATACCTTAATTAATATAATTATCTATCTTCTCTAAAAACGTCAGAAATAAAAAACAAAAAAAATAAACATTCTTCTTCCAAAGATGACTAATCACCCTTGCCTTAGAATTTAAGTAGCTCTAGCTTACATCATTAATTGCGACCAAAAGAGATCAGACAAAAGTATCTTCCATCTATGTAATGGCTTAAGGCTACAGTTTCTACTCATGACAAAATTCAGGGTTTTTTCATATTTAAGCTTTCTTTTTGCATAGTGAGGAAAGCAACTGACCGGGTAAGACTATGAACTTGTTAATTCACATTCTTATTCTACCAGTTAATTTATGCTATGATCTGGGCAAAGCCAATTATTAATCTCATCCTCTGCCACAGAATGCTTTGATTTTGAACTACAGTGAAAAGAGAAAAACACATTTTTCAAACCTTTTCCCTACAAAAAAATAGAGCCATACCTTTCTGAAGCCCTCTGACAATTTTGGTAGTATAATTACCAACTCACAACAGCTTGTACCTGTGAAAAATATCCACTTCCAATAAGAGGGATCATTTAAATGGTCTCTGATCCAAAAGTTGAATTCTTGTGAGATATACTGAGAATAGCTTAAACTTGAATTTTCAGAACAGAAGAATAACTAATTCAGGATGAAAGATTCCAAGTTTTAAAGTCGATATTCAGGATCAGTTTCTGAATGAGAACCTGACTCACAGCAAGCCCTGGAGCTGCTCCTCCATTCTAAAAATATCTGCCACAGGGCACCTTATTCATTCTGAACTGAATAAGAATTTCAAAGCTATGCTCTAATTCTTACTTGGTGCAACCATGACATCACAGAGCAGGCAGTGGCACAAATAACTGTGCTGCAATAATTTGGCTACAAGTTATATCTATCTTGAAATTCTTCCTGAAAGTATTAAAATCCTAATGCAATAAACTTTTGGTTGATCACCCCCCCACCCCCTCCCAAGTCTCTGGCAGTGTTTCTCTTTTTAAGATAACTGAGGGCAGTTCCAGGAAGGCAGTGATCACAGTTTGGACCACCACAATACCAGGCATACAATGGCATTCCATATACATTTGTTATTTGGTTGACAGAAATCCTATCTGATCTCTAGGCTTCCAAAGGCAAGCTGTCCGACAAGGGCATCACAATGAAATAAACTTCTCTGAAATTTCTTCCTTTTGGGTCTATTTTTCAGGTCTTTTAATTAAAAAAATTTTTTTTGTTGTTCATTCTTTTTTTTTTTTAACTTTTTTAAATGATTATTTATTTTTGAGAGAGACAGAGCATGAGGAGGGGAGGGGCAGAGAGAGAGGAAGACAGAATCCAAAGAGGCTCCAGGCTCTGAGCTGTCAGCACAAAGCCAGACATGGGAATCCAACCCATCAACTGCGAGATCATGACCTGAGCCAAATTAGGCCGCCTAACCAACTGAGCCACCCAGGTGCCCCCTAATGTTTATTTATTCTTGAGAGAGAGAAAGACAGAGTGCAAGTAAGGGAGGGGCAGAGAGAGAGGGAAGCACAGAATCCGAAGCAGGCTCCAGGCTCTGAGCTGTCAGCACAGAGCCTGACACAGGGCTTGAATTCACCATGAAAGCATGACCTGAGCTGAAGTCGGAGGCTTAACCGACTGAGCCACCAGGGCACCCCTCAGGTCTTTTAATTTCAACACTAATTCTCTAACACAGCCCCAAATTAATTTTTTTTAACGTTTATTTATTTTTGAGAAACAGAGAGCGATAGAGAACGAGTAGGGGAGGGGCAGAAAGAGAGGGAGACAGAATCTGAAGCAAATACAGCCCCAAAGTAAAACCAAAACTATGCAATGACTTTAAGCTGGACAAGACAAAAAAAATTACTAAATAAAGAGATCAAAGAGCACTACTCTTAAAAAATTAAGTCCACTATTTTGGTTTCTTGATTGAAAAGCACTAGGACAGGGAAGAAAAGGTTATCAAGAATTATATTTCTGGAGTTCCTCCGCATACAGTTATGTTTCTGGAGCTTAGGAAAAAGGTTTAGGCCTGTGACAGAGATATGGGGATCACGACATTTAGGTGGGAATGAAATTACCTCAACCAAGTAAGAATAGAATCATGACATTTAACCATCTGATTATAAGGAGGTGACTGAGAAAGAAGAATCTGACAGAAAAGCCACAGAGCAATGTCTTTTAAAGTTTTTATTTTAATTTCAGTTAGTTGACATATAGTGTTAAATTAGTTTCAGGTGTACAATATAGTGATTCAACAAGTCTATACATCACTCAGTGCTCATGAGGACAGGTGTATTCCTTAATCACCTATTTGACCCATCCTCCCATCCCCTTCCCCTCTGGTAACCATCAGTTTGTTCTCTATAGTTAAGAGTCTGTTTCTTGGTTTGCCTCTCTCTCTTTTTACCCTTTGCTTATTGGTTTCTTAAATTCCACATGAGTGAAGTCATGTGCTATTTGTTTTACTGTGACTTATTTCACTTAACATTACACTCTCTAGCTCCATCCATGTTGTTGCAAATGTCAAGATCTCATTCTTTTTTATGGCTGAGTAATATTCTGTCTTACACACACACACACACACACACACACCCCATCTCATCTTTATCCATTTATCAATCAATGGACACTTGGGCTACTTCTATAATTTGGCTATTGTAAATAATGCTGCATTAAACACAAGGGTGCATGTATCCCTTTGAATTAGTGTTTTTGTAATTTTGGGGTAAATATCCAGTAGTGCCATTACTAGATCATAGGGCAGATCTATTTTTAACTTTTTGAGAAACCGCCATACTATCTTCCACAGTGGCTGCATCAGTTTGTATTCTCACCAACAGTACAAGAGGGTTCCTTTTTTGTCTACATCCATTACCAATACCTGTTGTTTCTTGTGTTTTTTATTTTAGCCATTCTGACAGGTGTGGGAGGATATCTCATTGTAGTTTCAATTTGCATTTCCCTGATGATGATGTCGAGCATCTTCTCATGTGTCTGTTGGCCATGTGTACATCTTCCTTGGAGAAATGTCTGTTCATGTCTTCTGCCCATTTTTAAAATGGATTGTTTGTCCTTTGGGTGTTGAGATGTAGAAGGTCTTAATATATTCTAAAACTGATTCATGGTGATGGTTACATTATTCAGTAAAGTTACTAAAAATCATTGTAAACTTGAAATGAGTGGCTATGTTAAATATCCTCCAATAAAGCTGTTTAGAAAAAAAGGCAAGGTTGAGTACTGCATCTTCCACACCGTGATATGGATACTATTTCTAGTGTAAGAAAATGTGTGGTGAGATTTATAATAAAGAAAATTTATAGGCTCCCACACCAAGCAAGCTGGAAACCCCTCCCACAGATAACTAAGCATGTATTCTAATTTTTTTAAAAGAGAGAGAAATGTTTTATTTATTAAAGTTCATGGCAGTCCTCAAAGGTCAGAAAGTAAAATCTGGTACACATACACAGAAAGCAAAGGTATTAGGTTATAAATAGATGGTATTTAATTTTAAAAGGCTCAAAATGGAGTCACTTGTGCTAACTCAAGACTTCATACCTAACCTAATTGACAGTTTCAGTCTCTCTCAGGAATGTAATCTTAAACCACTCAAACTGGAATTTCCTAGTCAGCACTAGTGAGGTCTTCTGCCTGAAAGATCCCTTGTGGTCCCCAAAGAAAGATATGAGGTACTTTGGTCCGTTCTTGTCCTTGCCCCGTTCTGCCTACACAAGTCTCCCATTTTGTACAGCTCAGAGCTCCTTTCTATTTGCTACATGTGGTGCTATGCGATTCATCACCAAGTAAAGCTAATTTGACCTTTAAATTTACTCAGTTGTATTTTATTTTTTAACAGTAACCAATTCCTAGTCAGGTATATTTGAAAATATACAGAAATTTTGTTTATCATACTGACTTGGGGGTAACACTGGCATTTAGAGGGCAATGTTTAAACTACAATTTACTCTTTTTAAAAATAATAAATCAGGGGCAGCCTGGGTGGCTCAGTTGGTTAAGTATGCGACTTAAGCTCAGGTCATGATCTCATGGTCCGTGAGTTCAAGCCCCACATCAGGCTCAGTGCTGACAGCTCAGAGCCTGGAGCCTGCTTCAGATTCTGTGTGTTTGTGTGTCTCTCTCTCCTTCTCCCCCACTTGTGCCTTTGTCTCTCTCTCTCTCACAAGTGAATAAACATTAAAAAAAAATAAAAAATAAGTAAATCAGGAATATATACTGTATTCACTTACACTTCATAAAAGCTGCCTTGATGTTATTAGGTCAAACAGTTCTAAGCAGATAAAAATACAAAAACTATAAAAGGGGCTTAGTATGCAAATGTCCTTCAATGCACAGGACAGTCCTGCACAATGAGGAATGGTCCCTCCTAAACACCAAAAGCATTCTTCCTGAAAAAAACACCAATTTGAACCATGTTCCTATTAGCACCTGAAAAGGTAAAGTACCTGTAGGTTCTTATTCTAAAATATTTAAATATAAGGCATCAACATTACCAACAAAATACTCCAGATTAGGGGTGCCTAAATGGCTCAGTCTGTTGAGCATTCAACTCTTGAATTTGGCTCAGATTATGATCCTGGGGTTGTGGTATGGAGCTATGTTTCAGGCTCTGTGCTGAGAGTGGAGCCTGCCCAAGATTTTCTCTCTCTCTCTCTCTCTCTCTCTCTCTCTCTCTCTCTCTCTCTCTCCCCCTCTCTCTGCCCCTTCTCCCCCTGCTGCACTCTTGCTCTCTCTCTCTCTCTAAAATAAAATTTTAAATACGTGTGTGTGTGTGTGCGCGCGTGTGTGTGTGTATTCTACTATATGCAAATCAAAAATATAATTTCCCCAAATTTTGTTTGAAAGATCACACATGACTACCAGATATTCAAATTTTAGAAACAACATCAAGTATTTAAAGAGATATTTTTCAGTTATTTGTCACTTAGTTGGAACCAGGCTTATTAATTCCCTCTCAGCTTTAAGCATCTTCTTTGATAGACCAAGCAATAACATTTGTAAGCACTTCTCTGTACTGCTGAAATGTGGTATTTTTCTTTGAGCCTTTATTTTAAAAAAAAAATTTTTTTAACGTTTTATTTATTTTTGAGACAGGGAGAGACAGAGCATGAACAGGGGAGGGTCAGAGAGAGGGAGACACAGAATCTGAAACAGGCTCCAGGCTCTGAGCTGTCAGCACAGAGCCCGACGCGGGGCTCGAACTCACGGACCACAAGATCATGACCTGAGCCGAAGTCGCCGCTTAACAGATTGAGCCACCCAGGCGCCCCACTATGAGCCTTTAAAAAGTGTAGGGACACCTGGGTGGCTCAGTAAGTTAAATGTCCCACTCTTGATTTCCGCTGAGATAATGATCTCAACTTTCGAGAGATGGAGCCCCACATCAGGCTCCATGATGACAGCGTAGAGCCTGCTAGGGATTTTCTCTCCTCTCTCTCTGCTCATGCTCTCTCTGTGTCTCAAAATAAATAAATAAAAACATTAAAAAATATTAGAAGGTGTCATTTCATCAGCTGCCTGAGAACATAAGCATAGTATATCTCTCTAGTAAAGCATTAAACTGTATTATTGAAATGCTTCTATGTTCTTGGAGGGTGAAATTTTGTCTATTCCACTTTTTTAGCTAGCACACAGTAGGTGCTTACAACTGTTTTAAGAATAAATAAACAAGGGTATTGAAAACTAGTAAACTATATGATAAAGAAAACTTATCTGCATGTCTTTATTTTCAGGAGAATCAACTAATTTTATACTGGAAAGCCTTAACAGTAATTTTATAAAATTAAGAAACATTTGGGGGCACCTGGGGGGCTCAGCCAGTTGGGCGTCTGACTTCGGCTCAGGTCATGATCTCACGGTTCATGAGTTCGAACCCCGTGTCAGGCTCTGTGCTGACAGCTGGGAGCCTGGAGCCTGCTTTGGATTCTGTGTCTCCCTCTCTCTCTGTCCCTCCCCTGCTCATGAGCGCGCACTCTCTCTCTCTCTCTCTCTCTCAAAAATAAATAAACATAAAAAAAAAAAAAAGAAACATTTGGATGAAGGTCACAATGAACTAAATGACAGCTCTAGCACAAAACAAAGAACAGGGAGAAGACACTTATTTGGAAAATACAATATACCTATTCGAAGGAAGGACAAAATACACAGAAGTGAGAGGACAGCAATTGGTCCCTTCTGTCTGTCATGTTCTAAACTCTTTCCATCACATAGAACTACAAATTTCAGCCCATCTTCCAATACTTCTGCCCACACCTAGGACCAATACTTGCAAATAACTTTCCTTTGGATATTTGATCAGGGAAGGAGGTGGATAGGAGAGGAAGAGATTATTATTCAGAGAAGACAGAGGTGGAGTACTAGAACCACAAGGGTACTAAATCTATTGTATTAATTGTGTTCTAAAAAGTATATACTTCCCTTTCTTGCAAGTCATTCAAAAGCTTTTTTTCTGAAGATGGGTGAGAGATTCCATGAAATTTTGAGTATGTGTTTTTATAATGTGGCCAAACGTTAAAGCTGGTGGGAAAAAGAGCTGCAAGACTCAACTGGTAGTATATACCATAATGTCCTGGAATCTTAATATATCTTGGCCAATATGCTGACTTAAAAAGATAAGCACATGGGGAGCAGCGGCTTTGCTTCATGCCAGGCAATGTCTCCACAGGGTGTGGGTTTCCTAGTGGAACAGCAGTCATACCATATGGTGCTACTTTTATTGGCATGGGCGGGACAGAAGCTGCCAAAAATTCAATGTGCTATTTTCGGCCATGAAACGTGATAAATCCCAAATTTAAAACATTAAGAATTTTTAAACTAAAAAATATCTTTTTTTGAAGATTTCAAATATTGGACTTTTGTAATCAAGGCTCAACAGGGTAACAGCTCTCAGTCTTTGAAATAGGACAAATATGCACACAAAAGTCAAGAGTTGGGAATACTTGGCAGCTCTTCTCTGAAAATAATGTTTTAAGGATTGAAGTGAAAACTCCATGGTTATACCACAAATATAAAGGTGCAATGTATAAAACAGCTTTTGAAATACTACATTGTGAAAACATCAAACGAAGGCAGTATATATGAGAAGGTCAAAGATGGTTCATCGATAGGATGGATTCTATATTTCTCTCTAGCCACTTCAAGTTTTAGCACAGTAAGATAACTCCAAGTACTCAAATAAGCTGATCTAATATTTGAAGTCAGAGCAAGCCTGGAAATATTCATGTTGAATCCAACAAACTACTTACAAGTGCTTGTACTTAACCCTTACAAGTGCAGTCCTAGATTGGAGTAAGTAGGTCCAGGATTCTAAAAACAACAACTTCAAATGCTATATTAAGGCTGGTAATATTAATTTCAGAAAAGCAATTTTTGAGCTTCCACACTTGTGTCAATGCTAGCCTTTTCCCCAAGCCTGCTCCTCTTTCCTGAATTAGGTTAATTATAAGTAATAAAAATAGCTTTTAGTTTGCCCTGAAATAAAATGGGTTTTATGAAGTGCTTTACATAAGACAAGAAAATCTGAAGATTAAGGACTTGGTTGAATCTAAAATTACAAGTGAGGGGTGCCCGAGTGGCTCAGTGGGTTAAGCGTCTGACTTCAGCTTAGGTCATGATCTCACCGCTCTTGGGATTCTAGCCCTGCATTGGGCTCCGTGCTGACAGCTCAGAGCCTGGGGCCTGCTTCAGATTCCGTGTCTCCCTCTCTGCCCTTCCCCCGACTAGTGCTACGTCTCTCTCGCTCTCAAAACTAAACATTAAAAAATAAAACAAATAATATTACAAGTGAAAACTCCATTTTCCTGCTCGCCCAATACGTTGCACAAATTATCTACAGTAAAGCGAACTGTAAATGCAAATAACTTTCACCTAAAGAAGGCTACAGCCATCCCCAATATGTAGAAACAGTCGTACAAGCTACTGAGGTTCTCAAAGTGCAGCAATATCAGCATCTGCAAATTCTTAAGACCCCTACTAAATAGTAGATCTACTAAATCTGTGTTGTAACTTCAAGGCTGCAGATGACTCGATGGATACTTTAGTTTAAAAACCAATGAAGGCTTGGGCTTTTGATAGAAAAAAAATAAAATATGCCAAATACAGATCATTGTTGCTGAAAAGCAATTTAACAACTTTGTTTTTTTCTGCTACATTTGCTGTTATAATTTCCTAAGAATATCAATGCCTAGAAGTCATATATTAATCAGAAGCTGATGACAGGAAGAAATAAGAAATGCCTTTGAGTGCAGTTTCTTTTTTAAGATTTTATTTTTAAGTAATCTCTACACCCAAAGTGGGACTCAAACTCACAATCCTGAGATCAAGAGCCGCACGCTCAACCTACGGAGCCAGCCAGGCACCCCCCAACTTTTTTTAATAAAAGAAAATATCAACTTTAAAATGCAGTTGGTTCTATTCCTGAATCATTATTACACTATATGTTAACTAACTTGGATTTAAATAAAATTGAAAAATTGAAAAAAACTAAAGTGCAGTTGGGTTTGTGTGCAAGTATGCGTGTTGGGAGACAGGGGGCTTGCCTTTAAGTGTTATGCCAAAGGCTAAAACGATGTTATATGGCTGGTTTCAAATGCACCAGGTGAACTATGCACCGGAATGAGGAAGAATTCTTGAAAGAGGAGGGGAATTCCAACAGATGAGAGGGAAGAGAGATTTCAGGCTGAGGGGACAACGTTCATTCACTCCTTCATTTCCTCTGGTAGAGAGGCTAGAGATGCGCTAGAGACAAGTGCCGCCTGAGACAGTCATGGACACTCCCTCAGGGAGCTTAAATTCTGAGAGTACTTTAGTAAAGAAAAAAGGGGCAGACGAAAATTACAGCAAATTTTGTTGTGAAAGAAACAAATCAGTGAATAAAGAATAACAGTGGGAATTTATTTTAGGTGAAGAGGGCACGAAAGGCTTCTCTGTAGATGTCATTTCAGCTGAGCTCTGAAGGGAAAGGATGCAGCTGTGAAAAAGTGGGTAGGAGAGGTGGGGAGGCACCAAGAGCAGCCTAGGCAGAAGGAACATCATATAATAAAGAGTCTGGCATGTTTTAGCAGCTAAAGAAGGCAGTGTGGACAGAGCACAGAGAGAAGTGAAGCGGCAGAAAATGTATTCAAAAAGAAAGTGAGTGGGCTGCCTGGGTGGCTCAGCCAGTTAAGCGTCTGACTCTTGATTTTTAGCTCAGGCCATGATCTCACGGTTGTGGGACTGAGCCTCATATTGGGCACAGCAAGGAGCCTGCTTGGGATTCTCTCTCTCTCCTCTCTCTCTCTCTCTCTCTCTCTCTGCCCCTCCCCTGCTGATGATGCATGTGCGCTCTCTCTCACAATAAATCAACTTTAAGAGTAAGAGTTTAGATTTTATTAGAAATGCAATGAGAAAATGTTAAAGGATTTCAAAACAAGTTTTTAATGTTTATTTATTCTTGAGAGAGAGAGACAGAGAGAGACAGAGACGGTGTTAGTGGTAGGGAGGGTCAGACAGAGAGACACAGAATCAAGCAGGTTCCAGGCTCTGAGCTGTCAGCACAGAGCCCAACACGGGGCTCGAACTCACAAACCATGAAATCATGGCTTAAACCAAAGTCGGACACTCAAGCGACTGAGCCACCCAGGCACCCCAGTGTTAAAGGTTCAATCAGGGGATAGACAAGATGAAATTACTTCTGTAAAAGAAATTGTTTATTCATCACTTTTCAATAAAATTCTTTTAAAAAATAAATTGTGAGGCATACTTTACGTTAATAAAATTCACATATTTTAAGTGTACAGGCTGATGACTTTTGACAAATGTATCTGCATAATCACCACCACAATGGAGATACAAAACATCTCCCAAAGTTCACTCCTGCCCCTCTACAATCTCTTCTGTTCCCACCCCAGCCTTAGGCAACTAATGGTCTCTGCTCTATCACAGTAGATAACATCTGCCTATTCAAAATTTCCTATGAATGGAAACACTTCCAAGTCTATCCACTTTTAATCGCAAAATGCCTCTGAGAGTCATTCCTGCCATTGTGAATATCAGTAATTTATTCCCTTTTTGCTGCTAAGTGGTACTCTGTTGCATAAGTACACCATAATTTGCTTATCCATTCACCCACAATTGGGTTGTTCCCAGTTTGGGCTCTTAATGAATAAACCTTTTTTGAACATTCACATGAAGATCTTTATATGTGAGTATATTTTTATTTCTTTTTTTTCTTAATATTTATTTTTGACAGGGAGAGAGAGTTGGAGCTGGCGAGCGGCAGAGAGAGAGAAAGAGAGATATCGAGGATCAGAAGCGGGCTCTGCAAAGAGTCCGATGTGGGGCTTGAACTCACAAACCGTGAGATCATGATCTGAGCCAAAGTCCGAAGCTTAACAGACTGAGCGACCCAAGCACCCCTCTTTTTTTTTTTTTATTTTTATTACTTGAGAGAGACAGAGAGAGAGAGAAACAGAGAGACAGAGAGCGAGTGCTCTCACATGTGCAAGGAACAGAGAGAGGAAGAGAGAGAATCCTAAGCAGGCTCCCCACTGTCAGTGCAGAGCCAAGATTGAGGCTCCATCTCACAAACCAAGAGATCAGGACCTGGACTGAAATCTAGAGTTGGAGGCTTAACCAACTGAGCAACCCAGGTGCCCTACAATGTTTTCATTTCTATTGGGTAAATATCTAAGGGCAGAGATTCTGGGTCACATGTTAAGTGTATGTTGAAAGAGGAAAATTTCAACAGTTTTCAAAAGTGGTTATATCAACTCAGACCTCATCACCACCAGCAATGTATGAGAGCTCTAGCTGCTCCACCTCCTTGACAACACTTGCCTGTGGTTTTAATTTTAGCTCTTCTAGTAGATGTTAAGTGGTATCTCATGGCTTAATATGAACGTCCTTGATGACTAATGATATACAGAATTTATGCATGTGATAAAAGTCCATTTTAATATTTTTTTGGAAAGCACTGTTCAAATCTTTTTCCTTTGGTTTTTAAAATGTTTTTATTTTTTTTTTGAAAGAGAGAGCGAGCAGGGAAGGAGCAGAGAGAGAGAGGACCCGAAGCGGGTTCCATGCTGAAAGCAGAGATCCCCATGTGGGGCTTGAACTCACCAACCGTGAGATCATGACCTGAGCTGAAGTTGGACGCTTAACGAATTGAGCCACCCAGGAGCCCCTTTCCTATTTTTAAAATGGAGTTATTATTATTTAAAGACTTCTTGATTTATTCTAGATACAAGTATCTTCTAATCTGTGGCTTACCATTTCATTTTCTTGATGGTTATATTTATATATTTATGTATTTATGTATGTAGGTATGTATGTATTTAGATTTTATTTTTTGTAATCTCTACAGTCAACGTGTGGTTCAAACTTACAACCCCAAGACCAAGAGTCACATGTTCCACCGATTGAGCCATTCAGGTGACCCTGATGGTGACTTTAATAAAAGAGCAGAAATTTTAATGTTTATAAAATCAAATTTACCCATCATTTTCTTTTTATGGTTAGTACCTCTGTGTCTTAAAAATTCTTTGTCTATTCCAAGTTGATGAAGAATATTCTGTATTTTCTTCTAGAATTCTTACTAGTTTCGGTTTTAGTTTAGGTCTATGATCCATTTCAATTTGAATTCTGTGAAGGTGTGAGGTAGGGTTGAAATTAATTTTTTCTCATATAACAGACTCTTCAACAAATTGTGCTAGCACAACTACCTTTTCCTTCTGATTGGCACCTCTGTCGAAAATTATTTGACCACACATATGTGTAGAGGCCACTTTTAGGCAAAAGACCTGAGCAATGGAAACCTGACCAAGGGAAAAGGACCCACTGTTAATCCCCTGGCTCAATACAAACAGGCCTGTCAGGCAACCCACCTCACAATATCCATAAACTCTAACCAATGGGCTACTTACAACAAGGCACAGGTATCAAAATGGAAAATTCTACATGTTCCCATACCTCCTTCACTTTCCCCCCTTAAACACACCCTCCTACCATTGCTGTGTTGCAGAAAATCTCTGCTTTGCCATCCTGCCCACCCACTCCCTTAAAGTATATTCCATAAACTTTTATCTCCTTTGCTCTACCTCAAGTGAATTCTTTCACTGCCAGTGCCTCTGGCTTCCACCCAATTGGGTCACCCCCATATTTGGGGTCCCCCATCCAACTGGAATAAACACCACAAATATAGAGACCTACTTATGGACTTTCTATTTTGAACGATTCATCTTAAAGGGATAGACAGTATTTTAGGCTTGGGGCCATATATAGTCTCTCTTATACTCAACGTGGAAACTGTATTCAAAAGCATCTTTAAGGAAACAGGTTTGCCTTGTTCCAATATAACTTTCTTTACAAAACACACGGCCATTTCACAGGCCTCTGATTTATAAGTTTATCTTTCAGATAATACCGAACTGTTCTGATTACTTTATAGTAAGCCTTTATAAACTGTCTTGAAATACAAATAATGCAAAGTATCCAATTTTATTTTCAGTTGTTGACGCTATTTCTAGTTCACTTGCATTTCCATATAAATTTTAGACTCAGCTTGTCAGTTTCTACTTCCTACCTTCCCATCCCTCCCCTCTCCTGCAAAAGCCTGCTGGGATTTTGATTGGGATTGCATTCAATTGAATCTGCAAGTCTTCCAAATCCAGGAAGATTATCTCTATTTATTTAGATCTTTACTTTCTTTCACCAGGCTTATTCTTAATGTACTGTTTTTTAATGCAAATTTTAATATCTACTAAGCACACGTAAAAGCAAAGCAAAACTTTTTTTTTGTGACAACTCTCAGATTCCTACACTAACTGGGTGTCAAAAAACTTAATTCTAGGGGCGCCTGGGTGGCGCAGTCGGTTAAGCGTCCGACTTCAGCCAGGTCACGATCTCACGGTCCGTGAGTTCGAGCCCCGCGTCGGGCTCTGGGCTGATGGCTCAGAGCCTGGAGCCTGTTTCCGATTCTGTGTCTCCCTCTCTCTCTGTCCCTCCCCCATTCATGCTCTGTCTCTCTCTGTCCCAAAAATAAATAAACGTTGAAAAAAAATTAAAAAAAAAAAAAACCAAAACTTAATTCTATACTACCCCAAATCAGCACAGACCCCAAAGATTGAAGGGTCAGTCCCACAAGACTGCCCACACTTCAGACACCAGTCAGAGGTCCCAAGTCCAAAGACACTTACACCTCTTTCCAACTTGGCTACAAATTTGAGGGTGCTAACACTCCCTCCTCAGTTTTGATAATTCTCTAGACTGACTCACAAAACTCAGGAAAACATTTTATTTACGTTTACCACTTCATTATAAAGGATACAACTGAGAAATAACCAAATGGAAGAGATGCTTAGGACAAAGTGGGAGGAGGAGTCACAGGGCTTCCAAGCACCTTCCCAACGCCTTGATATGTTCATCAACCCAGAAGCTCCGAAGGTCTTCTAGTTCAAGAGCTTTCATGAAGCTCAACCTCTAGCCAATTGCCCACACCATCTTCTTAGGAGTTGGTAGGTGGGACAGAAAAATTCCAATCCTCTAATCACTTGGTCTTTCAAATGACCAGCCCCATCTAGGGGCCTCACCCCATTCATTTAAACTCAGGTGTAATGGAAAGAGGCTTGTTATGAATAACAAAAGAATTCCTATCATTCAGGAAATTCCATGGGTTTTAGGAGCTCTGAGCCTGGAACTGGGGACAGTCAGACCAAATATACTTATCATATCACTCAACTCTTTAAAAATGAGGGAAACTTGTTTCCTTGTAAATATGCCACAAATATACCAGTGTCAAAGTAGTGTGTATGAGTTGGATCACTCAGTCTGCTACCACAACTGCCTTTTTAAAATCAAAATTAGGGGCGCCTGGGTGGCTCAGTCGGTTGAGCATCCGACATTGGCTCAGGTCACGATCTTGCGGTTCGTGAGTCTGGGCCCCACATCAGGCTCTGTGCTGACAGCTCAGAGCCTGGAGCCTGCTTCGGCGTCTCCCTTTCTCTGCCCCAACCTACTCGCATTCTGTCTCTGTCTCTCTCAAAAATAAACATTAAAAAAATTTTTTTTTAAATCAAAATTAGCTTGGGTCATTTCAAGCACAGTAAGGACCCAGAGCAACAGAAGTGGTTTCAAAGGAGTTATCTTTACAGTGTTTCAGCAGCCACACCTCAGCCATATCCTCAGGAGAATGTGGGTTACGATTCAGGGAGAATTCCCCATTCTCCCAGATAACTCACTAAATCCAGCTTTTACTTCCTCTTCTAGGAGAGAGAAATTCTCCCTGGTAACTTGTATTTCAGTTCATGGCTGAATCACAAAACCCTGCTTCATCTTTCTTCAAGATTTGACTATTCAGATTCTAACTTAACAATATTAAATAAATGACAACTTTATTGAATATTCTTTAAAATAGGTATAGACCCCACAGAAGTTTCAATTCCAGTTCTTACACTTTGCCATTATTTTGGTCTTCTTGTGGCTGATAAAAGCTGTTTTCACTGTATATCCAAATTCCACAATGGCAAACAGTTCTTTTATAGAAGGAGCCATGTGGTAACAGCAGTGATGAGGGAGCATAGAGCAAGCTGAGGGCAAAGTACAGGCTAATAGCATGCTCCCTCTCCCAAGGTAGAATATGTGTGATAATCCTCAGACATTCCTGGCTACCCAAGAACAAAGGAAAGAGGTTTAAGTGTTTGCCATGATGATGTGGGAAACTAAGGCAAATGAAAAATTAAATTCCTTTACTGGCTACAGCCCATTGACAAGTCCTTGAAACAGGGTGACATCCTTCAAGAAGCTCAGCTGCCTGGATGATGACACTTTGCTAGGGGCAAAAGGGAATATGGGCTTAACATTATCCTGACCCCCTCCCCACCCCATTCCACAGGACCCTGTAAATCTACTTTAACATATAAAAATGCCTTTGGAAACTTCCTTTATCTCAACTCCCCCAAGGTATATGCTGGCAATCATACTCCAAGCTCATCGCCTCCTGATATACATCTGAAGGGTCTCATGACTGAGGTTTTGTTAACAGTAATAAATGGCATTTTCCTAACAGCAGCTAGCACCTCAAGGTCCTGGAAACCCAGCTTCCAAAATTCCTTAGGGACTTACGCTGTTACTGAACCCCTCCCAACCTGAAGATATATAATCAGTTACCTGTCACAACCCCAGTGAAGCTCTTTTTGCCCATAGGTACTGTCCCTGTACTTTAATAAAATCACCTTTGTGTACCAAAGACATCTTCAAGAATTTTTTCTTGGCCATCAGCTTCAAACTCCCCACAATCACCCTAAAATCCCATCATCAGGATTCACATATACAAAGATACAAATTATCAATCTAGATTTATTATGAGATTATTAAAAATCCTCAATCAAAGCATATGCATCCAACATTCTTAACTGTGGCAACATGGCTGTAACCACGATAAACCTCAGTAGCATGTCTTTAGAAACCAGGTGGTACAACACAAACTGGTCATCTACAGGAGATGCTTGGGAATTACTGTTTGCACAAAATCAGTCTTGAAAAAAAATTTTTTTGTTCAATTCCTCAGCATTACGTATTTAAATCCTACTTTTTTTCCAAAATGATTTAAGACAGGATTTCTTCAATAAATGGTTGGGACGCCTACATTTTTCTCAATAGACTGCTGCTAAATACGAGTTGGTCACTTAAAGTTACATGGGACTTCATGAAACCATGATGAAAATGAACAGAAAAAGAACTGTTAGAGGCGGAAACTTTGTAAAATGCATGAATAAAATTATCTTTTGATGATGTATCTTATTAATATTAATTTCTTCAACTTGCAAATCCAATGACATCACTGTCACTTTAACTAGCTTTCTGCTCAACAGTGGACCTACTACTGATAGATACCCAAATAAAAATGAGATTCTAATATAAAAAAAATGTAATTTCCTTCCATTTGTTTTATAAGATTTTGTGGTGAAATGTAAAACACCCATCAATAAAGATAGTTTTAATCAGTTATAGCTGTGCTTAGGAAATACCAACTAGATGGATTATTGTCACATACTGACCAAATGATGACTGTTGTGGTTTTAAAAATACATGGGGCGCCTGGGTGGCGCAGTCGGTTAAGCGTCCGACTTCAACCAGGTCACGATCTCGCGGTCTGTGAGTTCGAGCCCCGCGTCAGGCTCTGGGCTGATGGCTCGGAGCCTGGAGCCTGTTTCTGATTCTGTGTCTCCCTCTTTCTCTGCCCCTCCCCCGTTCATGCTCTGTCTCTCTCTGTCCCAAAAAATTAAAAAAAAAAAAAAAAAATACATTCATAAGACTCTTGGGTGGCTCAGTGGGTTAAGCACCCGACTTCAGCTCAGGTCATGATCTTACCAGTCCGAGCTGGAGCCCACATCAGGGCTCTGTGCTGACATCAGGGCTCTAGAGCCTGCTTCAGATTCTGTGTCTCCCTCTCTCTGCCCCTCCCAAGCTGGCACTCTGTCTCTCAAAAAAAATACATATTAAGAAAAAAAATTTTTTAAGAAAATAAAAATACGTTCACAAATTGCAACTTTTCCTTCTTTGAAACTGGATGGGGTCACCAGAACACCCAAATCACAATCTTGTCTTTCTCTACTGGCTTTGTTCCAGACTGACAAAACATAAAATAGGTCAAGTACTCAGTTGTGAAAGGATCCACTGTATAGAACACACGTTAAAAACGTAAACTCAGGGTTCTGGTCAGGAGACCTTTCCAGCAAAGCCTGCCTTTGAGTTGACTTGCAAGATTTTGCATTTCTTCCTTCACTGGTCAATAGCAAAGTTATTGAGAATGTCTTTTTATACTAGGAAATAATTATCCTAAAATGACGCTGAAAACCTCTCCCCTCCTTTATTATTTTTTTAATCAATACATGTTAAAGTAACAAGAAAAAAACCCTTAAAAACAGAGAAGTGAGGGTTGCTGGTGGGGTGTTGGGTAGTGGGATGGGCTACATGGGTGATGGGCATTAAGGAGGGCACTTGTTGGGATAAGCACGGGGTGTGATATGTAAGTGATGAATCACTAAATTCTACTCCTAAAATCATTATAACACTATATTGTTAACTAACTTGGATTTAAATAAAATTGTAAAATTTAACTATTTTATTAAATTTAATTATAATTATTAAAAATTATATAAATTTTAAAAACCCACAAAAGTGTAAACTTAGCACAAGTTTCCTTTAAATCATCAACAAATGTGATCCCATTCTCCATATGATTTACAACTGTTTTTATGTTTCTCTAGAAAATAACCATGCATAACATCAACAACTGGTGATATGTGTTAATGTTTCTGTAATATCGTGCAGCAGAGGCAAACTTCTCACATACTGCAAAGGATGGCAGAAAACAAAGCCCATTGCTAGTTTCTCCTTCTATGGAAAGAACTAGGATCATTCCCAGGCTTTCTCTATTAATGCTAACTAAGAAACTTGGTTTGGAATATATAAACCTTTATTTGTGTTTTGCTGTGGAATATCATATGGTTTCACATAACAATAGATTAACTTTATTAATTATGTTTTTCCTAAACATAAACAATTAGTAAACAATTACTAAAATGTGTCCCCATTCCTGAATATAGGTGGACCAATATAGGTGAATATAGGTGGACCAAACAATTCATCCAGGATTTAAACAATTTCTGGGGAGGGGCGCCTGGGTTGCTCAGTCAGCTAAGCATCAGACTTTGGCTCAGGTCATGATCTCAAGGCTTGTGAGTTCAAGCCCCACTTCGGGCTTTGTGTTGACAGCTCAGAGCCTGAAGCCTGCTTTGGATTCTGTGTCTCCCTCTCTCTCTACTCTCTCTCTCTCTCTCTCTCAAAAATAAACAAACATCAAAAAAAAAAATTTAAGAAAAAAACAACTTCTGGGGAAAAAATTCAGCACTAATTCATTCAGGGACAATTATAAGCTAGTGAAATTCATCTACTTTATATTACAGTAAGAGTTAATTCCAAATTCCTAAACCACTAAAAATCCATTTTGTTTTTACTACAAGAAAGCAAAATAGTCCTATAGAAGAAAAGCAAGCTGTTAGAAACAAGCAACAATAAGAACCTATTGATTACTTCATTATTTTATAAAACTTGACTTAATTAGTTCTTCTACTAGAAAGCTTAGTCTTTTACTAGGAGACATAAACTTTTCTCCACAAAATTGTTTTAGTTTGAGGATAACTCAAGAACTTTAATTTAACAAGTTTTTGTCTGGACCATCTTAGTATGCGGATTATATACAAAATAACTTAAAAGTCTGGAGCCAAGGAGTAAAGCAGAGCTGAAACTAATAGTCTCACTGTATACAGGCTGTTTACATTATACGTAAGACAGTTTAGAACAATTTGTTAAGAACAATTCTAATAGTATGATTTTAATTAACTTAACCGTATTCTCATAAAGAAAATCTCTTCAGATTTTCACTGTTCAGGAATAGTGAAGAACTTGATTAACTTGGTATGAGGAAGATTTACCCTTCATACTTCAGTCAGTAGGATGAATTTTTACTAACCAATTCCACTCCTGCTCCATATTCACGTAGTCAGCAAAACTAGAAGGGCCTTTGTTCTGACAAATCCTTACTGGAAGATTACAAAACTTTTTTTTTTTTTTTAATTTATTTGGAGAGAGAGAGAGAGAGCACACACATGTGTGCATGAACACAGGCAAGGAAGGGGCAGAGAGAAGGAGAGACAGAATCCTAAGCAGGCTCTCCACTGTGAGCACAAAGCCCAACTCGGGGCTTGAACTCACAAACCCTGAGATCATGACGTGAGCCGAGATCAAAAGTCAGAAGCTTAAAGGACTGAGTCACCCAGGCACCCCACAAAATTTTTCTGATTCTGTAACTACATACTATCAGGTTGTGAGTTTCATTTTATTTTTAGGGATCTATATTTACTGGATATTCATTTTACTATACAATAATTTAAATGAAGTAAAGCAGTAAGACTCCCAATTAAGGCAAATTTTAATCATAGAGGTTTTTAGGTACTAAAATAGGCATGAAGTTCTGTTTGGGTCTAGAAAACAACCAGAGTATATGCTGATCTAAGAGGGTGTGACTGGATGGTGAATACAATTTGAAGATACTGGTAGGCCAAAACTCTGTGCACAGTTAATTAAGACACTATTCCAGGTTTGAACACTGTAGGAAAACAGATCAAACGCTTGAGTGACGAGTTTTAAAACTTGACAGATAACAGGAAGCAGAGAAGGCTGATGATCTTGGTCAGAAGATTGTATCCCGAAAGCATCCTGAAAGTCTAGTGCAGCTATCTAGAAGCAGTCAGCTTGGTGACTTGATAGAAACTGTCCTCTCTTGAGCCTGGACCTTTCATCAGTTTCCCCTATACTAAAGGGGAAGTAAAATGAATCCTTTTTATAAGATATACTAGTTATTTGGAAAGAACATATACTAAATAAAGAACATTTTAAAACAGTAGATACATACTAATTTAAATAAAGCAGTAAAACAACAGAACCCTGGTAGTTAAAAATTTTAAATACTTGCATTTTGATTTACAGATGGTCCTCAACTTTCAGTCTGATTTTCATACATTATCTACTTAGATACCAAAGAGACTTTTAAATGTTGACTTCCTATTTTGTATTTACCATCTCACAAACTTTTTTTTTTTAATGCAAGGGATATAAATTGCAATTTTTACTTTTGAGTACAGTTGGCATAGTGTTACATTATTTTCAGGTGAACAACCTAATGATTCAACAAGTTTATACATTATGCTATATTCACCACAAGTGTAGCTACCACCTGTCACAATACATCACTACTATAGTATCACTGACTACGCTCCTCACGCTGTTCTCTTTATCCCCATGACTCCATACTAGAAACCTATTATCTCCCTCTCCCTTTCATCCATTTTGCCCATTCCTTCACTCTCTCACCTCTGGCAACCATCAGTTTGTTCTCCGTATTTATAGGTGTGATTCTGCTTGTGTTTGTTTATTCATTTGTTTGTTTTTTAGATACTACAAGAGTGAAATCAAATGGCATTTCCCTTATTCATTCTCAGCATAATACATAGCATAACACACCCTAGATCTATCCATGTTGTCTCAAATGGCATGATCTCATCATTTTTTATGGCTGTGAAATATCCCATTGTATATAAATATCACATCTTCCACATCCATTTGTCTATCAGGGGACACTTAGGTTGCTTCTGTATCTTAACTATTGTAAATAATGATGCAATAAAAATAGGAGTGCATATAACTTCTGGGGCACCTGGGTGGCTTAGTTAAGTGTCCGACTCTTGATTTTTGCTCAGGTCATGATCTTGTAGTTCGTGAGATCAAACCCTGCGTTGGGCTCTGTGCTAAAAGGACAGAGGCTGCTTGAGATTCTCTCTCCCTCTTTCCCTGGCCTTCCCCTGCTCTCTCACGCACTCTCAAAATAAATAAATAAACTTAAAAAAAAAAAAGTGTATATATCTTTCCAAATTAGTGTTTCATTTTCTTTAGGTAAATACCCAATAGTGGAATTATTATGTCATATGTTATTTCTATTTTTAATTTTTGGAGGATCATCCATACTGCTTTCCATAGTAGCTGCACCAATTTGCATTCTCAACAATAATAATGCATGAGGGTTCCGTTTCTCCATATGCTTGCTAACACTTGTTATTTCTTGTCTTTTTTAATTTAGCCACTCTACCAGATGTAAAGGGATATCTTGTTCTGGTTTTGATTTGTATTCCCCTGTCAATTAGTAATATTGAGCACCTTTTCATGTGTCTGTTGGCCATTTGTATGTCTTCTTTGGAAAAATATCTATTCATGTCTTCTACTCTTTTTTAAATCTGTTTTTTGGTGTTATGTAAGTTCTTTATATTTTTTGAATATCAATCCCTTATCGGATATATAATTTGCGAATATCTTGTCCTATTCAGTAGGTTGCCTTTTAGTTTTATTGATGGTTTCCTTCACTGTGCCAAAGCTTTTTTTTTAAAGAGAGAGAGCAAGAGCAGAGGAGAGGGGCAAAGGAAGAGGGGGAGCGAGAGGGAGGGAGAGGGAGGGAGAGAGAGAAATGGAGAATGAATCTTAGGCTCCAAACTCAACACGAAGCCCGATGCAGGGCTCGATCCCATGATCATGGGATCATGACCTGAGCCAAAATCAAAAGTTGGATGTTCAACCAACTGAGCCACCCAGGCACCCCTTATTTATTTGTTTGTTTGTTTGCATTTTATTCTCTTTGATGCAATTCTAAGTGATGTTGTTTTCTTAATTTCTTTGCTACTTTCATCGCTAGTGTATATAAATGCTACCAATTTCTGTGTATTAATTTATTATATCTTGCAACTTACTGAATTCATTACTTCTAGTAGTTTTTTTAGTGAGGTCTTTAGGATTTGCTATGTACAGTATCATGTCATCTGCAAATACTTGACAGTTTAACTTCCTCTTCACGAATATAAAAGCCTCACTTCTTTTTTGTCTGATTGCTGGTGGTTAGGACTGCCAGTATTGCATTGAATAAAAGTAGTGAAACTGGACATCCTTCTCTTCTGCCTTGTCTTACAGACAAAGCTCTCAGTTTTTCCCCATTGAGGACGATGTTAACTGTGGATTTTTCATACATAGCCCTTACTATGTTTAAGTATGTTCCCTCTAAACCCACTCTGTTGAGAGTTTTCATCATGAATGAATGTTGAATTTTGTCAAATGCTTTATGTTTATGTGCATCTGTTGAGATAATCATATGGTTTTTATCCTGCATTTTTTGATGTGGTATATCATGTTTATTAATTTGTGAATACTGACCCATCCTTTCAGCCCTGGAATAAATCTCACTTGAACATGGTGAATGATCTTTTTAATGTATTTATGTGCCACTGGTTAATACTTTGCTGAGGATTTCTCTATGTTCGTTAGAGATATAGATATTGGCCTGGGTTCTTTTTTTTTTTTTTTTTTAACTTTATGTATTTTGAGAGAGACAGAGACAGCAAGGGCAGAGAGAGAGGGAGAGAGAGAAAGAGAATCCCAAGTAGGCTCCATACTGCCAGCACAGAGCCCAACGTGGAGCTCGAATTCACGAAACCGTGAGATCACAACCTGAGCCAAAACCAAGAGTCTGATGCTTATCTGACTGACCCACACAGATGCCCCACTTCTTGGGTTCATCTTGTTTGTTAATACTCTGTGCTGTTTGGACTTAGACGTCTAATTCCTTCCCAAGGTTAGGAATGTTTTCAGCTACCATTTCTTCAAATAAGTTTTCTACCCCTTTCTCTCTCTTCTTCCTCTTTTGGGACCCCTATCACGTGAATGTTTGTTTGCTTGATGTTGTCCAAAAGATCTGTTAACCTATCTTCATTTTTCAAACTCTTTCCTCTTTGCTGTTCAGCTTGTGTGCTTTCCATTACCCTAGGTTCCAGATCATGGATACAGTCTTCTGCATCGCTAATCTTCTGTTGATTCCTTCTAGTGTGTTTTTTATTACTGTGTTCTTCAACTCTAATTGGTTCTTGTTTATTTACTATCTCTTTAGTGAAGGTATCACTGAGTTCTTCGGCTTTTGTCTCCAGCTTAGTTAGTATCTTTATGATCATTAGTTTAAATTCTTTAACAGGCATATTGCTTACCTCCATTTCATTTAGTTCTTTTTCTGGGGTTCTTTCTTGTTCTTTCTTTTGGAACATATTTCTCTGTCCCTCCATTTTACTTGACTTTCTGTATTTGTTTCTACAGATTAGGTGGAGCAGCTACTTCTCCTAAACTTGAAGGAATCGTCTTGTGTATGGTCATCCCCTATGATGACTATGTGTACTTGGTAACTTTTCCAGCTGACAAACTTTTGAGCTACTAAGTGGAGGTACCACTTGCCCACCAATATTTCACCTTTGGCAGTATCACCACTTAAGGTGCACCTTTGTGAAATTATTAGCATTAGTTGGAATTAGTGGGGAAAGATGGGGGGAGGGCACAAGTGTTAATATTAGCAAAAAGAAGCATCTCTAATTGAACTGATTGCTTTCTGTTCTTAAGCCAGTTTTCCATGTACTCAATTATGAAGGATGGATAATAAATGAAAGAATGTACACAAATATTTGAACTATATTACTGAAGACTGTACCTAAAAGATTAAGAGCAATTTAGAATTTTATAATGTTTGTTAACTCACTGAACACCTGCTTTATAACACGTTAAGTTTTTAACCTATATGGCTTCCATCCATGTTTCTATGAATACACGTTCATAAATTTGAGTACTTGAGAACCTCACGACATTTTTAGAGGATGTGAAGAATTTGCTTTTTTTGAGAGGAGGGGCTGTTAAACTTGCTTTCTCTCCCCAGGAATTGAGGACAGTTTTATGTATTAGTTACTTAACTTTGGCCCTACAGGTACTGGGAAACTAAAGTAGTTAGAAGAAAAGGATGTCCTAAGAGAAGGGCAGATAAAAATATTTAAATCCATCTTCAAAAAGTTAATCTCATCTTAAAATAAAACGAAATTTTAAGCTAATTCTATTATCCATTCTGTCATTGTACACCTTCCTTTTACTTTTTAAATGAAGAATCTAACTACAGTTCCCTATTTCTTGCTTCATGTGACTTTTATCATTAAAAATAATCCTCTCTAAACCATCTTGAGGTTTTTCTGCTGTTTTTGCTGTTTAAAAAACAACTCTCTCCTCCTTAATGCTTTATCCTCTTTAACCCTCTATCCTCTGTTAGTTTTGGACAGTGACATAAGATTATGTACCAACTTGACTAGGCCAAAGAGTGCCCAAACATTTAGTCAAACATTATCCTCATCCAGGATTTGGTTATTATATCTCTCTAGCCTCTGTGTCTCTGATGGCTCTGAGAGTTTGGAGGAAGCATGGTCAGGTATTTTGTAGACTATCCCTCAATTTAGGTTTATGTGGTATTTTTCTCACAGGTTACAGGTTTTGGAGGAAGTACCACTTTCAACACGTCATATTAAAGGCATACATGATATAAACATGACATTACTAATGACGCTAACTTTGATCATCTGGTCAAGGGAGTGTCTGCCAGATTTCTCCACTGTAAAATGACTCCCATCCACCTTCCCAGAGCCTACTCTTTGGAAGCAACGAACTAATAAGCTCAGCCCATACTCAAGGTGGAAGCAATGAACTAAGCTCAGCCCATACTCAAGAGCTAAGCTCTACCTCTAAAGGGGGAAATATCCATATAAATTATTTGCTATTCTATATAGGAACTTGCCTCTTCTTTCCCATTTATTGACTTAATAAAATTAATTTCTGTCTCCATGTCAGTTCTCCTTTCAACCATGAATGGCAACAGCATTTTCTCAGTGAGCAACCCCCACATACCCAATGGAACTTTGGGTTTACTTTGATTCCTTTTACTCCTGTGTGTTCTGTATCTTAGTCCTATAACAAGCTCTCCCAAGTCACTTTTCACTGCTGTTCAGACTTAGTCAATATCTTTTTATTCTGTCATTGCTTTAATCCAGGCCATCCTCATCTTCTAGACGACTTAAATAAGCTCTGAGCACATCTCATTTTTTTTTTCCCCTTCATGTGTTTTTCGGCTCCAATCTGCCTTTCATATCACACAATCATAATGTATGAGAAAGAAATGTTTGCAGAGGTAGAAACCGTATTCTTGACTCTAGATTTGTATCTAGAATATAGAAAGTGCATAACAAATAAATGCTGAGAAGTAGAAAATACAACGATATTTTTCTTCACCACAGTAATCTCCATGGTAGGAATTAAAGACAGCCTGTAAAAAATTAAATAAACAATAGAAATATTTAAATGTTAATTATTTTAAATTTTTTTTTTCAACGTTTATTTATTTTTGGGACAGAGAGAGACAGAGCATGAATGGGGGAGGTGCAGAGAGAGAGGGAGACACAGAATCGGAAGCAGGCTCCAGGCTCTGAGCCATCAGCCCAGAGCTCGACGCGGGGCTCGAACTCACGGACCGCGAGATCGTGACCTGGCTGAAGTCGGACGCTTAACCGACTGCGCCACCCAGGCGCCCCTAAATGTTAATTATTTTAAACCTAACATATATTGCCAAGGTGTGAATGAATGTAAATGTACAAAGAAGTATGTAAATGTTAGATAAGAAAATATTTAAGGTGTTACAAAACTATAAGAAGCTAAGGAAAGAAAAATGTCTTTGTCTGGAAAAAGAATGTAGGGAGTCTAAGAATCCAGACTCCTCAAGTCTCCCCAAACCTGATGTCCTGACCTTTCTACAGGAGAAAATCCTGACTAAAATGACATATCCTATAACACAGGGATCCAATCCTGTCTCTTGACCTGTAAGCAGGAGACAGCGTGGTATAGCTTTGCCAACTATTTATTTAACACATGAAATAAAGGATGGTAGGACAGTGGCAAAACAAAAACAAAAACAGAAAGACAAGGCAGGGAGGGGGGACAAATCTTACTCTTGTTGAGGAAATAAAAGTGTGAGTTTCCCAAATGTCATTTACTTTTCCTTGCTTTTATAAAATGCTAATAACATTTCTGACTAGAAAGAATTTTAAATTCTTATTTTTTTAATATAGGGAGATATGACTGCATAAAGGTTGAATCAGCAAAACACCAAACTTAAATCAGCAAAACACCAAAACTTCATTATTATAAAGTTCTCAAGTTTATTGCTGAGGAATGATTAACAGCTGAGATCTATAATTCATGGTATGAAACATGAGTACTGGCTTCTTAGAGTTGCCTTTCAGAGAGAGAATTTTCTGCCTCCTTTGTATTGTTTTGTTTTGTTTTGTTTTGTTTTGTTTTGTTGTTGTTTGGTGGAAGGAACACAATCATCTGTGTTGTAACATCTATCTCCCTCAGCTCTAGCCTGGCTCACAGTGGTTCAGTGATGTTTGCAACGCCAGCTCGTTAGAATGTGAAATGAGCCAAGTGGCAGGTATCTCTTTATTCTAATGAAAGAAGTGAATCAAAAACATTAGAGTTTCCTAGGACATAGGACTGATCTTGATTTGGGTCACTTCGGAAGTAAAACTCCCAAAGACAAAAATCACTGCTTCCAATACTCAAACCCTATTACATACAGTGAGGTCCTGTTTGTCTCTCCCACTTTTAGTCCTACTGTGTTCCAGTGGCTTCAGGTGGGACTCATTCCTAAGAAAGTAAATCAAATGATTCCACTCTCAGACTATACATGTGACATTCCTAAGTGTTTCGGGGACTCAGACAATAACAAACAATAAAACATTTGCAAATAACGCTGGCACAGATGCAGTAGGGATCAGAGCTACTCGGGCTACCTTGCCACCAGGTAGAGGCCATGAAGGAAGCCAACCCTGAAGTGGAGGGAAGAGAAAAATGAGTCCAGCTAAGAGGCTGAGCTCCAGTATCTAGCTAACTCCGAAGCCACTGCTATTCCTTATTATAGTTATAAGAAGCAAATTCTCTTTTTAGCTGAACCTAGTTTGGAGCTTCCTGTCACTACAAAAGAGTCACACCCTTAACTGATTTAGTGAGGAACGTGTACTTACTTGTCACTCAGATAAATCAAAGGTGAAGAAAAAATATTAGAATAATTTTACTATCTTTTATTTCTTTTTTAACTTCTTTCATTTGAGAGAGGAAAAGAGCACATGTGTGCAAGCACAAGCAGGGGAGGGAAACAGAAGGAGAGAGAATCTCAGTCAGGCTCCATGCTCAGCGCAGAGCCTGAGGCTGGGCTCAATCTCAAGACCCTGGGATTATGACCGGAGCCAAATTCACGAGTAGGATCCTCAGCCAACTGAGCCACCTAGGTGCCGCACAGAATAATTTTACTATCTTTAATGTAACCCTGTTTATTTAAAGTTGTAATGACAACACAGTAAAGGTCTCCTTTCAAGAAATCAAATAGTATGATGCATACTATATGCAGAGTGCAATGAAGTCACTAGTCAAATTTAAGAGGATATGGGAAAAAGAAACATAATACTTTTAAGACATTAAAGTTTACTACTCTATACTCCGGCAAATGGGCCTGTTTAGTTCCTAAATACAACAATTTCTGTCTAGTATCTTCTAAAAGTAACGTGACGTACTTTTGTATCATTTATCTTTCTAATCTCAATGGGATCTCTCAGCCTACTAAATTATATTTCTCAATAAGGCCTAGAAGAGTTATTAAATTTTCACCTACTTATTTGAAGTCTCATCTGTTTTTTAAAAAAAAAAAATTTTTTTTTAACGTTTTATTTATTTTTGAGACTGAGAGAGACAGAGCATGAACGGGGAAGGGGCAGAGAGAGAGGGAGACACAGAATTGGAAGCAGGCTCCAGCTTTGAGCCATCAGCCCAGAGCCCGACGCGGGGCTCGAACTCACGGACCGCGAGATCGTGACCTGAGCCGAAGTCGGCCGCCCAACCAACTGAGCCACCCAGGCGCCCCTCATCTGTTTTTTAATGGGCACCTGGCAAACTACTAGGTTTATATCTCAATATTAAACAAATTCTATTAACAGATCCCTGGCTACAGCTATAGTATGCTGAAATCCTAAAAAGTATTTCAATGATAGTCTCACAGAAGAACAAATCAAATGAGGTTTGAAGAACTATTAAAAATAAAATGCCTGCCTCTCTGGAAGACCCAGAAGGTGGTGACATGTAAGTACCCCTGGAAAGAAGTCATCATATTTGTTTTCTCAGAGATAGGTTTGTGAAATGAAACCAATCAAAACTCAGAGTTTTGTTGCTGCTGCAACTACTATAAGGATGCAAGAGTCAAGAGAGAAAAAACAAACAAAAAAAGTGTATTAAACAAAAAGACAAGTATAGCAACAGAACTTGCTCAAATTTTCATAAGAGTGGGGCTAGATCATTGATATAAAAATGTGGTTAAGGGGTGCCTCGGTGGCTCAGTCAGTTGAGCATCTGACTTCAGCTCAGGTCATGATCTCGCGGTCTGTGGGTTCCAGCCCCACGTTGGGCTCTGTGCTGACAGCTCAGAGCCTGGAGCCTGCTTCGGATTCTGTGTCGCCCTCTCTCTCTGCCCCTCCCCTGCTCATGCTCTGTCTCTGTCTCAAAAATAAATAAAAACATTAAAAAAAAATTTTTTTTTAATGTGGTTAAATGTTTACAGCCTAATAAATACTAACACTCTCAATTTTTCAATTCATAGCATTTTGAATTATTCAATGCCTGGAATAACCCCAGTTTGACTTTATAATGACTATCTCAGCTGACAATGATCCTAGACATAATTCATTGTGTAAAATGTAAACATCAGTGTTGACTTTGATGCATAATAAACCAAAGCACGTTACAAAGCAGAGTTGTCAAATCACATACGGGGCAAAAATGCCATCCCTTATGGCACAACTACATTAAGTAATTAACTTCTTTTGCCTCTGTTAACCACAAGATTCAGTATGAGAGGGGACCTAAGTACCAGCTCTTAAGCTTCCATTCATCACCACACCAATTTGATTCACCTTCTGCCATGTCTCTGACATACTGCTCTAAAACTCTGTTTTGCTACTCAAGACATAACTAATTTGAGACCACTAACACCAAAACCAAGAATCATAGCAACAGTCTACTATAAATGACTAAAATATCTCATCTTCCTGTAATACTTAAATACCTTAATTCCTAGCTTGTGTAGTCCAGAGCAACATAATAAACCACATTCTTAAAGAGGAGTAGCCAGCAAAGCCATTTGTTAGATGTTAAGAAAAACTTGTCATTTCCCTAGCTATACCAGTGTGTAAATGTAACAGAAATTAGGTATTTCTTACCCAAATCTTTCTGATTTGTTTTCTTGGAAGGGGAAATTAGGAATCAAAATAATTAGATGACATCCTTTTACATCTCACCTGTAGATTTAGACTGGAGAATGTCAAATTACAATTGATTTGGTTCTCGTATATAAGGTAACTTAGAAAAACGGCTTAATGTAAAAAAAAACAACTGCTGAAACCTAAAATGAGTATCAGTTACTAGATTAAGCTTTCTTCAAAACAACGTTGATATAAGAGTTGAACATTACATATCCACTAGGCATGTCACAACTTCTGAGTATAGGGTGGGTGGTCTTCTGTCCAGGCACTATAGAAGTCTTCAGTAAGTGTTTTGGTAATCATTTTTTTCATAACAAGCCTGAATTTTCTATATTGGTAAGCACAACAACAAACATATCTGACCAACTCAAAAGACCCAAAGATAATTCTTTTCTTAAACTGAAGAAAATCAAGTGTGTGTGTGTGTGTGTGTGTGTGTGTGTGTGTGTGTGTGTGTTTAAACTGAACATTACCCAATGACTTTAATGACTCTTGGGTTCTCCCTCCTGAAATTTGACTCCCTACCTATTTAATTTTTACAGTTCTATGTATACCTTCTATTTGCTTAATCAATAGTATCCTAAACCTAGTGTACATGTGATCTACTAGAGAAGCTTAAAAAAAAAAAAACAAAAAAACAGATGTGATAATATATTTCTTATAATAGAGGTTATCGGTTATTGGTTACTTAGAAAAAAACCCAACCAAAATCAACTCAAATTGTTGAAAAATTTAAAAATCTTCCTAAAAGCAACAAATAGCTAACAACATTATAGGTATTGCCAAGCTAGTGCTGAAAGAAAGAAGGATACCTAGAAACATAGAACTCAAAATCTCATTTTTGCCTTGAATATACTTGCTATACCTATCAAAATGGGTCCTCCTTTTTGAAGGGCTATGTGGGCAGAAATGAAGCCAAGATCTGCCCAAGGTAAAAAGTCTAATAAGAGATGCTCTTGCTTTAAGTTGGAATCTCAAAAGGCTACACTTTTAAGGGCAAACTACAATTAAACTAGCTCTTCCTCAGATTTGCATTGTCTGGCCATTTCAGAAAACCTTAAAACTCTGAAACTGATTTAAGGTGATCCTTGTGTGGTGATGGGTGATGGAACTGGTAGCAGTCAGAAATGCCTAACAGAAGAAATAAAAATCCTTTCTGAAAAACAGCACTTTATCTTAGGCCCCAAATCATTCCTACAAATAATTTCCCCAAAAACCAGTGAGTGGCATACAGTAAAAATAACTAAACATACTGTGCAATAAGACACCATGAATGAGAATCAGCAGAAAGACAAAGAAACAGATCTTTAAAGACTTCAGTTATTGGTACAATTAGATAAGAGAACAATCATAATTGCCATACTTTAAAAAAAATGTTTATTTATTTTTGAGAGAAAGAGGGCCAGTGGGGGGGGTGGCAGAAAGTGGGGAAGAGGAGCTGAAGTGGGCTCCGTGCTGACAGAAGAGAGCCCAACGTGGGGCTCGAACTCATTACCATGAGATCATGACCTGAGCCAAAGATGGTCCTGCCCCCATAAATGGTATACTTAACCTTCAGAATACTAGGAAAAATCATGTAGGTAATCACCAGAATCATCAGAATACTAAGAAAAATACTAGGAAAATCATCATTTACCATTTTTATATTAAATACTTCATGAATAATTTATAGTAGAATAAGTCAAAGTAGAAAACTTAATTAAAAATCTTGATATACCTTTTAACACAGTACACCCAAACGGTTATTCTGTATTATCCTGGGTTTGAAGGTATACATAACCAGCTCTTTATCAGCTGTCAGTGACAAATCTAAAGCATATCCATCTTGTAAATATTGATCCCAGATTTCAAATACATCCTTAATAGATTCCATCTCATCATTGCTTCTGCTGCTTCCTGTACTTTCATTATCAAAATGCAAAAGTTTTTAAAATTTTGATACCTCATAATTTTGTGGGAAACAGGACTGCCTCTTTGCTCTATTACCACAAAACATTTCATTTATGTATTAATAAAAGCCAATCAGAATAATAAGCCCAAAGAATGTTTTCATTTCTACTTCACCTATATCCATCTATTAATCTCTGTATACACACTTGACTTAAGCATTTGTCCACTGGTCTAGTAAATTTTGGTGCAAAAATATAATAGATGTACAAACACTGCCACATACTCTTCTAGCAAAAGATGTTCTAGGTACTTGTCATAAAATACTGCATGATGAAGACCTACTTGATGAACAACTAATTACATGAGATGTATTTCATTTTCATCCTTAGAAATAATTTGTTCACCCACTGAATTTTTAGTTTCAGAAAATTTACCCAGGATATTGTCATTTGAATACTCCGTCCAAAATGATGTTTCTATATTATAGACCAGTACTGCCCAACAGAAATATGAGCAACATATGTAATTTTACATTTCTTAGTAACCATATTAAAAAAGTAAACAGAGGTGTGCCTGGCTGGCTCAGTTAGCATAGTGTGTGACTCTTGATCACACTGAGTTCGAGGCCCACGTTGGGTGTGAACTCTATTTAAAAAATAAAAATAAAAAGCAATCAGCAAGACAGTATGGTACTGGCACAAAAACAGACAGACACTCAGATCAATGGAACAGAATAGAGAACCCAGAAATGGACCCACAAACATATGGCCAACTAATCTTTGACAAAGCAGGAAAGAATGTTCAGTGGAATAAAGACAGTCTCTTCAGCAAGTGGCGCTGGGAAAACTGGACAGAGACATGCAGAACAATGAACCTGGACCACTTTCTTACACCACACACAAAAAAACCAAACTTAAAATGGATGAAAGACCTCAATGTAAGACAGGAAGCCATCAAAATCCTCGAGGAGAAAGCAGGCGAAAACCTCTTTGACCTTGGCCGCAGCAACTTCTTACTCAACACGTCTCTGGAGGCAAGGGAAACGAAAGCAAAAATGAACTACTGGGACCTCATCAAAATAAAAAGCTTCTGCACAGCGAAGGAAACAATCAGCAAAACTAAAAGGCAACCTTCGGAATGGGAGAAGATATTTGCAAACAACGTATCAGATAAAGGGTTAGTATCCAAAATCTAGAAAGAACTTATCAAACTCAACACCCACAAAACAAATAGTCCAGTGAAGAAATGGGCCAAAGACATGAATAGACACTTCTCCAAAGAAGACATCCAGATGGCCAACGGACACGTGAAAAAATGCTCAACATCACGCGTCATCAGGGAAATACAAATCAAAATCACCACGAGATACCACCTCACCCCTGTCAGAATGGCTAACGTGAACAACTCAGGCAACCACAGATGTTGGCGAGGATGCGGAGAGAGAGGATCTCTTTTGCACTGCTGGTGGGAACGCAAGCTGGTACAGCCACTCTGGAAAACAGTATGGAGCTTCCTCAAAAAATCAGAAATAGAAGTACCCTAGGACCCAGCAATTGCACTACCAGGCATTTATCCAAGGGATACAGGTGTGCCCTTTCGAAGGAACACACGCACCCCAACGTTCACAGCAGCGCTAACAACAATAGCCAAAGTAAGGAAAGAGCCCAAATGTCCATCTATGGATGAACGGATAAAGAAGATGTGGTACGTATGTACAATGGAGCATTACTCGGCCATCAAAGAGAATGAAATCTTGCCGTTTGCAACCACATGGATGGAACTAGAGGGTATTATGCTAAGTGCAAGTAGTCAGCCAGAGAAAGACAAATATCATAGGACTTCACTCATAGGAGGACTTTAAGATACAAAACAGATGAACATAAGGGAAGGGAATCAAAAATAATATAAGAAATGGGAGTGGGACAACACATAAGAGACTTAAATATGGAGAACAAACAGAGGGTTACTGGAGGGGTTGTGGGGGGGGGGGGTGGGCTAAATGGATAAGGGGCATTAAGGAATCTATTCCTGAAATCACTGTTGCACTACATGCTAGTTTGGAGGTAAATTTAAAAAATAAAATTAAAAAAATAAAATCTATACAACCCCCAAAAATCTATTAATTAAATAAAAAAAGAAAAAGTAAAAAGAAACAGGTGAAATTAATTTTAATATATTTTATTTAACCCAATATATCCAAAATGTTATTTCAACAAGTAATCAATATAAAAAATTGAGATATTTTACATTTTTTCTCTTTCCAGGTCTTGGAAATCCCATATATATTTTACACTTACAGCACATCTCAAGTCCACTTTTTAGTGCTCAATGGCCTCACATAGCTGGTGGCTACCATACCAAAAAGTAGGGGCATCTGGGTGGCTCAGTCGACTGAGTGTCTGACTCTTGGTATCAGCTCAGGTCATGATCTTGTAGTCATGGGATCAAGTCCCACATGAGGCTCTGCACTGATAGCATGGAACTTGCTTGGGATTCTCTCTCTCCCACTCTCTCTGCCCTATTCTCACTCTCTCTCAAAACAAATAAAAAGCATAAATCTATAGTGCTGCTATTTGTCTCTTTACATTTCTCTCCTAATTCATATAATTGTGAAGTATTTTCTTCTGTCAATGTTCTTCTCTTTGCCAGTATGGGCAGAAAATGAAAAATTCTTAATTTTCAACTGTGTTCAACAAAAGCCTAAACTATGAAAATAGTATCTTAGAATTACCAAAGGGTGTAATGCATCCATACGGTAACTGCAAGATAGAAACTAAATTCTCCTTGAAAGACTTCTAAGAAAGAATAAAGGCCATGAGATATCAATTCTTTTTTTTAATTTATTTTTATTTTTTTTTCAATATAGGAAATTTATTGTCAAATTGGTTTCCATACAACATCCAGTGCTCATCCCAAAACGTGCCCTCCTCAATACCCATCACCCACTCTCCCCTCCCTCCCACCCCCCATTAACCCTCAGTTTGTTCTCAGTTTTTAGGAGTCTCTTATGCTTTGGCTCTCTCCCACTCTAACCTCTTTTTTCCCTTCCCCTCCCCCATGGGTTTCTGTTAAGTTTCTCAGGATCCACATAAGAGTGAAAACATATGGTATCTGTCTTGAGATATCAATTCTTACAAGTACTCTTCTTCAAAAGAGAAACTAAAAAACTAAAACTGGGTCCAATGGAACCTTATAGTACAGCAAAAGTTAAAGAAATGAGACAAATTTGACATAATCTTTACAGAATAAAATATAAAAAGTGATCTAGCAGATCTAGAACCGGAAGAGTCTAACAATTTTGAAAAAGTAAAAAGACACTGTACCAGATTTCAAGACTTATTATAAAGCAAATGTAATCAAGAGTGAGATACTGGTTCCCAAAAATAAATAAACGTTGAAAAAAAAATTTAAAAAAAAAAAAAAAAAGAGTGAGATACTGGCAAAAGCATAGAGACAAAAGGAATGAATCTATCCATGTGTTAAAACTCACAGATTGTGTGCACACATACACACAAAAGCAAATTTTACTACATGTAAAGTATGTCTTAATGTAAAAAAGGAAAAAATGATGAACTATAGTAATTTAGTTTAAAAAAAAGTACAAAGAGTTAAGCAGCTGGGCATAATGGAAAAGAAAACTAGTAAACTGCAAGGTAACTCAAAAGAAATTATTCAGAACATAGCATGAAGAAGTTAATAAATGTGAAATCTTCCACCACAGCAGCCAGTGAAGAACAAAACAAAAGGCTCTGTGATACCCCATGGACATGCACCTCAACAAAGGCCACAAGATGACCAAGAACATGAGCAAGCTGAGGCACAGGCACCACTGTGGATGCCTGACCACACATACCAAATTCCTCTGGGACATAACTGGAAAGTTATGTCACTTTGCCTCATACAAGCAGAGCACCTTGAAGCTGTTATGAGTCTCCAAGGATAAGCAGGCCCTCAGGATCATCAAGAGAAGAGTGAGGACACACAACCAGGCCAATAGGAAACATGAAGACCTAAGCAAAGTCTTGACTGCCAAGAGGACTGCAGCTGCCAAGGACTGAGCCCTCTCCCCACTCTGTGTATATTAAAACCTTCACAGAAATAAATAAATAAACATGGAAAAACAGTAAGAAATCTAACTTGGTTGATGTTCTAGAAGAGACAGAGTAGGGCAGTTAAGGGCTGAGAATTTTCCAGAATGGATGAAAGACACTAAACCAAAAAAAAAAAAAAAAAACTCATGGACGCCTGGGTGGCTCAGCTGGTTGAGCGTCCAACTTGATTTTGGCTGGATCATGATCCATAGTTTGTGAGTTTGAGCCCCACATCAGGCTCTGCACTGACTCACAGAACTTGCTTGGGATTCTCTCTCTCTCCCCGTCTCTCTCTGCCCCTCCCTGCTCACACGTGCACTCTCTCTCTCAAAAAAATAAATAAATAAAAATAATTCAAAAATTTAAATCAAAAGAAACTCAGTAAACCCTAAGCCCAACAAATAAAAGGAAATTACCACACAGAAAAATCATAGTGAATGAGGGAAACAGAAGATATCTGAAAAGAAGCCACAGGAACTGACTGCTCAATACTAACAGTGAAAGCCAAAGACAGTGGACAGAAGGAAATGTGCTAAAAGAAAAAATATTCCAAACTAAAATTCTCTACGGAAAGATTTTTTTTTAAGGCCACAAATTTCTCCCATTTCTTTTTGTCCCCTCCCATTTCTTTATGAACACCCTTTTGAATCTGATACTGTCATTACTCCCATCAAGGAATGGAGTCTAGGGGTGCGTGAGTGGCTCAGTTGGTCAAGCACTGAACTCTGTTTCCACTGAGGTCATTGTCTCTTGGGTCATGAGACTGACCCTTGTGTCAGGCTCTGTACTGACGGCATGGAGTCTGCTTGGGATTCTCTCTCTCCCTCTCTCTCTCACTTACACACACTCTCCTCTCTCTCCAGCTCACACACACACACACACACACACACACACACTCTCTCTCTCTCTCTCTCTCTCTCTCTCTCAAAATAAATAAAGTTAAAAAAAAAAAAAAGAGAGATGGAGGCTAATTCCTCCACTCTTTGGAATCTTGGCTTGGCTACCCAATTTGTTCTGGTCAATGAGACGTCAGCAAATATGACAGCAAAGGTTTGTAAAGTGCTTGTGCATAGGAACTTATCATGTCTATACTGATTTTTGAAGCTAGTCACCACGTGAAGGAGTTTAGGCTGGCCAGCTGGATGATGAGAGGTATGTTGCCCAGTTACCCCTCTCACCCTAGCCGATCACCAGACATATGACTGTCTAGCCCCCAGATGACCTGACAAATGACTGTAGATACACGAATGAGCTGAGCTGACACCCTGTAAACCAGAGACAAGCCATCCCATTGAGCCCTGCCCAAATTGCTGACCTACAGATACATGGGGAAACAGTTGTTGTTTTTGAGTCATTGAGTTTGGGATGGTCTGTTATCCAGAAATAGATAATTGACACCTAGACCCAACAAAAATATCTTTTAAGAATAGGGTAGAATAAAGACCTTTCCAGACAAACAAAACCTGACAGCTGGCCACTAGGAGACCCTCACTAAAGGAAATTCCAAAGAATGTACTGTAGGCAGAAGGAAAGTTGTCCCAAATGGAAGATCAGAGATGCAAGAAGGCATGAGGAACAAAGAAAGTGCTAAATATGAGGGTAAATCTATAAAAATATTGATTTTGTAATAAAATAATAATAGAATGAAAAAAAATTCAATGCCAGTTGCTTTTGTAATACAATAACAACCCCTTAAAGTATTTAAAATATTAAATGCTCCAGGGGCGTCTGGGTGGCTCAGTGGGTTAAGTCTCAGAAAGACTTCAGGTCAGGTCATGATCTCACGGTTCATGGGTTCGAACCCCACATCAGGCTCTGTGCTGACAGCTCAGAGCCTGGGGTCTGCTTTGGATTCTGTGTCTCCCTCTCTCTCTGCCCCTCCTCCACTTGTGCTCTGTCTCTCCCTCTCTCTCTCAAAAATAAATAAACATTAAAAAATTTTTTTAAATATTCAACACTCTGGGCGCCTGAGTGGCTCAGTCAGCTGAAGGTCAGATTCTTGACTTCAGCTCAGGTTATGATGCCAGGGTCATGGGATTGGGCCCCGCATTGAGCTCTGAGCTCTACACTTGAGCATGGAGCCTGCTTAAGATTCCCTCCATCTGTCCCTCCAACTTCCTTTCTCTTTCTCTCTCTCTCTCCCTCTGCCCCTCTTCCCTGCTCATGCTCTTTCTTTCTAAAAAATAAAAATTAAAAAAGAAATCAATGTCAGCAATCATTCCCAGACATTCTGATTTAATTTACCTGAGACATCTAGGTACTGATAGTTTAAAAATCACCCAAAGTGCAACTAGGGTTTGGAATCACTATCTTAGGCCTTGCATATTTAAAGTTGGCAGTAATCCCCACCTTCTTTCTCCTTTTATTTGGCTTGCCTTTTTTGAAGTTAATGACATGTGATTCTACATTGAAATAAGTTTTTAAAAACGTACTGTCTTCTGTAATACAAAGAGGCTCACCTTGGGAGATATTAAAGGTCTTAAAACAATTACTATGTAATTTCTAATTATTTTTCATCAAGAGGATATGACTATAAATTCACAGGGTATTCCCAGTTGCAAGCATTAAAGAAAATTTCAGCTAAGGCTAAAGCTAAACAGGTTTTCTGGTTAATGTTCTTCTACAATATACTGAACAAAATAGTAACTAATATAAAAGACCAGGCTACAGGCCATCTGTTAACTAAACTAACAATAACAGATCTGGATACTGTGCTACTCAAAATATTCTATGTTAACTGCTCATTTTCCTAAAATTGCTCTGTTCACTAGATACAGCTGATGGTGCTTATGATCTAAATCAATACACGAACTTAAGAATTACAATAACCCTCAAAGCAAACCTTTAAAACGCTTAAATGATGAAAGATTCCAAAGTAATGAATTCTGGCTGCAATATCAAAGTAAGAACGAGTGAAATTAATGTAAGGAATAAGAAAATGATGCACCTAACAGACAATATAAATAAGCAGATTATATAAGCCATACCTAAATGATTTTAAGATGCCCCATTATTTCATGTACCACTAGCAAAAAAAACTCTGCCAATTATAATTATTCATACAATTTAAGATGCATCCTGATTTCAAAGATGTTAAGGTAAAAAATAAAAAGTATGCTTTACCACCAATAAAATATGACAAAACATTATAACCAGGCAACCAGGGGATTTTTGCCAGAAGCTGTCTACCAGTATTAAAACTCTCAGCCAAACCAACCATACACAACCCAATTTAACATCAAAACAACAGCCTCAAGGAAACAACACTCTCTCTATGCAGCAAAGGTATCAAAGAGAAAATGTTACATCTATGGAGAAATAGCAATATTCAAATTCATTACCACCCCTAAAGCAGTATCACAAAAATGTACATACCCACCCAAGAGAGAATGCGTAAGTGTGCTGGTTCACGCGTGCACCATGCACATTCTCTGTCTCTCAAAAACCCAAACTAGTTTAATCAAAGTCTGCAGCATCACACTGGCCCTAATTAATAAAAGTCCATACCAAATATAAAAACTGACAAACTCAGCAAATTCCTACAAAAATGCAGGATTACTTAAAGAGATTATAGCAAAACATTGTTCTAGCTGAAGATGATGCTAATTCGGATGGACTGTAAACCATTAAAAAGAGACATATGTACATAATATATTATATTCTAAGACAAATTTGTCCTACAAAGGGACATGTCATAATTACTGTCAGCTTTGCAAGCCACATACAATCTCTACAATCTTGGTGTTTTCTTTTAACAATCTTTTAAAACTATAAAAACCATTCTTACCTCCAGAAACTCACAAAAACAGGCTGTGGACTGGATTTAGTCCATGGGCTGTAGATTGCCAATGTCTGGTCTAAGATATAAATGGGCATAAATGGGTGCTTCATAAAACAAGACTGCTAAAGAAATTAGCGAACAGATCTATTCTGGATTTTAATTTAATAGGTTTGGGAAAAATGCTTTAACAAGAACTGCTAAACCAAACCAAACCAAACCAAAACAATGAGGCCTACTGAAAAAAACTTTATTTTTTATTCTTTACATTTAAAATCTAATCTTTGGGGGTGTCTGGGTGGCTCAGTCGGTTGAGTGTCCAACTCTTGATTTGGGCTCAGGTCATGATCTCACAGTTCATGGGATCAAGCCCTACAATTGGGGCTGACAGTGCAGAGCCTGCTTGGGATTCTCTCTCATTCTCTCTCTGCTCCTCCCCTACTCTCTCTCTCTCTCTCTGTCTCTCTCTCAAAATAAATAAATAAACTTAAAAAGTTTTTTTAAATAAAATCCAATCCTTGACAAGGTTCTGTTTATGCATAGGAACCTGAATGAGTAGCTGAAGAAATATTTTTATTTTTACTTCTTAGAGAAAATCATGTATCAATTCTAATGTAGGAAAATAGACATTGAAATCTTACTGAGGTCAAACCATTTTTTCTAATGACTTCTATCATACTTTATATATTGGACCCCACCCTCCACAAACCTGGACTTCAACAAAAATACACAAAGAATAACTTTCAGAGGATTATCCTATCCACTTTGCTAATAGCAAAGCCTATACAGGTTCTATAAACGTCAAGAAAGAGAAATGAATCTCTAAGATCAGTAAAATGCCAAAGCTAGGGCAACAGCTTTTGTATTAGTGCTGCCTGGTATACTTGTTTATAAAGGGAAAAATAAATCCATAGGGAGTTTTATATAAATGGTGTTTTCAGTAGTTATTAAACTTAAAAACTGAATGCCAATTCAGATAAATCTCTGTCAAAGTGACCAGATATATACGCTTAGCTGTTCCTATGTAGAAGGAAACATTTCCCAATTTAAAAACTAGATTCACACACGTTCTAAGTAAATCTATTCCGATCAATTGTTTGAATCACAAAGGAAATCACCAAAGGCAGACTCTAGAAATGTCTTCTGACAAAGAACTCTGCAAAGTTAAAATGGGCCATGACTATGGATCGAGAAAGAAACATAGCTCAATGAGTGTAATCTGTAACGACTGTAATCTGTAATGAGAATCCCACATACAATGACAAAAAGTATAAAACATCAAAGCAGGGGGATCACATGTTTTGCTCTAAGTATTCTGACTTCACACTAAAATGTTCTTATAGCAATCGCTTAGACTTGTTTTCTGTTCTCTGTTAAAGCTAAAAGGATGAATAAAACACAACTTTGGGCTGATTTTTGCTTTTGTTGTTTTTTTTTTTTTTAAACCAACCAGACCTAAAGGCAATGAGTTTGATCTCTCTTTTGGAAAACTGTTTACTTATATGAGTATGTTGATGACTCATGATTGATGAATAAAAATGAGACAGAGACAAAAAGGAAATGGACCAAAATTGATCTCATTAAAGTAGGTAAAAGCTTTCTGCAGAACTGAGCCAATTAATACCATATTCTACATCTACAGACTTGTCTGAATACTGTCTGTGGTATAGCAGTCTATTTTATCCTTTGCGTTGTAGGATTTCTTGCTCTATTAAGTTCAATTTCAAAGTAAATACTGTCAAGTGTGCTTTATGAGGACTAAATGTAAATCATTTGTAATAAATCAATAGATAACATCTAATATTAAAAAGTAACAAGAGAACAACATAAATATTCTACTTAAAAATTAGGTAAATGCAAAAATAAAATGCTAAAATTGAGTTCAAAGTGGGGAGAGCTAAAATAGAGATTACAGTTTTCCATTATAAACCTGGTAGCACTCTGACTTGTATAATCATGTATTAAAACTATGTATGTATTACTTGAATAAAAAAAGGATGGGTGGGGCACCTGGATGGCTCAGTCAGTTAAGCATCCAACTCAGGCTTAGGTCATGATATTATAGTTTGTGAGTTTGAGCCTCCCAAGGAGCTCTCTGCTATGGGCATGGAGCCCACTTCAGATCCTCTGTCCCCCCACTTTCTCTCTGCCCCTCCCTACTCATACTCATACTCATTCTCTCTCTCAAAATAAATAAACTTAAAAAAAAAAGAATTCACTTAAAAAAAAGTGGGAGAGGGAAAAAGACTAAAGCCATATGCATGCCAGGACATATAGTGTCTATGTGAGACTATGGGAGCATCTTCTGAACTTGTACCACTATTCTGCTCTGCTGTGGTTCAGTATGCAAAAAGTTACCCAGTCTAGAAATATTGGCTTGGTTTGGTTTTCTTAATTTCTCCCAAAATACCATTTACATAGATTATCCTGAGTCCTCTAGTTAAAACAAGATTTAAGACAAGACCTTTCAGGGACACCTGGGTGGCTCAGTCAGTTAAGCGTCCAACTCTTGGTTTTGGATCAGGTCATGATCACATGGTTTTTTGAGTTCGAGCCCAATGTCGGGCTCCATGCTGACAGTGCAGAGCCTGCTTGGGATTTTCTGTCTCCCTCTATCTCTGCCCTTCCCCTCTTGAGCTGTCTCTCTCTCAAATAAATAAACTTAAAAAAAAGAAAAGAAAAGAAAAGAAAAGACCTCTGAAACAATGTTTTCACCAAGATGACACGGTCTTACAAGGCATTTCAGTAATCTTTAACTAGTTGGAAATAGGTTAATGTGTCCTGATCCTGAAAACGGTTTTAAGAGCCAGCTCTTAATAATCCATATGAATGGGTTGAGATCATGAATCAGACAGTTCAAGGCTACCCCAGAAATGTTAAGTAGTGATAACACACTAGGATTTGAAAATTTAAATGCATAAACTATTTTAAAAACTTAAGAGATCTTCATTTAAAGGTATTAGCTCAACACTTCCAGAATAGCTGAATCTCATGCTGCACATTTTTTTAAAACACAGATCTAAATCCTAAAGGTTATTAAAGATGCTAAATCAAAGAACTAAATTGAAAATGTTGCTCTTAGTAGGGATAAGAACAAATCCCAGTGAGCTTTTTCCAGGCCTAGGAGATCCAAGGGTTGGGTAAGAGAAAAACAACGGTTCACCATAGGAAGTCCCTGAGAATCAAATCCATACTAACGATAGATGCTGTGACGTTTTGGGTTTTTAAATCGAGCACCAATTTTTAAAAGTCTAAGTATTGTTAATATACTTCTAGCTTTTTTCCCCTAGAAGTGACAGACCTGTACTTCATGTTATTTGCAGAGCTGTAGATGACATAATCTCTTCCCCAAAACTGCAACTACGAACAAATAATTAAGAAAAATAATTATGAAATAGTATATAATATTTTTTTACTTAAAAGTGAGTTTACGAACTTGAATATAACTTACTGAGATAAGGAGATGCTTCTTGTTTCGATTTTTTGCATGTTTAACTTTTAGAACAATTCAGCTAGGTGGAATTTTTCAGCCAGGTTACATCACCCAGGAGCAGTACTTGGGAAGTCATCTATTAATAGGTTTTTGAAAAATCAACTGTTTGTGAACAATAAGTTGTACAAAACTTCAAAAAATTTTATTTTCTTTTGAACTTATATTCTGCTGGTGCTATGGCAAAAGCCAACAAAATTGCACTTCTAGGAAATGTACGTAAGTACAGGGCATTTCACTGCAGAATTGTTCATAGCTGTGAAATAAGAGAAATAACTTTAATACTCATGCATAGGAAAGTGGTTGAATAAACTAAGGAAGATATTTATGAAATGATTTAAAGTGATTTCCAAAATATAATGTTAAGTGAAAAAAAGCAAAATGCAAAAGAGTAAACTATGCTGCATCTGGGGTAAGAAAGGAAATTAAGAAAATATATGTATATCTGCTCACCTGTACATAAAGAAACAGAAAGTATACACTAAAAACTGAGAGCCTGGCTATGCTGGGGATGTGCAGGAAAGGATGGAAGGATGGGAATGGGGTAAAAGGTTCAGCAGGAAGGTAATTCTAGAACCATGTTATTTTTACTGACCCAAAATTTTAAAAATAAGACTGGGGGGAGGCAAAAATGCAATTCAAAGGAAAAAAAATGAACCTAACTCTATTTCAAATTAACAGCATAACCATAAAGGAGAGAGAAGGAAGGGGAAGGGAGAATAACTTAAGTGGCTCATTAACAGTATTTTTTTACTCTATATCCTCAGTCTAATGACAAAAAGTGCTATAAACAAACACTGAACTCTAGTAGGCTTTCTCACAAAGGCATAGCTTAGCATTCTAAAATTATTTTAAGCATACTACAGGATTCAGAAATTAAATAAATAATTTGAGGATATTAGGAACCAAGTTTTTCACTGTCAGAGAAGGGAATTATAAACGTGGAAAGGGAGAAAGCTAGAATGAACCTTGTGGTGCTGGAGGTATTGATATGAATAAAAATCACTTTTTAACATGTGTGTCTATACATATAGATATGAACAGATGTCTGTGTGTATACATACACATTTGGGTACACATATGTACATATGAAAGTGTGTATGTAAATACCCCCCCCCACACACACACACACACACATATACTTTATACATTTTCTGGCTCTGCCTGTTGAAGCAGTAACACTTCAGAAGCATTGAGCACATTTAGCACCTGGACCTTGGCTTCTAAATACCATTCTCCACTAAAAGCAAAGAGATCCTTGGAGAAGTGGTTGATTGTAGAGCTAAGGATTAGAAAATAGTACAAAATGAGCCTAAGAGACTTCCAGGTTCTAGGTCACTATGTAAAGAGCTTTGAAATCATCACTCCCATCTTTACAACAAGAAAAAAGATTAACTAAAAATTAACAATTCTTCTTACATCTATCAGAGAACTGAAGTCACAGGGTAAACTCTGGCCAAAATTTGGAGAGACAGGGATGTCTGGGTGGCTCAGTCAGTTAAGCCTCTGACTTTGGCTCAGTTCATGATCTCAAGGTTCATGAGTTTGAGCCTTGTGTTGGGCTCTGCGCTGAGAGCCCAGGAGCCTGCTTTGGATTCGCGCGCGCTCTCTCTCTCTCTCTCTCTCTCTCTCTCTCTCTTTCTGTATTCCTCCTTTGCTGTCTCTGTCTATCTCAAAATAAGCATTAGAAAAAAACTGGAGAGACAGGTTAAGTACAGAGAATCACAGCTTACCGGAAGCTGAAGCCCAGGAGGAGACCACTGCTAGAACCAGTACTCAGGGGAACACAGGAATTGTAATTGATGACTGCTCCAGGCTCAGTGTGGACAAGCTTGAGAGTTAAAAACCCAGGAGAACGAATGATATGAAAATGACACTAAGTAAATGATTTCATTTACAAAAGCATCAAAAAGAAAAAAAAAATACAGAGGAATAAACTTAACCAAAGAGGAGAAAGACTTACACACTGAAAACTACAAAACATTCTGGATAGAAATTAAAGACACAAATAAATGGAAAGACATGCCATGTTCACAGATCGGAAGACTTAATGCAGTCAATACTACCAAAGAGACTATAACTGAACGCAATGCCTATGAAAGTCCCAATAATGTTTTTTGAAAAATCCATTCTAAAATTCATATAGAATCCCAACGGACCCTACCCTGAATAGCCAAAACACACTTACTGATTTCAAAACTTATTACAAAGCTATAGTAATCAAAACTTTGGTGCTGGGGTGCCTGGGTGATCCAGTCAGTTGAGTGCCCAACACTTGATTTTGGCTCAGGTCATGATCCTAGCGTGGTGGGATCAAGCCCCATGTCAGGCTCAGTGCCAAGTGTGGAGCCTGCTTAAGATTCTCTCTCTCCCTCTGCCCCTCCCCTCCAAAAAAACAAAAAACAAACAACAATAACAACAACGACAAACAAAACCTGTGCTGCTGGCATAAAGACACATAGACCAATGGGAAAGAATAAAGAGCCCAGAGATAAACTTGGGCATATATGATCAAATGATTTTCAACAAAGATGCCAAGACCATTCAATGGGGAAAGGACAGTCTTTTCAACAAATGGTATTAAAGAAACTGAATATCGTCATGCAAAAGAATAAGCTGGACCCTTACCTTACAGCAGCAAGTACAAAGTTTAATTCAAAATGGATCCAAGACCTAAATGTAAGAGCTAAAACTATAAAACTCTTATTAAAAAAGCACAGGGGAAAACATTTATTATAACATTGAATCTGGCAATGATTTCTTGGCTATGACACCAAAAGCACAGACAACAACGACAAAATAAACTGGAATACATCAGAATTAAAAACTTCTGTGCATCAAAGTACACAATCAGCAGAGTGAAAAAGACAACCCACGGGATGAAAAAAATTTGCAAATTATTTGTGATAAGAGGTTAATATACAGAATATATAAAGAACTCCTACAACTCAACAACCAAAAACAACCCAATTAATAATAGGCAAAGACTTAAATAGACATTTCTCCAACAAAGGTATACAAATCAAAGACGGTATACAAATAGTCAATACGCACATGAAGATGCTCAACAAAACTAATCATTAGGGAATAAATCAAAACCACAATAAGATATCACTTCACATTCATTACATTTTTTTATGCATTTATTTATTTTTTGAGAGAGAGAGAAGAACACATGCACACACACATGGGCGAGAGAGAGAGAGAGAGAGAGAGAGAGAGAGAGAGAGAGCGAGCAGAGGGAGAGAAGAAAGAGAGACTCCCAAGCAAGCTCCATGCTGTGAGTACAGAGCCTGACACAGGGCTCACAATCTGTCAGATCATGACCTGAGCCAAAATCAAGAGTTGGACACTTAACCAACTAAGTCCCTAGAGCCCCCCCAAAGCTAGGTCCTTCTACACAGACACAAAATCAGGAGACGCACTGAGAAAGTTTAGGTACTATATAATGTACTGAAAAACTTCTAGCTAGATCCAGAATGTTTACTCTTAGTGATCCTGACATTTTACATTCCTAAAGCTACAATTTCTCTTTACAGGAGCTGCTTGTGGTGCTTTTCCCAACTGTTCTGGATCTATTCCAGAATGGCATTTAAGCCATTTTTTGTCTACTTTCTTAAGAGATCACCCAGGCATTATTTGTGGGGTGCAAAGCCTCCAGGGTTTGGATTCACCCCAAAACTACTCTGCACTATTAACACTATGACAATTTAGAAAGTAGCTACACAATTATTTTGGACAATAGAGCTAAACATCTTTTTACTTTTGCTGAAATTTAACTTCAGAATGAAACAGTTCTGAGGAAGGAAAAAAAGAAGAAAAGCAGAATAATCTTTACTCTGTGGATCGTAAGTTAAACCTGAGGTATCAACTCTCTTGGGAACTGGTAAGATTTGTAAAGTCCAGGGGTATAGCCTTTTAGTACTTCAAAAAAATTATCTATCTTGTTTTCTGTTACCAAACTGATTTGAATCTACTCACCCCTTTCTTCTTGTATAAGCATTTATATTCATCCTCTTCCTCTCCAGCACGTCCAATCTTTCACCTTCTATTGGTTCCTCTTAAACTAAAATAAACTTATTTCCTTAATCGTGAAAAATCTTTATTTAACTAGGATATCCTCCTTCCAGATAGTCTCCCCTCCTGCCTCTAACAAACTTCTGAAATAGACTAAAACAGTCTCAAAGAGTCCAAATTTGGATTCTATAGAAACTGTTCTATCTCAATTTGACAAAAGTAATGCTCTTTTCTCAGTTATCAACCTTAACTATTCCACTATTTACCCTACTGATTACTACCACTACCACCTCCTTTCAAATTTCTCCTTCCTTGGCTCCCACAACTAAAATTTCCCTCCTTGGTTTCCACAATTAAACTCTTCTAAATCTTCTTTTAACTCTCAACCACTCCTTTTGTTGCCTGTAATTCCCTCACAAGCCTCTTTCCAACCCTCAATTGTGAGCATTCCCCAGGCTCAGTCCTTGCAATCATACTCTTCTATTTACACATTCTTTAAGAGGCTCCAACCACTTTCATACCTCCAACTACAGCCTTTTAAGCTCAATGACTAAAATTTAGATTCAGTTCAAGATGTAGTTCCAAATTTACATCCTCTTACTGGAAATTGCTTGAAATACCTGGCTGTCATTTCAAATTCAATACAAGCTACGAATTATGTATTTTTGGAGATAGCCTAACAGTTAAACTTTGACTTCTTGTCACCTGCTTAAGCCTTAGTGTTCCTTCAGCTCAATCATTTCCTCGGGAAAATATTTCCTGACTCTGATTAATCAAATGTCCACATACTTATCTTTCACAGCACTTCTCATAGCTCTAATTTTCCATTTATTTTGTGGATTCTTTAACGGCTACTTCTTCCACTAGATGGTAAATTCCATGAGAGCAGGGAGCATGTCTTTTCAAGAGTGGGAGGTGAGGGGTATGAAAATCACCATATTCCCAGCACCCATCATTAAGTTTTGGACGTGAAATAAACAATATTTACCCAAAATTTTCAAATAAATGTACAGAAGTACTCTAAATGTTTCCTAGCTAATGAGTCTCCCATCAATCCCATCTCCATCGCTACTAGACCACCACTGTCCAGGTCTTCACAGTTGAATTACAAAAGCAGCTTACTCAATGAGCTCCTTCATATTTTCCTTATGTCAATCTACACTGAACACAAAAATCATTTTACCATGCCATTATCCAAACCCATAATTTTCAGGAACTTCTTATTTCTCTCAAAAACAAATCTAAATGAATGCAGACATTTCACTAAAAACCTCAATTTGCCATGAATACTAATGTTAGCTACTCAGGGCAGCTCTTCCCACTAGCCATGGCTTTGAAACACACTACTGATTCTTCCTTCTCTTTGAATCCCCTTTATTCTAAGTTCTTTGCAGACCACCACCAGTAATATTACCTTGGAAATGTTACTATTAATTGCATCACAAATGCCTAATGTTAATTAACCAAGTTTTGTTGGCAACAGATTTACAAGCCATCTCTTAGGATGTGTTTCTTCCAAGGTACAATTAATATTTTTATAATATTCTTATCAATTATAGTTTCAAAAAATTTCATTTTATAAATCTGTCCTGAAATTCTAATGATCACTGATTCAAAAATTCTAAGTAAAATTATGGTAAATTAAATTCTGCTATCAAAAACAACAGATGAAGGCTGGTTCAACATTAGAAAAATCTATCAGTATAATATACTTCATTCAGAAACTTCACATTTCCTTTTCAAAAAATTGTTTCTATACAAAATAAATAAAACGTATCCTTAAAAATAAGAAAAAAGTCAACCATAATATGTCACTATGCTATGATACAAAAATCTTTATGAAATACAATAGTATGTAACACAATCAAGTGGCTTACTTTCTCATTATTTAAACCAATAATTTAAACTGGATTTTCTAGGGGCGTCTAGGTGGCTCAGTCGGTTGAGCATCCAACTTCGGCTCAGATCATGATTTGGCAGTCTTTGAGTCTGAGCCCCACGTCAGGCTCTGTACTGACAGCTCAGAGCCTGGAGCCTGCTTTGGATTCTGTGTCTCCCTCTCTCTCTGCTGCTCCCCTGCTCGTGTTCTCTCTCTCTCAAAAATAAACATTAAAAAAAAAAAAAATTTAATATAAATAAATAAATAAAGTGGGTTTTCTAATGTTAAGTATAATGTTTTTCCCAGACGGATTTTTCACATTATATATAGTTAAGAACCACAGAGAGAGAAATATTAACAAAATTTGAAAAGATTCATTTTCAAAACCTTTATACTACACCTAAAAGATCTAATCCCATGCCTGCATAATTTGATTCATGTTTTAATACAAACAACTTCCTGAACTAAAAAGCTGCATTATTAAAGTTAGAATACCTCTGGATTAGAAAAAGAATAAACAGTCAGGCAGGTACCACATAACTAGAAAACCACTAGTAAATGTGACCCAAGAATTCTGCAGGAAGGGAAGACTATCAAACAGTCTTGCAAAAATTAGTGCTTACAGAGAATGAAATGGACCTCGGTTCATGATTAAACACTATTTTAAAAAAAAAATTTTTTTTTAACATTTACTCATTTTTGAAAGAGAGCGAGTGGTGGAGAAGCAGAGAGAGAGAGGGAGACACAGAATCTGAAGCACGCTCCAGGTTCTGAACTGTCAGCGCAAAGCCCGACGCAGGGCTGGAACCCACAAACCGTGAGATCATGGACCTGAGCTGAAGTCCAGTGCTTAACGACTGAGCCACCTGGGCATCCCTAAACACTATTTAAAAACAAACCAAAAAACCTTAACAGTCACACTCCTTGAACTTTATGAAATAATTCTGTCCTCACACCATATCCAAACTAAAAAAAAGACAAAGAGAATTTTGCCACCAATTTTTAAAAAGAATTCCAATTTGGTTTTTCAAAAGGAACTAAACAAGGAATCGAACTGTTCTGTGCTTTATCTCCAGTGTAACATTAAATCCAGAGACATTAGGTAATTTGCCCAAAATGAAAACAAAGGAGAAAGGGTATAAGGATGATATAGTGGCATAAACACAGAACCTGTTTTGAAATGGTACTGCATGTAATTACCTTTGTTAAAAGTGTAAAGCAAATACAGACATAGGTCTAAGCCCTCAAGTTAAGCCAAACGGTGTAGACACATAACACCAAGAGGCCTCTATCACTAAACTTATCATTAACATAAAAACCAGCCTATAAACGCTAATCCAAAATATTAAATCAAATCCAAGTTTACATACAAATATCAAATTAATCATACATTAATGGGAATACTTGCTTTAAATTATCTAAAAAATTTTTAATTTTTAATGTTTATATTTATTTTTGAGAGAGAGACAGTGTGAACAGGGAGGGGCAGAAAGAGAAGGAAACACAGAATTTGAAGCAGGCTTCAGGCTCTGAGCTGTCAGCACAGAACCCGACGCAGAGCTCAAACTCAGGAATTGTGAGATTATGAACTGAGCTGAGTCAGACGCATAATCAATTGAGTCACAAAGGCGTCCCTAAAAATAATTTTTAAATACTTGTTCATAAGCTGTTCCAAAAATTGAAAGACCCATAATTCTTCCAAGTAACCCTAAATTGACATGAAATAATCTGCCAACTCCCACAGAACATCCTGATAAGTAGTAGAGATCTTTATAAACCACAGAAAGGTTTCCAGTTTACAAAATGCTTTCAAGTCTAGTACATCTCACTCAATCTTTACTCCTTACAACTGCTCACTTTTACAGTTAAAGAAACAAGCTCACCAAATTGACCTGCACAAAGTAATTTAGCATCTATGGATTTCTGACTCCAAAATTTTAAAAAGTATTATATATATTCATCCTTAATCAAAATACTTTCCTTCATCAATAAATAAACCATTAGTAACAGAATAGGCCTAACAGCCTGAAAATAACCACTAACTTTCTAAACTAAGTTGTGTGACAAAATCGGATATTAAGAATTCATTACAATGAATAACTAAATGTTTGCTCACCAATTAATCAGTTTGCTGTGGGGCAGGGGTGGGCGGGTCGGGCAGAATTAAAAACACAAATACTGGGCCACCTGGGTGGCTCAGTCAGTTAAGTGCCCAACTCTTGATTTTGGCTCAGGTCATGATCTCATGGTTCATGGGTTCGAGCCCCACTGTCCAGGCAGAGACTGCTTGGGATTCTCTCTCCCTCCCTCTCTCTCTGCCCCTACCCCACTCTCTCTCTGTCTCTCAAAATAAACTTTAAAAAAAACAAAAACAAACAAAAAACCCACAAATACAAACAAACACTAAATAATGGGCATCACTAGTTTGAATATGTGCAAAATGACCACATGTTGTTGCAAAAACTATATGCACTGGGAATGCAAGCTGCTGCAGCCACTCTGGAAAACAGTATGGAGGTTCCTCAAAAAACTAAAAATAGAACTATCCTATGACCCAGCAATTGCACTACTAGGTGTTTATCCACAGGATATAGGTGTGCTGTTTCAAAGAAACACATGCACCCCCATGTTTATAGCAGCACTATCAATAATAGCCAAAGTATGGAAAGAGCCCAAATGTCCACTGATGGATGAATGGATAAAGAAGATGTGGTATATATATGTATATACAATGGAGTATTACTCGGCAATCAAAAAGAATGAAATCCTGCCATGTGCAACCATGTGGATGGAACTGGAGGGTATTATGCTAAGCGAAATTAGTCAGAGAAAGACAAAAATCATATGACTTCATTCATAGGAGGGCTTTAAGAGACAAAACAGATGAATGTAAGGGAAGGGAAACAAAAATAATATAAAAACAAGGAGGGGGACAAAACAGAAGAGACTCATAAATATGGAGAACAAACAGAGGGTTACGGGAGGAGTTGTGGGAGGGGGGATGGGCTAAATGAGTAAGGGGCACTAAGGAATCTACTCCTGAAATCATTGTTGCACTATAGGCTAATTAATTTGGATGTAAATTTTAAAAAATAAAAAATAAAAAACCATACACACAACTATTTCTTGAATAATCTGTTTCTGTGCTGATAGCAAACATTTGCCATGGTTGAATTTACTTTCTTTTTTTTTCTGCTAGAAATATGATGAATTCAAAAGTGCCGCAAGGAAAGAAATTAACCATTGGGGAGAAATATTATATAAATGTTACATAAATACATTTTATATAAATGAGTTTGTTTGCCTCAACAAGTAGCATCATTTCACAAGTATTCTAGTTTGTAACCTAACCACATATTAAAGAAAAAATAACCCAGAACCCTACATTTTAAACGCCTTCTGGCAAAAAGGAGTCATTACTAACACCAAAGCATTTTAACATATATCCAATCATACTAAATTGACTTAGAAACTTTCACCTGACAGCCATCTTCTGAATCCAAGAAATACAGAATAAACCTATGTCTAAACTTCAGCGTGTCAACGGAATTAATTTATCATCACAAAATACTGATCTCTCAATCACCCAATGGAGAAATGAAATAATGGAATTTTTTAAAAAGTAAACTAAACACAGACATTTCACAAAAGATTAACAACATCCTATAGAAACTATTATTATTATAACTAAATTATTAAACAAACAATTATTTTGGGTGATGGAGGATACTGGCTCAGAATAACAATTATTCTGCATTTTTGCTACATCCTACTTGATACGTTCTAATTAATTTAAAGAATAAATCTATCTCACCACCTCAAGGCAATCTATAAATCACCATTATGTGGCATTGCTAAACCCTCATGTATAATAGCAAAAGTTCCAACATGTATCAATTCAGATTGCCATGCTTTGCTGCAGGGTCTGCCACTCAGGAGAAAGCTCAATTTCCCAAGTTTGGTATACCTTAAAGCATCTGGAATTCCTTTTAAGTTACATAAACTGATACTTAAAATAATGGAAAGAACACATCCAGAACCAGAAAACTATGAAAAAAACATCTTGAGAAACTGAGTGAAAAAGGAAAGTCTAAGGATACTGGCTTTCCAGGGCCGAATGAAGCCAACCTGGCTTCAGAAAAGACACTGGTTTTCCTAACTTCAAGAAGGGAAATTCAGTTGCTTTCTACTAAGGTGCAAGAGTTGTTTTTTTTTTGTTGTTGTTGTTTGTTTGTTTGTTTGTTTTAAGTTCTGGCAGTAGGATGATGTTTTGTTTAGTAGGTATAATAAAAACTATGAATTAAAATTGACATGGAATACAATTTTTCACCCAGCTTAGAGTAAGTGTTTAACACTAACATCTTTGGGGCACCTGGATGGCTCAGTCAGTTAAGCATCCAACTCGATTTTGGCTCAGGTCATGATCTCATGGTTCATGAGATGGAGGCTGGCTGTGTCCTGACAGCTCGTAACTTGCTCAGCATTCTCTTTCCCTCTCTCTCTGCCCCTCCCTCACTCGTGCACGCGTGTGAGCACTCTCCCTCTCTCTCAAAATAAATGAATATTAAAAAACACAAAAAACATGGGTGCCTGGGTGGCGCAGTCAGTTAAGTGTTTGGCTCAGGTCATGACTTCACAGTTCGTGAGTTCAAGCCCAGCATCAGGCTCTGCACTGACAGTGTAGAGCCTGTTTGGGATTCTCTCTCCCCTCTCTCACTCTGCCCCTCCCCCACTCGCATGAGCACATGTGCACTCTCTCTCAAAATAAACAAACATTAAAAACACTAACAAATATCTTAAAAAAAACTAACATCTTTATGTGATAAAGCAAATGTAGTAAAATATTAATAGAATTTCAGTGATTGAGTATGTGAGTGTTCAATGTATGATTTTTTTCAATGTACAATTTCTTTAAACTTCTCTGTATGCTTGAAATTTTACATAATAAAATGGGGGCTAAAATGAAATGTACCTCTTAGAAACAGTGGTCATTAAACAAGATAATGTACATAAGCACAGAGCAGGTGCCCTGTATAATTTCTTTGTCCCTTTTGAACAAGGTCAGTTATCCAAAGAATAGGCTGCCTCAAAAGTCAACAACTTCAGGTTCTAGCAACATATATGTTCTTCAGCAAAGAACATAACTTGAAAAGCCTTCATCAATAAACAGTATAAACGAAGTCCTTTCAAAGTCATAGGTAAACTCAGAAGAAAATGGGAATCCCCTAGCTGCCAGGAAAAGGAAGGAAGAAGGATGGATTAAAAACCATGGCACCAAAAAAAGAGGAAGGAAGGAAGGAAGGAAGGAAGGAAGGAAGGAAGGAAGGAAGGAAGGAAGACTGTTTCATTAACCTAGGGCTTGGGGCTTAATGACAAGGAACAGGTCAAGATTTGCCTGATCCTCAGCAAATATTATGAAACTGGGCAAAAATAATATAAAAACAGGGAGGGGGACAAAACATAAGAAACTCTTAAATATGGAGAACAGAGGGTTACTGGAGGGGTTCTGGGAAGGGGGATAGGCTAAATGGGTAAAGGGCATTAAGGAATCTACTCCTGAAATCATTGTTGTACTGTATGCTAACTTGGATACAAATTTAAAAAATAAATATTATAAAATTGGAACTGAGATCAATTATGTACTATTGAAACTGCTTCCATACCTTCCATACTTTATATGAAAGAGACTATAACACAGAAAACTGATCACAAGAAAAAACTTTCTATACCCTTAGAACAGAAAAAAAGAAAAACCTGATTGTTTATCAACTTTCACCTTCCTAAAGAAAATGGGAAGGAACATGACTTCTTCATGTGACAAATCAAAGGCTGGCACATGAAACTGACCTGACTTGCCCAGACAACTAAGACAAAGCTTGCTAGCTGTCTGCAGGACTTGTGTGCTCTGTTCTCCTTTTCACAGCACCCAACTGTCACTGGGAGTACTTACTCGTCCCCGGTGTATCTAGGTACCTGCACATGAAAAGGTATCACCATTGGAATGTGAATAAGAGAGAGGTGATCACCTGAGGGCCAGGGATTTTTAGAACAGGAGGTTGAAAGGGTGAATTTTATGTTATGTGGATTATATGGAAGGAAGGAAGGAAGGAAGGAAGGAAGGAAGGAAGGAAGGAAGGAAGGGAGGGAGGGAGGAAGGAAGGTTGGTTAAAAAAACAGGGGGATGGGGTGCCTGGGTGGCTTGGTCGGTTAAATGTCCGACTTTGGCTCAGGTCATGATCTTGCGGTCCATGAGTTCGAGCCCCGCGTTGGGCTCTGTGCTGACAGCTCAGAGCCTGGAGCCTGTTTCAGATTCTGTGTCTCCCTCTCTCTGTGCTCCTCCCCTGTTCATGCTCTGTCTCTCTCTGTCTCAAAAATAAACATTAAAAAAATTAAAAAAAAAAAACAACAAAAAAACAGGGAGGTGCCTGGGTGGTCAAGCCCCCATGGGTCAGGCTCAGCACTGAGGGTGGAGCCTAAGATTCTTTCTCTCTCTCCTCACGCTAAAAATAAATAAATAAATAAATAAATAAATATTAAAAAAAATTTTTAACTGGGGAAAAAAAAGGCCTAGGAAACAAAAACACAAGATTGGAGGGGGCCAGGGTCTCTGGATCACCAGATGGCTGACAGTCTCCCACAACTTTTCCTATGTTAAGCCACTGATATTTTGGAATTCACTGTGGCAGTTAGTTTTACCCTAAATAATACATTAACCGAAAGGAAATCTTTTATCTTCTAAGTTAGTAAAAGGCTTGGCTCAACCCAGTTAGAGAGAAGCTGACCCCTTGACACTTAGCAAAATTATACCTATGGCACTCTCCTGCTAAAGTAGTTTTGTCAACATAGGGCAATAAAGATCTTTAACTTAATTTTTAAAAACGTCAAATAGGTAACATACCTGGCTCAAGTTTCTTTTAATTAAAAATATAAAGGGCATATTGGAAAGTTCTCACACATTTTTATCCTCCAATAGCCTAGTTTCTTCTGTATCCTTTCAGAGCATTCTAATGCAAATACAAGCAAATACCAATAAATATTTTCCTTCTTTTTACTTTGTCTTTGATTACAAAAAAGGTAATATACTATACCAAGTGGTAACTTTACTTTCTTCATTTAATAACAGATCTTGGAGATCTTTCCATACCTGGCATAAACACCTTCTTTTCTACAGCAATACAATAGCTCATTGTATGGATACACAATAACTTATTTAATCACCCCCTTATTAAGAGGTTTTGGATTGTTTCCAATTATTTGCTATTACAAAAAAAAAAAAAAGAAATCATCAATCAAATACTTCCTACACATTGTTCATACTGTTATATATAAATTTTCAGAAGAAGGTCTATTGGGTCAAAAGATCTATACATTTTTTACAATTTTTATAAATAATTCACGATCTCCTTTTCTAACAAATTACCCCTATTCATTCCCATTTGATACGTCAGAAATTAAAATTCAAGTCACAGTGATTTCTACTACTGCTTATGAAGGATTACTGGAATTGCCCCCATACTAATTACCAAGTAGACAAAATATAAAATAATTTTCAGTGGCTGCACAACAGGCAGCATAGGCCTGTGATCCCTAAGAGAAGGGAAACGAACAAGGTGTACCTGATGATTACCCCAGCTTACTGCCTGGAGGTGGTTTCTAGGCTGCAGCACAGGAGGGGGAGCCCAGACAGAATCTAGTTTTCTCACTGAGAAGAGGAGAGAAATCAAAAGTTCAATGGATTCAAGAGGACTAGAACTTGCAAGATAGAGTACTGGAAAAGAGAGAATACAGGATATCTGCGGAGGGATCACCCTGGGTTTTGTCCTATCCTATCTATGCACGTGTGGTGGCAAACAAAAAAAAAAAACTGAAAAGCGAATAGACCAATTAATTCCTGACATTCACACAAGGAAGGCAGTAGTTCATTCCCAGCAGCCAGAAAAGAGAGACCTTAAATAACTTGGGACACTGGGTAGAGTCCCGCTAAGAGTCAAATCCTACTAGTAGAATTCAATTAGGCACAGACTACAGGCTGCTCCAGACTTACCCTAACAAAGCTTAAAAGCAAGCCTCAAAAGGCTCAAACTGATCTGCATGTAACCTCTGTGCCAGACAAAATCTAACATTCTTTAAAGTAACTCAACAAAATTCAGCACTCAAAGATGTAAGATGCACAGTGGTCAATATTCAGTAAAAAACCACCACACATGCAAAGAAGCAAGAATGTGACCCACAGGAAGAAAAATTAATCAGTAGAAAAAGACCAAGAAATGACAACTGATGTAATTAGCAAATGAGGACCTTAAAACAGCTATTATACATACACTGAAGACTGTAGGAGTGCCTGGGTGGCTTAGTCAGTTAAGCGTCCAACACTTGCTTTCAGCTTAGGTCAAATCCCACAGTTTGTGATCCATGTCAGGATCTGCGCTGACAGTGCACAGCCTGCTTGGGATTCTCTCTCTGCCCTTTCCCTGCTCACACATGCATGCACACCCATGTGCTCTCTCTCTCTCCCCCCCTCTCTCAAAATAAATAAATAAATAAAAAGATTATAAGGAAGGGGTGGCTTAGTTGGTAGAGCACGTGACTCTTGATCTTGGGGTTGTGAGTTCAAGCCCATGTTGGGTGTAGAGATTACTGAAAAGTAAAATTAAAGGGGTGCCTGGGTGGTTCAGTTGGTTGGGTGACCAACTTCGGCTCAGGCCATGATCTCGCAGTTTGTGAGTTCGAGCCCCGCGTCAGGCTCTGCGCTGACAGCTCGGAGCCTGGAGCCTGCTTCGGAGTCTGTGTCTCCTCCTCTCTCTGCCCCTCTCCTGCTCACAGAATGTATTACTATCTCTCAGTAATAAACGTTAAAAAAAAATTTTTAAAAAGTAAAATTGAAAAAATGACTGTAAAGGAAAACATGAACATAATAAAAGAGAGAAATGGGATACTATATAATATTATATAAAAGACCCCAATCTATTTTACAGATGAAAAATAAAATATCAAAAATGAAAAATACATTAGATGGCTTTACCAGACTGAAGACCACGGAAGAAAGCCCAAAGATACAGCAATAGTAATTATCCAAAATGAAACAGAGAGGGGAAAAAACAAGTGTTGGTGCAGGGGAGAGGGAGAGAGGAGAGGGGAGGGTGAAGAACAGATCCTCAAGACTTGAGACAATAGCAAGCAATTTAACCTATGAAAAATTAGAGCACAGGAGAGGAAGGACAGAAAAACTATTTGAAGAAATAACAGGCACATAGTATATGTTCAAAATTTATTGACAGATTTATTTAAAAATGGAAAAGGGGGGGCGCCTGGGTGGCGCAGTCGGTTAAGCGTCCGACTTCAGCCAGGTCACGATCTCGCGGTCCGTGAGTTCGAGCCCCGCGTCGGGCTCTGGGCTGATGGCTCAGAGCCTGGAGCCTGTTTCCGATTCTGTGTCTCCCTCTCTCTCTGCCCCTCCCCCGTTCATGCTCTGTCTCTCTCTGTCCCAAAAATAAATAAACGTTGAAAAAAAAAAAATTTAAAAATGGAAAAGGGTTATAAAAAACAAAATGAAAATATGTATGTAAATGTAAAAGTTATCAGAAAAGCACTGTGGAGGGGCGCCTGGGTGGCGCAGTCGGTTAAGCGTCCGACTTCAGCCAGGTCACCATCTCGCGGTCCGTGAGTTCGAGCCCCGCGTCAGGCTCTGGGCTGATGGCTCAGAGCCTGGAGCCTGTTTCCGATTCTGTGTCTCCCTCTCTCTCTGCCCCTCCCCTGCTCATGCTCTGTCTCTCTCTGTCCCAAAAATAAATAAACGTTGAAAAAAAAAATTAAAAAAAAAAAAAAGAAAAGCACTGTGGAGGGGTGCCTGGGTGGCTCAGTGGGTTAAGTGTCTGACTCTTGACTTCTGCTTAGGTCAGGATCTCATGGTGTGTGTGGAGCCTGCTTAAGATTCTCTCTCTCTCCATTTCCCTTTGCTCCTCCCTCACTCATGCACTCCCTCAAAAAAGAAAAGAAAAGGAAAGAGAAAAGAAAAGCAATGTGATAACACAGAAAGACAGAGGCTTTAAATTTAAAAAGATCTGGGTTGGAGTCTAGCTCTTATTCTTAAAACTTATATGACTTGGACAAATCACAATCCATCTGATTCATTTTTTTATCTGTAAAATAAGGCTGGTAATCTGTCCTATCTACCGTATATTTTGTCAAGAGTTGGAAATAATATAAAAAGCATTCCATAAATCACATATTGAATAGCAACTTACATGACTCATAGTAATTATTTAGGGAGAAGATTGTTAGGCCAATACTTAGTTTATAAAAAGCAAGCATATTAGGGTGAGTTCCTCTCTGACATTACACTTGGTCCCACATCTCCCCTCCCCTACGCCAAGAGTTAAGAAAAGCTGGGGCACCTGGGTAGCTCAGTCGGGTAAGCATCCAACTTCAGCTCAGGTCATGATCTCGTGCCAACGTTTAAAAAAAAAAAAAACAAAAAACAACTTTATTCTTCTTTAAAAAAAAAAGAGCTAAGAAGTTTTTTGGAATACATCATTTTATATGAAACAAAACTCTGAAGTCATCTTTTTTATGCCAGATAATCCCACTCATCAATGAACCCATACAGTGAGTGCTCAATAAATATTTACAAGTGATGAGTGAATCTACACCGATTCTCTTCTTTTTTTCTGGGGGTAGATAAACCAAATGAAAAGCTTGGGGGAAAAATTTCAGGAAGACTCCAAAGGTGAAGCCCTACACGAAAATGACTAATTCATCCTATCTCCTCACACTTAGCTGTAGATTTCAAGATACAAAAGAGTAAACAATGAAGTTGCTGCAAACACATATACTATTTACTCAAAATCAGAACTACTATGATGAACCATATGAAACTGCTGTTTTTTGTAAGTCAAATATGATCAAATATTAGAAGTGCTGGTAGGGGGACAGGGGCAGTGGACCAAGCAAAGGGAAAGATACTAAACAATATGCTGGGGCAGAATATTCCCAAATCACTGAATATAAAATCTTTACCAACAAACGTTGTTTACATAAAAACTGTAAACTCACAAGCTATAAGGCACTGCTTTCTGGAAGCCTACCCCACTAGGCTATGTATTTGTGTGGGAGAACAGCAGGATGTTGCATGAGCTAGCAGGAGGCAGAGCTGGAGAAAGAGGCATAGATCATCCCACTAAAGAATGTAAATTTGTCTCCACAAGAGGAAGGGAACCACACCAATGTCTTCTGACTTCTGCTTTCACTGCTCTTTCTCCCATTTTAGATATGCTTTCAAGTTGGAAATCAATATACAATAGTATAAATTCTTGAAACTTCTTAAAATGATAAACAACTGTGAGTTCCTAATAAACCAATCAACTCTAATAGGAGACTGGAATTTTAACTGTTTCAACACTTATTCAAAATGAACTCTGCTACCAAATAACCTCAAGAAGAAGGCTTACATACTGCAAATATTTTGCAATGCCCTTAATGTATGATTAATTTACGTATTTATACTTTAATATAGATTGTTTCACAAGCCAGAGAATGCTGCAACCTTAGCAATATCAAAGTCTTTACATATTACTCCCCCTCTGAAAAGTTGCCAATTTTCAGGAAATTTTTAGTGATTTTGAAATTTATCTGGTTTTACAAAGGGCAAAAAGAGAGAATCAATGCGTTCTTTTTCTCAGCTAATAAAAAGCTATGTTCTTAGTCATTCCATTCTACAGAGGGAGGATCTGCGTTAAGTAATGCTGTCTTCAGAATACAAGAACTAATTCTTTTCCTCTCCTATTTAAGAACGGGACTTTCCTCTTTGTCTGATTGGCAGTATATTCCAAATTTAGGCATCATTTAGGCCATGAGAACTGAAGAACATTTGGTAGAACTGAATTCCTCTACCCAGAGAATTCACTCCTTTGCACTCCATAATCTCAAAGTGCACACATTTTTAATACTCAGTAAAGACTAAATGTTCTTGATCTTTCTCTTCAAGTAAGTTCAACTAAAGTTTTCATGAAGGAGCCTAGGAAGAATTACATAAAAGGTGTGACACATTACATTTCACTTCACATTTCTTTTAAAACAGTGAACATAAAACCTCATCTTGAACAATTTCATCTGCAACAACAAAGAGAAAGGGAAGGCAAAGACCATTTATGGGCAAATGCAATTTGATGCATGGTCTACATATTTTAAAAAGTTTGATCCTCACCATAACCCTGTGGGAGTAGGTTTCATATCTCAGTTTTATAGATAAGAACATTGAAAGTTGGAGAAATTAATTTGTCCAAGGTCACAGTAAGCGGTTAAGTGAGCTGGGATTTGAATCCAGGATTGTAATTCTGATTTTTATATCTTCCCTTAATAGGTGTGCTCAGTAGATGGCACTAATTTAACAGATGGCAGATTTTGTTCATAATTAAAGCCCTCCTTTACATCCCCTTCTCCCTCCTTGAAATTTCTGTCCACTTCAGAGTGGTTATCACATTACAGAGCTGCTCTGGACAGTGCAGGAACTTTGGGAATTCTGTTAAGTGACCTGCAGGCTCTTTCTAGTTAAACTTAAGTTACAAATGAAAATACCTTCTGTATCTTTCTTTAAACATTTCTTTTTCTTTTATTCTTTGTTGTTGTTGTTACTCTGCACTTAAACTGATTTATAGCTTGTATGCACATTCTCCTGGTTAATTTTTCTTATATACCATTTCAACTCACTGTTTATCTTGCTTCTCATTCTTAATATATCACACTTGTTATTTTTTTTTAAAGGAACACAAAAACAGTTTCAGAGTCTGTTCTATTTTATAAGTGTACAGATCCAGGAATTCAAGTCAGCACCCATTTTCACTATGACTTCCCCTACAAAGAGTTATACATGTTATTCAAGCCTTCATTAGGAGAAGGTACTATAAATACTATGAATTCAATCTAACATAACTTTCCAATTTCAATAAAATTATTAAAACTGAATGAAAATAGATGCCTAGTTCTCTTAATTGTTTTTAGATTCCAGTCCACACTTCTTGTTCCTCCACACTCTATTTTGATGCAGATACAAGGATTAGTACTGGCACTGTTCGGAGGACCATCACTTGAGCTTCCTTCGTAGGTTTCAAATTTATGTAACTCAACCGAAGATGAACCACTTACTGACTTCCAGTTTTAGGAGTATTGCTCTTCTCAAGCTAAAGGAGCGCCCCTTACAATTCATAATTTAGACACAGGGAAGACAAGATTCATCCATAAACCAGATTAGGAGACATTTTAAGGTAGCTAAATTAAGAATTTCATGATATGGGGGTACCTGGCTGGCTCAGTCAGTACAGCATGAGACTTTTGATCTCACGGTGGTAGGTTTGAGCCCCACTCTGGGTGTAGAGATTACTTAAAAATAAAATCTTAAAAAAAAACAAAAAAAGGAATTTCATGATATGAATAACCAATTTAAGAAGAATGAAAAGCTTTTTTCTGATTCTCCCAACCATTTCTTCTACTCATATCATAAATGCCCATAGCATTTAATTTACCATTCTTCTATGATACTATTTTATAACTTAAATTAATAATTTTTAGTAAAACTATCTTTTTCTTCTTCTAGATCAGCCCTAATAGACATATAAACCACATCTAAACCTCGTTATATAGTCATATTAAAAAATTAAAAAAAATTGACTTTAATAAAGCACTTAACCCAATACATCCAAAGTAAATTGTCATTTAAACATGTAATCAATTTAAAAAATTAATGAGATATCTTAAATTTGGTTTTTTTTGTACTAAGTTTTTAAAATCAAGTGTGTCTTTCACACTTATAGGGCATCCCAATTCAGACAATTCATGTTTCAGTTTCTCAACAGCTACATGTAAGTGGTGACTACCACACTGGACCACCACAGGGACAGAAGGAAGAAGAATGAGCTATTTTACAGTTGGACAGACTTGCTTTCAAATCTTAATTCCACTATTTATTAGCCCTGAGGCAGTCTCCTCATTAAAAAATAATTAATAATAATAATAATACATCTCTGATAGGATTAAATGAGACATAATGCCCAGAAAACATCTGGTCTCTTAGCTAGCACAGGGCACACAAAAAGCCTTCAATAAATGCTAACAATTACCATGTATTTATACCCTCTAACACTAGCACAGTGTCTTACACATAGTAGGTATTCAATAAATGTTTGTTGAAGGAAGAAAAACTAATTTGCATGACATCCTATAACCCATTTTAATTGCTTCTTTTTCAAATATATAAATATCTCATATAAACAAGTAAGTTTTGGGGCACCTGGGTGGCTCAGTCAGTTGAGTGTCCAACTTCAGCTCAGGTCATGATCAAACGGTTTGGGAGTTTGAGCCCCGCAATGGGCTCGCTGCCACCAGCGAAGAGCCCCGTTCAGATCTTCTGTCCCCCTTTCTCTGTCCCTCCCTCCTGCACTTGCACTCTCTCAAATATAAATATTTAAATAAATAAACAGGTAAGTTTTATTTTTTGGATTGTTGCTGGCTAAATTGTTTTTGAACACATTAGGCGAAATATACAAAAGGAAATGTACCATTTTATCTTTCAGACTGTTCAAGTATTTTACTTTCTTCCAAAAAAACAATGAATTATTAAGCAAATATATGCTATTAAGCACTCTTTATCAAGAGACTTCTTAAAAGAGTATTTCTTGGGGTGCATGTGACTCAGGACCTCAGGATTGTGAATTCAAGCCCCACGTGGGGTGTAGAGATTAACAAAAGTATTCCTCATCAATAACAGTGGTATTTTACAGGTAACTCTCAATTATCTGCAGGAATATTTTTATCTCAGGTTGGGATGAAAACACATCCCATTTCTGGGCTTTACTTGAAAAACAAGCCAGTGGTATATGTAAAACCCTTTACAATCTGGACTCTGAAAAAATTCTCAAGCTCTCTATTTCAGACAGTACAACCCCCTAAATTTCTTAAAGCATTTTCCCTTTTCACCTGTGCTTAGAATTCACTTGCACATAATTGCTTTCTTACAGATCACAGAATCACAAAGTATCAGAGCTATTAAGAGATATTCCAGTCTTGGCATTTTCCAAAGCATGTACCGTAAAAGGTACATAAAAGGTAAGCAAGATAATTTCGGATGGTATTAGTATTGTATACTTTAACTGCCATATATTTTGTTTGGTGTATATTAGAAAAATATAACTGTCACATCAAACTCAAAAATTCATGTATATCTTCACTTATGACATGGTTAAAGTAGACAGTCACAATTTAAGCGAGGGGAAATTTTTTTTTTAATTTTAATTTTTTAGAGAGACAGAGAGAGAAGCAGTGGGCTTGCAAACACAAGCATGTGTGAGCAGGGGAGGGGCAGAGAGAGGGAGACAGAGGATCCAAAATGGGCTCCAAGCGACAGCAGAGGCCTGACACAGGGCTGGAGTTCACGAACTGCAAGATCATGACCTGAGCAGAAGTCAGCCGTGTAACCAACTGGGCCACCCAGGAGTACCAAGGGGGCAGGAAACTTTTAAGCTTAGAGTAGCAGAGCTGGATTCCATCCAAGTTTAAAACCTAATTTTCTGCTCTTTTCATTGCCCTAAAGAATCTACTGTCTATATGACATCAAGGGATTAACACTCTCCTATATAATTGTTTCTTGATTATTATCTCATTTATCAAACCAATTATAAGCAGTGGCGGTGTCTTAAAGTACTAGTGTTCTTTCACAATGATAGGTGCAGAACAAGAGATCAAAAATGCCTTGATTTTGTGGTTAGATTGCTTCCAACCACTGAGAGTTAGCATTGGAGGAAATTCCACATTGGCTCAAACAGAACAATCATAATATATCCTAAACTCAAACAATGTTTGGATTAACTGCCATTTGCATTATTCATATCCCTATTTCCTCCCATGAATGAAAAAGGAATCAGGAGATGGTATGCCTATAAATCCTAGCAACCATATGACATACGCATGCAGAGGATATAAGAAACTTGTACAGGTTAAATAACAGGGGTCTTACAAATTGTATTACCCAAACCTGTCATTTAATACATGAGGAAACTGGGACTCAGAGTGGTAAGAAGACTTGCTCACAGTCATATGGTTTCCTAACGGCAGTGCCAGCTCTAGTCCTAGTTCACTGTGCTGTTCCATGGATTCAATACAAATAGTAGAGAAATGTATCTAAATTTTTCCATTATACTAGTACAAATCCTGCTTAAGGTGAGATGGGATTTGAAAATCTTTTCATGGGGCACCTGGGTGGCGCAGTCGGTTAAGCGTCCGACTTCAGCCAGGTCACCATCTCGCGGTCCGTGAGTTCGAGCCCCGCGTCAGGCTCTGGGCTGATGGCTCAGAGCCTGAAGCCTGTTTCCGATTCTGTGTCTCCCTCTCTCTCTGCCCCTCCCCCGTTCATGCTCTGTCTCTCTCTGTCCCAAAAATAAATAAACGTTGAAAAAAAAAATTAAAAAAAAAAAAAAATCTTTTCATTAAGCAGAAATTCTGCTCATGATGGACTTAAACTAATAAATTAAATTAGCTTTGTCTAATAATGCTGGTCTGTCTGCCTGAGAAACCTACAATATTCCAATGCATAGGAGCTGTTGCTACCCAACTGTTCTTGGTAGTGAAGAAAAGAGGATTCTAGGGGCGCGTGGGTGGCTCAGTCGGTTAAGCGTCCGACTTCAGCTCAGGTCACGATCTCGCGGTCCGTGAGTTCGAGCCCCGCGTCGGGCTCTGGGCTGATGGCCCAGAGCCTGGAGCCTACTTCCGATTCTGTGTCTCCCTCTCTCTCTGCTCCTCCCCCGTTCATGCTCTGTCTCTCTCTGTCTCAAAAATAAATAAACTTTAAAGAAAAGAGGATTCTAATTCCAGGTGACTCTTATTTTGTGTACATTTCTGAACCCCTGGCATTCTCAACAGTCTCAATTTCCTTAGCTGCAACCATCCATGGTAGATTGCAAAGCATAAGGTCTTTTGAAGTCAAAAAGAACTTACTGAATACCAGGTCTTACCACTTAGAACATAACATCAGACAAATCACTCCATCTCTCTGAACCTGTTTCTCAACTAACGTAATAAGATATTCACCTCACAGGACTATCAAGAGCATTAAATGAGATGATATAGACAGTGCAGAACATGATCTTAGGATACAGTTAAGTGAAAGGTTAAGAAGAGAATAGAGGCACCTGGCTGGCTCAGTTTGTGGAGTGTGTGACTCTTAATGTCAGGGTTGTAAGTTCAAGCCCCATACTGGGTATAGAAATTACTTAAAAATAGAAATCTTAAAAAAAAATTTTTTTAAAGAAGAGAGTAACAAAAATTCTCATCTATGAGTTTAAGAGCAGGTTTATGGTTTGTAATGTTTAAATGTTAATTCCTGTTCAATACATCAAATATCTTAAATAAGTATCTACATTTTTTTTTAAGTCCTTGTCAAAGATACACATTGAAGTAGTTAGAAAGTGAAATGACATGTATCTGAGACTTGCTTTAAAGGATGCCAGTCTCCCAACTCCTGTGCCATACAAACAAAATTAGTAGAGATAGTTGAAAGTGGGTGATGCATACCATGGAGAATCACCATACTACTCTATTTATGTATATACTTGAAATTTTCCATAGCAGAAAGTTATTTATTTATTTATTTATTCATTTACTTACTTAATTTTAAGTACACTCCATACCCAGCATGGAGCCCAATGCAGGGTCTGAATTCACGATCCTAAGATCAAAACCTGAGCTGAGATCAAGAGTCAGATGCTAACCAACTGAGCCACCCAGATGCCCCACAAAGTTTTTTGTTTTAAAACCCAACAAAAAACAACACAAATAAAAAGCTAAGAAAAACTATACACATAAGTAATAAACTTTTCCCCAAAAACTAATGTCTCCATCAGAAACTTCTAAACACAAGATAATACTGGTCATTTCAGCCAAAATAAAGTATCTTAAAATTACTCTCAATACAAAGCATGTTTTATCTCTTTATTAAATACTAACTAAACAGCAGTATCTTCTCTTTCTTTGGTATTATTATTCCTCCACCTGGTAGAATAGCCTAGAGTATATTTTTTCCTTTTTCTCCTTTATACATCCTTGTTATATTTTTTTAATGACTAGAACTACCATTAGTTCTATATGTATATACAAGTATGTAAATATACATGAATGTATACACATATACATATGTATATGTATATAAAAATAACTAGGACTACTATACTACCATTACTACTCTTACATCTATTATTTAATAGTGCACCCATCGGGTATACTTGACCTTTTAAAGTTTGTTTGTTTATTTATGTATTTTTATTTTGAGAGAGAGATGGAGAGCATGCAGGGGAGGAGCAGAGAGAGAGACAGAAAGAATCCCAAGCAGGCTCCACACTGTCAGTGCAGAGTCTGAAATCACAAACTGTGAGACCATGACCTGAGCCAAAGTCAAGATTAGAACACTTAACTGACTGAACCACCCAGGTGCCCCTATCCTTGACCTTTTAAAAAGCAGGACTCATCTGGGGCAGCTGATCCAACTTCAGCTCAGGTCATGATCTAGCAGTCTGTGAGCCTGAGCCCCATGTCAGGTTCTGTGCTGACAGCTCAGAGCCTGGAGCCTGCTGCAATTCTGTGTCTCCCTCTCTCTCTCTGCCCCTACCTCACTCACACTGTCTCTCTCTCAAAAATAAACATTAAAAAAAATTTTTTTTAAAAAGCATGCTTCGGGGCGCCTGGGTGGCTCGGTCGGTTAAGCGTCCGACTTCGGCTCGGGTCATGATCTCGCGGTCCGTGAGTTCGAGCCCCGCGTCGGGCTCTGTGCTGACAGCTCAGAGCCTGGAGCCTGTTTCAGATTCTGTGTCTCCCTCTCTCTGACCCTCCCCCGTTCATGCTCTGTCTCTCTCTGTCTCAAAAATAAAACGTTAAAAAAATTAAAAAAAAAAAAAAAAGCATGCTTCATCTGAGAGGATTAAAAAAAATCCCTCACATAACACATAACCTTCAAAATAATGGACAAAGTGAGGAAAAGCTGTGAACTATAGCCCATTTGCAAATTTACTATACTTTACACATAGATTTTTAATTTGTTGGCACATGATGCATTAAATAAACTGAAAGTATCAGTTGAAATTATTTAAAGGTAACCATAAATACCTGCAAATAACTTTTGTAAGTGAATTACTATAAAACTTTGAACACTACACTACAGTACAACCTTAAAATATCTGAACTTAAGACTTAACACTATATACTCCCATCTTGTTTCAAAATAAAAACGTTTACTGGGGCGCCTGGGTGGCTCACTCGGTTGAGCTTCCGACTTTGGCTCAGGTCATGATCTCGCGGTGCGTGAGTTCGAGCCCCACGTCGGGCTCTGTGCTGACAGCTCAGAGCCTGAAGCCTATTTCAGATTCTGTGTCTCCCTCTCTCTCTGACCCTCCCCCATTCACGCTCTGTCTCTCTCTGTCTCAAAAATAAACAAACATTAAAAACAACATTTTTCAAAATAAAAATGTTTACTATACTAACATTTATTATTATTATTATGTTATGTTTTATTTATTTATTTTGAGAGAGAGCGAGCAAGAGTGGGGAAGACGCAGAGAGAGAGGGCACGGAGCCTGACATAGGACTCAATCCCACAACCTTGGGATCATGACCTGTGCCAAAATCAAGAGTCAGATGCTCAACCGACTGGGCCACCTAGGCAACTCTACTATACTACCATTTAAATACTCACACGCTTTGCCTTTTCATAATTTTCATAGCAAGCACACAGAGAACAATCTTCTCCAAATTTGTATCCAAAAGGATAAAGAAGCACATTATGTCAACTTCCCTATCAAACAGTCCCACTTACCAAAAAGCAAAGACAAAACATATTCCATAATTTTACTTCAAATGTGCCTAGGCAGTTTATTTCTTTAATTCAGATATACTCTTTCAAACATATAAATGAGATTTAACTAATTCTCAAACTAAGTGTGTTAAAATTTCCTTCTGCCATCTTTAAAGGAAGAAAAAGTAGTTTCAAAATAGTTCCACCTCCAGATGCTTGGCTGGCTCAGTCTGTAGAGCATGCAACTCTTGATCTCAGGATTTCGAGTTCAAGCCCCACTTTGGATGTGGAGCCTACTTAAAACAGAAGAAAAAAAAAAAAAAAAAAGGTTTCACCTCCTGAGAAATAACACAGTCATTCATGGTACTCTTCTTTCAACTTTTAAGTTTATAAAATTATAGGAAAATTAATTAAATTGGAAATTTGGAAAGCCCTGCTCTCCAAAATACCCCACCTCCAAATTACATGACACCTTTTCTTTCTTCCTCTGGAGCTAAAACTGACTCCATTAGTTTATTCATCCTCAATCTCAGTCAATGTGGAGCAGGGACTACATCTTCAAGCCAGGTTCTTTACACTAAGTAATGCAAGACAGTGTCCACAAAATTAAACAGACTCCAAAAAGTGGCCAAATCTAAGTTATTTATGGATTACATATGCTGCTACACACTTCTACATGCATGACAAAGGAAGCCAGCTCCCATAAGTGGAGGTTTCCAAATGCCCCTAATGCACACAAAGAAAGAGACATGTACTCCATGCATGGGCCACTTTTTGCTACTTTCCCTAATAACATCCTGTTTCTGCCACAACCACTAACAAAGTGTTCAGTCACCAATATTAGGGTCCTACTTTGAGGGAACAACATCTATTATATACCCTCAGAGACCAAACAGAAAACTCCAAAAAGCCTGACAGTTAAGAATCTTAGCTGTATCTACAAGAAAAGTAGCTGAAAAATAAGGAATAACAATGGATTATCCTTCTAGTCTTCAAGCTGTAGATGAGAAGTCATCTGCGGCCCCACATTTCTGTTGGCTCTGGAAACTTCCTTTCTGTCTTCTGATTATGTGTGTCTTTTCCTCTTGTGAACTACTCTGTATAGAATACTAGATAAAGCAGATACCACAGTGGGATGGGGGTAGGGGTGTACTGCCAAAGCTAGCAATTTTCTACAAACCAGTGGTCTTCCCATGATCATGAACACCCCAGACAATTCTGATACAATTCCCCAAATAAAACTGTTATCAAGAGCAGTTTCATTCTATTTGTCAACCTTTGGGCCTAATTCTATACACCTAAACCTTAAAACAAAACAAACCCCTACCAGATTTGCTCCGACACTTTGATAATTGTCAAATATACTGCAGCATTAAATCTAGAAAGGACATTCTCTGTGTCACTTAACTGAATCACGTTAAAGAATATCAAATCTAGATCTCATTAAGAGGTCCTGTTAAAATCATATTCAGACGTCAGAAAGGCAAGATCCCACAACCCAATCACAAATACTGTATAGGTATTACAGCTTCGACTGCTGTCCCAACTTTTCAAGCTTTGGGACTCTAAATTACTTGGAGTAACAGCTTAAACTTGAGATGCACTACAAATTGACCAAAAGAAATTAAGAAAATAAAAGGCATACATTAGTTTCAGCACATATTCATAGTAAGAATTTGCGAATTAGAAAAGAATAGGGTAAAGACAGTAAATTCGATGTTTGGACTACAATACACATCAGAACAGAACCCGAGCTACCTAAACAAACCTTACCTACTGCCAATAAACACAAGAGCGTTTCTTAACGGCTTAAGTACGACAACCATTTTTTTTTTCATGTTTAAAAGGGCTGCTACAAATTGTCCAAGTCGAAACAAATAGCAAAATTCTAAGCCGGTCTTCAGCGAGGAGCTACTGTGCTTACAGCATCACACAAAAGACCGAAGCAAACATAAACACGCTCTGGGCCTTCGCAGATAGCGGCCAGGAGCCAGGGTCTGACTCCCAGACCCCCGCCCCGGCGAGGGAATGAGGAGTGGGGGTGGGGTCCTCATCTCGGAATGCGCCGGGGAGCTAGCTAGGGACGGGGAGGGAAGGAGCGAGTGCAGCACAGAGGAAGAGAGAGAAGCAGCGGACCGGCGTCAGCGGCTTCCAAGGCCGGCAACACCCTCAGGCCCGCACCAGGCCTGGCCCTCCCGGCTCCGTCCCGCCTCCTCCTTACCTCCCTCACGTCCTGCAGGCACTCGAGCACCGCCAGGTTGTTGCTCCAGGTGTGCTTGGGACACACACGGGTCACGTCCTCCCTGCAGGACTCTTCCTCCGCTAGCTTCCAGCCCCCGCCAGCCCCGCCGGGCCCTGCTCCGCCCCGCCGGGCCGGAGGCCCACCCGCCGGGAAAGGCGGCTGCGGCGGCTGAGGCGGTTGCTGCGGTGGCTGCTGCTGGTGCTGGAGCTGAGATGACTGAGGCATCTGGAGCAGCGGCTGACCCGCCTGCCCGCCTCCTCCAGTCTGCCCTACAAAGGACGGAAAGTTGGCCCCCGGGCCCTGGCCCTGGCCGTGGCCGCCCTGGCCCGGGAGTTTCTGGGCCCCGGCCGCCGCGAGCAGCAGCAGCTGCAGCGCCGCCGACAAGCGGAACATCCTCCGTACACGTCCACACGCCGCCATCTTGGGTCCGCGGCGAGCTCGACGCACCCGCCGGCGCCGCGTATTTAAATGAGGGGGCGGGGCGCGGGCGGGGCCCGGTGGGGCCCACCCGAGCCCCTCCTCTGCTGGCGCCGACCGGGGTACTGAGAGCAGAGCCCCCCAGGAGGCTGCGCTTGAAACGGCCCACGCCCTGGGCCTTAGAGGCTCTTTGCCGGGGAAATTGCTGGAGTTCCTTAAAAAGCCTGGGCAGGGCGGCTATGAATAATTCCCTTGGTTGTCGTCACAGGAGAATAAAAAGGAATTGGGATTGCCACAACCAAGATGGCCGGTAGAGTATGTCGACTGTTCAGTGACGGGGGTAGGTGGGGGGAAAACAAAAACAAAAAACTTTGTGTGTAGACGTGAAGTTTACACGATCAGGTGTATTCCGAAACCTGAGAGTCTCTTCTTGCATCTCTCCGTGCTGCCTTCCACCTGCCTCAGAACCTTTCTTACCCAGGGAAGAAGGCAGCATTGGATAAGGGGTAGGAGCCCCGGTTAGGAGCACAGGTTCCGAATTAAGGAAAGACCCGGTTATAATCTTTGCTGCTCTGAAGACTAGGAAACCCTTTAACTTCTGAGCCTTATTCTTCTCGTCCCATGAAGAAGAGGAGGAGCTCTAACGTAAAGTATAATTGTGAAGTTTAGAAATAATAATAAGGAAAGTGCCTGGCCCACAATATAGAAGTCAAAAAGTTATAGCCAATACTATGAATAAGCTGGGAAGCCTTTTGCGCCTGAGTCCCGACTGTAGACTAGAACTTAACCTCCTGTTTAAAGGAGGAGAAGGGCCGCCTGGGTGGCTCAGTTGATTAAGCACCCAACTTTGGCTCAGGTCATGATCTCAAGGTTCATGGGTTTGAGCCCTGTGTGTGGCTCTGTGCTGACAACAGGGAGCCTGGAGCCTGCTTCAAATTCTTTATCTCTTTCTCTCTGCCCCTCCCCTGCCCGCACTCTCTCTCTCTCTCTCTCTCTCCTCAAAAATAAACATTAAAAAAAAAATTAAAAATAATAATAAAGGAGGAGAAGAAAAAAGATCTTTGAGGCCTCAAGTTGCTCAGGGTGAACTGTGCTTACCCAAAAGCAGCATCTTGGGCACTTTAGGGAATGGTTGATTCACTTCACACTGGTGTCCCTCCCTCTCCTTAAGAGATAGGATATGTCCTTAAGAGATAGGATACCTTCTCAAAGGTCTACACATCCATTGTGTCATTTGAGCCTTGTATCAGGCCTGGGTTGGATTCTAATTCAACTGAGGAATAGCACAGAGGAATGGGCAGTGAAGATCAGATCAGACATAACTAGTCTAAAAAGCCAGGTGGACTCAGGGAACCCACAAGGATCCCCTGAGATTGAGAATGTTCTGGGGGTACAAACTGCCCACTTTGGCTGACAGCAGGCCTCTATCTCTGGGAATGAGGGTGTGTTGGCCTCTCTGGCAACACTCACCCCTGCTGATGCCATAAAATGGTCCTGAGGCTGCTGCCGAACTTCAGCATTGACTAAGTCAGCCCAGGGTAAGCCACATAAATGTACATATTCATGAACAGATACATGGCATAGGTAAGTTGTCAGCAGGCTAGAGTCATCAGAAGTTCTTAAAAAGTCACTAAGGGCCATTAATTTTCAGTAATGGGTCTGCATTGCACTCAGACAAGTGGGAGATTATTTTAAACTAATTTAAGGCTAGGGGCACCTGGCTTATTCAGTCAGAAGAGCATGTGACTCTTAATCGCAAAGTCATGAGTTTGAGCCCCACTTTGCATGTAAAGATTACTTAAATAAATAAAACTTTTTTAAAAATTTAAAAGATAAATAGTTTAAGGCTAGCAGTTGACAGTCTGTTAAAAGAAGCCAGCAGTTGCCTATCTCTCAGCCTTACTGAGGAAACCCCATACCCAGCCACAGATTGCCTCTGAAGATAGGGAGGAGTGTATGTGCTGATCTTGAAATCACAATGACCAAGAAGCGAGAAACCCAGAGAAATCTGGGAACCTGGCCAGCCCAGACTGTGTTAGGCAAGTCTAGACTTTATATAAGGCACAAACCCCTGAGCCAGTGGGAAGAGGGTTGACCTAACCTGGGTCTCCTGACCTCAATGACTTTTCAGTACAAAATAGACTGTCCCTATCACAAACTCTGAATTCAGTTTACCCTTTATTGTACCTTTTGTTTCTTGTTCCTCACTTCCTTGATGCACTCAATATGTATAGGTTGAGTTTGGGTTGTTTTGTTTTGTTTTGTTTATGCCAGGCATTGCTCAAAAACTGGCTGAGATAAACAGTAAGACAATAAACAAAGAGCAAGATCATTTCAGATGGTTTAAGTGCTCTGAAGAAAATAAAAGGTATGCGTGGTGGCTGAGGCAGGGAGGGTTTTTATAGAAAGGCAGGTGGGGAAAGGCTTTCTGAGTGATAACTGAACTAAGAGCCAATTGGCATACAGATGCCAACCACATAAAACATCTGGATCTCAAGTTGGCTTAGCCTACTCAGGCTGCTATAACAAAATATCACAGACCGGGTGGCTTATAAACAATAGACATTTGTTTCTCACAGTTCTGGAGGTGGGAAGTCCGAGATCAGAGGGCTAGCATGGCCAGGTTCTGGGGAAGCCTCTTCTGGGTTGCAGACTGCTCACTTCTCGCCATGTTCTCATACAGTGGAAAGAGCTAGGGAGTGCTCTGGAGTTCTTGATAAGAACACTAATCCCATTCATGAGAGCTCTCCTCTCGTGACCTAAGCACCTCCAAAAGGCCTATCTCCTAATATAATCACATTGGCTATCAGTATTTCCGCATATAAGTTTAGGGCAGACACAAACATTTAGACCATGGCAAAAATGTTCAGAAGCAGAGAGTAACAAGTTGAAGACCCTGGCATGGGAATAAGCTTTCAAAATAAAGACCTATATGGCTGACTCAAAATGAGGAAAGAAGAGAATAGAGGAAGGAGTCAGAGAAATGGTCAGAGGCAGATCATGGAGGGCCCTGTAGACCCTATATATCCATGTAATTGGGGAGGATTCTGATTCCAAACAAAGAGTTTGTATTCCCACTGAAAGAAAATCATAAAAGCTAGACAACATACATAAAATATTTTTGAACGGCACCTGGGTGGCTCACTTGGTTAAATGTCCGGCTCTTGATTTCAGCTCAGGCTGTGATCTCACGATCCGTGAGTTCGAGACTGGCAATGGGGTCTGCCTGACAGTGTGGAGCCTGCTTGGTATTCCACCTCCCTCTCTCTCTCTCCCCCTCCCCTGCTTGCTGTCTGTCTGTCTCTCTCAAAATGAATAAAAGTAAACTTAAAGGGGCACCTGGGTGGCACAGTCAGTTAAGCGTCCGACTCTTGATCTCAGCTCAGGCCATGATCTCATGGTTTGTGAGTTCAAGCCCCACATCAGGCTCTGCACTGATAGCGTGGAGCCTGCTTGGGATTCTGTCTCTCCCTCTCTCTCTGCCCCTCCCCTGCTTGTGCTCTCTCTCAAAATAAATAAATAAACTTAAAAAAATAAGAAAATTAAAAAAAATAAAAAATAAATAAACTTAAAAAAAAAAGTTTAAAATGTCTTTGAAGACATTAGAAGTAATTCAGGGGCGCCTGGGTGGCTAGTCGGTTGAGAGTCCGACTGCGGCTCAGGTCATGATCTTGTGGTTTGTGGATTCCAGCCCTGAATGGGGCTCTGTGCTGACAGCTCAGAGCCCGGAGCCTGCTTCAGATTCTGTCTCCCTCTCTTTGCCCCTCCCATGCTCTCTCTCTCTCTCTCTCTCTCTCTCTCTCTCTCAAAAATAAACATTAAAAAAAATTGTTTTTAAAAGAAATAACAGATGCAATCAGGAAATGAAGGTCTACAATCTGAGAAAAGGGAATTCCATAGCCCAGATTTTTTTCAGAGTTGTACTATCCAAATTGTGGCTCAAAAGAAGTGAGCCCATACAGAAAGCAGCAATCTCATAGGGCTGAAAATACACAGGTACAAGTTCAAAGCACCCAGTGTGTCTGGGGCTTAAGGGTCAAAATAATGGAGAGAAGAAAACCACAGAGAAAGAGCCAAAAATCGGCGAATACATTTCTCTCAAGTCTCTGGCTGACTCCTAAGCTGTGCAAGCACAGAGTGAGACTCTGCAAACTCAGAAGCAAACAATAGCTGAGAAAGCAATAAACAGAGTGTTTTCAGGAGCCTCATGTGTGCTAAAGAAAGAAATACAAGTTAGAGTTTAAAGCCGGCTGACCCACAGAGGCCTTGGTAAACACCTCAGGCTTTAAACTGGAAGGGTTACACCCTGGGAACAAAGGCCCACACCCCAGGAGAAAGGACAACACCCGAGGAGTGAGGATACTGGCCCAGAAGAAAAGGCAAAATTACAATAGTTCAACCCTAATAAAAACATGCCTCCATGGGGTCTAAGTGACCCACCAGAACTCTGTAAGAAGAAAACATAATCCTTCTGGAGACAGATAACATCATCGAAAGCCTCTACAACTTTTATTTATTTTTATTTTTATTTTAAGATGTTTTTAAATGTTTATTTGAGAGAAAGAACACACACACATGGGGGGGGGGGTGGTGGCAGAGAAAGGGGGACAGAGGATCCAAAGCGGGCTCTTGCTGACAGCAGAGAGCGCAATGCGAGAGGCTCCAACTCCAAAACTGTGACATCATGAACTGAGCCAAAGTCGGTGCTTAACTGACTGAGCTACCCACGTGCCCTGCCTCTACAATTTTTAATCTGCATGATCCAGCACTGGATCAAAAATTAGGGGGCATGCTAAAAACAAAACTGAACTAAATAACCAAAACCAAAAAGAACAAAAAAAGGCAACAAAAGCAAACTCCCTATGATTCAGATATTGGATTTGATCAGATAAGGACTTTAAAATAGTTGTGACTAATAGAGAAGATAAAAGATAAAATAGGGGCGCCTGGCAGGCTCAGTCAGTGGAATGTGTGACCCTTGATCTCAGGGTTGTGAGTTCGAGCCCCACCTTGGGTGCAGAGATTATTTTTTAAAAAATCTTAAGAGAAAGAAGGTAAAATAGATGACAAAGAGAGCATTTCAACAGAAAATTGGATTCTCTACAAATAATCAAATGGACGTTCTAGAACTGAATTAAAATTCCTTAGATGATTTTAACATCAGTGCCTTAGTCTGTTTGGGCTGCTGTAACACAGTACCATAGACTGGGTGGCTTAAAACAATAGAAATGTATTTCTCACAGTTCTGGAGGCTGCGAGTCCAGGATCCAGGTGCTGGCAGATTTCGTGCCTGGCGAGAGCCCACTTCCTGGTTCACGGACAGCCCCATCTTCTTGCTATAAACCTCACTCAGCATAAAGGCGCTAGGGAGCTCTCTGGGGTCTCTTCTAAGACACTGTTCCCATTCATGAGACCTCTGTGTACCCTCATGAAAATCAAAGAGAAAGAAAAACACTGTTTAATGTTTTTATTTTCTTTTAAGTTTTAAGTTTTTTAAGTTTATTCATTCACACCTGATAGAGCGCAAGCCGGGGAGGGGCAGGGAGAGAGAGAGAGAGAGAGAGAGCAAGAAACCCAGACAGGCTCCGCACTGCTAGCACCGGGCCCAATGGGACACAGGGCTTGGGCTCACTAACTGCAAGATCATGACCTGAGCCAAAGCCAGGTGCTCAACCAACTGAGCCACCCTAGCGCCCAGAAAGAAAAAACTCTTAAAAACAAAGACACATCATTTTCAAAGGAGCAGTAACGTTACCATCTGACTTTTCAGTAGAAACTATGAAGTTAGTATTTCATGGTTGGGGAGGGGACACAAACAGTCTGTATGGCAGAGACAGAATTATTGGAGGGAAACAGGTCAATAGAAAATATCCAAAAGGAAGCACAGAAAGAATAAAAAGATTTTTAAAAAGGACAGAGTGGAAGAGATACATGGGACACAGTCAAAAGTTCTAACATCTAGGGGCGCCTGGGTGGCTCAGTTGGTTAAGCGTCCGACTTTGGCTCAGGTCATGATCTCATGGTTCGTGGGTTTGAGCCCCACATAGGGCTCTGTGCTGACAGCTCGGAGCCTGGAGCCTGCTTCGGATTCTGTGTCAACCTATTTCTCTCTGCCCCTCCCCCGCTCACGCTCTGTCTCTGCCTCTCAAAAATAAATAAATGTTAAAAAAAAAAGTTCTGGGTACCTGGGTGGCTCAGTCAGTTAAGCGTCTGACTTCGGCTCAGGTCATGATCTCGCAGTTTGTGTGTTCAAGCCCTGCATTGGGTTTGTGCTGACACCTCAGAGCCTGGAGCCTGCTTCGGATTCTGTGTCTCCCTGTCTCTCTGCCTCTCCCATGCTCGTGCTCTGTGTCTCTCTGTCTCTCAATAATAAATAAACGTTAAAAAAAAATTTTTTTTTAAGTTCTAACATCTATATAACTAGAATCCCAAGAGGAGAGGAGAAAGGCAGTGGCACAGCTCAATATCTGAAGAGACATGCTTTGAATTTTCCCAAACTGACAGGTATCAACCTTTGGATTCAAGAAGTTCCATGAGCCCTAAGCAGTTAAACACAAAGAAAACCACATCTTAGTACATCATCATGAAACTGCTGAAAATCAAAAAGAAAGAAAAAATCTTAAAAGCGGATGAAGACATATTATCTTCAAAGTAGCACTAACACTAATATCTGACTTTTCACTAGAAACTACGGAAGCTAGAAAGCAGTAGAATGACATACTTTAAATACCGAAAGAAAAAAAAAACCCACAAATTATTGCTAACCTGGAATTGTACACCCAGAGAACATGTACTTCATAAATGAAAGTAAATTAAATATGACATCCAAAGCACAAGCAACGAAAGAGAACAGATGGATTTCCTCAACAGTTGGAGTTCCTCAAAACGTAAACCCTTTGTGCATCAAGGACACTATCAAGGTGAAAAGACAGCCCACAGAACGGGAGAAAATATTTACAAAGTATATATGTAGTATCCAGAATATGTGTAGAATCTTTATAACTCAATAATAAAAACACAAATAATCCAGTTGTAAAGTGGGCAAGAGATCTGAATAGTCATTTCTCCAAAGAAGATATACAGTAGGCAATAAGCACATGAAAAGCTGCTCAACATCATTAGTCGTTAGGGAAATATAAATCAAAATCACAACCAGATTCCACTTCACACCCACTAGGATGACTATAATAAAAAAGAAAAAGACCAAAAACAAACAAACAAGCAAAAAAAAACCCGGATAACAAGTGTTGGACAGGATATGGAGAAATTAGAATCATCATATATTGCTTGCAGGCATGTAAAATGGTGCAGCCACTATGGGAAATTGTTTGGCGGTTTCTCAAAAAGTTACACATAGGGTTGCCATATGACCCAGCAATTCCATCCCTAGGTATATACCCAAGATAATTGAAAACATGTGTTGACACAAGAACATAAATGTTCATAGAAGGATTATGCATAAAAGCCAAAAAGTGGAAACAACCCAAACGTTCATGAAATGATGCATGGATAAATAAAATGTGGTATATTCATACAATGAAATATTATTCTGCCATAGAAAGGAATGAAGTACTGATCCATGCTAAAACATGAATGAACCTTGAAAATATAATGCTAGAGGCACCTGGGTGGCTCAGTTGGTTGAGCATCCGACTTTGGCTCAGGTCACAATCTCACGGTTCATGAGTTTGAGCCCCGCGCCAGGCTCTGTGCTGACAGCTCAGCGCCTGGAGCCTCCTTCGGATTCTGTGTCTCCCTCTCTCTCTGCTCCTCCCCTGCTCACACTCTGTCTCTCTCTCAAAAATAAATAAAGATTAAAAAATTAAAAAAAAAGAAAATATAATGCTAAATAAAAGAACCAGACACAAAAGGTCATCCGTTGTATGACTGCATTTATATGAAATACCCAGAATAGGCAAATCCATAAAGACAAAAAAGTAGATTAATAGTTTCCAGGAGATGGGCGGGGGGGGGGGGGGAGGTGGGAGGGAGAATTAAAAAGTATGGAGTTTTTCCTTTGGGGGTGATGGAAATATTCTAGAATCAGATAGTGGTGATAGTTGCATGACTTTGTGAATATACTAAAAAACACTGAATGGCTTACTTAAAAATGGTTAAAGTAGTGAATTTTATATTGTGTGAATTTTATCTCAATAAAAAATTTTTAATACAATTGGATCCACTTAAAAAAGTTTAAGTGAAGATACTTTCCGAAAACTGAAGCTCAGATAGTGAGATAACTCGTTTCTAGCAGACCTGCGCTAGTCTAGGCTGAAAGAAAATGACCCCAGATGGAAGCCTAGGACTGCAGGAGGGAATAAAGAGCACTGACAGAATAAATATGTGGACAATGAATATGATTTTAAGCAACAATAGTGAGGGATTTATAACAGATGTAACAGTGGAATGTATGACTCCCATAGTATATAATCAGGGATGGAATAAACCCTGGAATTTTTTAAAAATGTGATTTTTTGGGGCGCCTGGGTGGCTCAGTCGGTTGAGCGTCCGACTTCAGCTCAGGTCATGATCTCATGGGTCATGGGTTCGAGCCCTGTGTGGGGCTCTGTGCTGACAGCTCAGGGCCTGGAGCCTGCTTTGGATTCTGTCTCTGTCTCTCTCTGCCCCGCCCTGGCTCACACTCTGTCTCTCTCTCTTAAAAATAAACATTGGGGCACCTGGGTGGCTCAGTCAATTAAGCGTCCGACTTCGGCTCAGGTCACTATCTCAAGGCTTATGAGTTGGAGCCCCAAGTCGGGCTCTGTGCTAACGGCTCAGAGCCTGGAGCTTACTTTGGATTCTGTATCTCCTCCTCTCTCTGCCCCTCCCATGCTCATGCTCTGTCTCTCTCTGTGTCCCAATAATAAATAAACGTTAAAAAATTTTTTTTTAAATAAACATTAAAAAAAATAATAAATCCACTTAAATTTAAGTGCAATGGGAAAAAGAATATAAGGGCAACAGGAAGCCCTTGGAGGTTTTCAGCAGGGGTGTGAGTTGATCGCCAAGCAAGAGCTAGTAAAGGTAGGGTCTTAAACACGTCACAACCACTCCCATAGTGCTCCGTGTGGTGTTGGGCACCCAGAGGGCAATCGGTGAGGACTTACAGAATGGCCAAGCTGCTTCTCCTATTGCTGGATGCCTGAAAGGGTCCTGAGTGCCTGAAACCCTCCAGTTGCTCTGTCATCTGCTGTTTGGGCAAACAAGGTGAAAAGAGGTGATTGGGTAGATCAGTCGCCCACTCCTTCCTACAGTCTTCTGATTGGAGGGCTGTGGCGGCTTCCACAGTTCAGCATCACTTCCCCAAACTTGGCCGTGCAGCTCAGTCACTGGAGCGATTTTCAGACGTGTCTGATTATGGTGTCCAGGAGTGTGCCTTTTCCGACTAAGTTGGCACTTATCCCCGCGGGTCCTCAGTAACCGGTACTCTGGTATAGGGCTGCTCTGGTGGCCTCCCTCTCCTCAGGCAACTGCCTGACCTTTGCCATATCCAAGATTTCAGGATCAAAGAGAAGTCACCATTGACCCATGAAGTTCTAACACTTTCATCCTGAAACTTTTTTTCTTATTCCTCAACACTCCTCTCAAAAGGTTGCAACGTTTTTGAAGCCTCCCTGGGAAGATGAACCCCTTGTCAACATGTCATTTTTATATTCATTTATATAGCACTTATTTTCTGAGCACCTCTTATTTCCTGCCTTGGGGATGGGACTGTGGTTTAGGACAGCCGTTTCATTATCTACTCCACCATTTGCCTACTGGCGGGTTATTCTGGGTTCTCTGAGAAGCGATCTCCAAGGGTGCCTGGCTGGCTCGGTCAAAGGAGTTTGTGACTGTTGATCATGGGGTTGTGAGTTCGAGCCCCATGCTAGGTGTCAAGATTGCTTAAATAAGTAAAATTAAAAAGGAGGAGGAGAAGGAGGAGGAGAAAGTAGAGACGGAGGAGAAGGAGAAGAAGTCTCCAGACAGGATGAGCCATGGAAGAGATTCATGAGGATGAAACCTTCCCAGGAATGAGCCCACTTTAGCACCTCTGCCACACTCAGTCATTGGCTAGGAGTAGCCCTTGGGGAACGCGGCCTCAGCGTGAATGCGGTGATGGATTTCAGAGCACTATCAGTCTGTTGGTCAACTGAGCTCCCACAATTGGAGATCTGAGAGGCAAGTTTTCATGACCACCATACTCCACCCTTTGGACCCCGCAGAGTTCTTTCTCTCCATTGGTTTGGTGAACAGCTACTCCATAGTTTCCACGGATCTCTTTTTCTGAGGTAAGAACTCAGATGAGCGAGATCAGCGAGATAAACTACCATCTACTACTGCAAGTTGTCTCAGGGTTGCAATGTATTCACTTTTCTCCATTCTGAATTTCTATTACCCTCAACGAGCAGCTAGACGTCTCAGTGGATTACTTGGTAGTGTGACCCAAGACTTCATTCCTGGGTTGCTGGTGGTGGTAGTGTCTGAATTCTTGGTCATTGTACCCTTCTCAGTCTGGTGCGGTATTGTTGCACATATCTGTTTATACTTACAGAGGGGCAACGGAGAACCAGAAGGCACCCAAGCAGACCACCTGGGTATTTCCTCCTGCCCCCCCCCCCCCCCCGCCTATGTACAAGCAGCCCTACTTCCTCCTATTGATCAGGGTTAGTTTCTGCCACCATTTTATATCTACTGGTCCCTGGGCACAAGGTCCCAAAGTAGCAGTCATAACGTGTAGTTCAGGAGGACCTTTGCTGTGTCCTCTGGCAAGGTGCACCCCCTGTAGGGACACAGGACTTCAACCATGTGGAGCCCAGAGTTGTTGGGATGGGAAGCACAAAATCACCCTGGTCATTGAGAGTGATGGTAAGTGGGGTCACTCCTGTTTCCCCACATTGGTTCGTGGACCCATGTATTCCTCCTACTGGGGATTCAGCAGCATATGGAGGTCTCTTATTTAGTACTGCACCCTGAAGAATGGCACCCCATGCTTTGAGTGTTGTTTCTGAGCTAGTGCTTCAGCTGTGCTTTTAGAAGGTCATTACCAGTGTTCTGTTAGCTGGCTGCTTCTGGAGAATGTAGTATATGATATGAACAGCAGATACCACGGTCATGGGCCCCCTTCTGCAACCCTGGGTGGTGAGTTCACTGTAAATTGAGTCCCCTGGGTGAGATGTTATGCCGTGTGGTAATCTGTGCCTCAATCAGGCGTTTTGCTGACTGGCACTCTGAGAGCAAGAAAGGCAAATCCATATCCAGAATAGCCCTACAAGGATGAATTTTGGGCCTTCTCGGAAGGAAGGAGCACTTTGTAGCAGACATAACACCACAAAGCTGCTTGATCTTCTCTAGGAATAGTGCATATCAGAGATGCAGTGTCGGTCTCTATCGCTGACAGGGTGGATGTTCAGAGGCAGCCTTGGTAAGTGGGAGCCCATTCTCCCATATGGACTTTGGGTCCATATGTAGCCTCCATCTCTGTCACCATGGCCACTCTGTTCATGGGCCCAGCATGTCAAGTCTGCAAGGACTGAACACGGGCTAATGTTGATTGACCTAGTCATTTTGCCTACTTGGTTGTTTGTGTTTCTTCCATGGTGGAGGCTTTCTGGTGCGCATTGTCATATCAAAAAAATCATATGTTGTACCTTCTTCCATATAGTTCATCTACATCCACCAGTCCACTGGAACCTGCCCAGGAACCTGTACATAATCTCACCTTAGACCACTTGCCCTTCCATACAAAGTGGAAAGCCAAGGGCACGGCTTGCAATTCCATTTGTTGGGAATATTTTTCACTCTCCATCATCTTTCAGGGTCACACTTGTATCCTTCATGTCTTTAATGGTGGCACTAATCTCCACCATCCTTCATCCCCCAATAAAACAATGCTTTTAATTTGCTGTTTTGGCCAGTGATGGAGAGCAGTTTCCAAGGCTTACATTTGTTTTTTACGGTTATAATTCTTATCCCACAGGCCAGAAATGCAATGTGGCATTATTCTAGATCATTTCCAGTTATATATTTGGGACTGGGAAATGATCGCTGGACAAAGGGGCGCCACTATGAGCCATACGTTAGCTAGGATCCCATTTATTACTGGCCCCCAGAGGCCAGGGGGCTAGTGATACTTTTGGTCTCTGAGGGTCAACTCAGATCGAGTGTCCAATGGTCCTCAAAATATTTGGTTATTTCCCTTTCACCAGTATCCAGTCACCCAAGTAAAAAATGGCCATGAATCTCTCTGGGGGAAGGACTGAGGAAATCACTGTGGTGGTATACATTTTCCCTGGTGTTGCAGGATCTTTGTTTGTAGGCTCCCAGCTACTTATTCATCCATTGATTTGTTCTGGATCTGAAAATTGGCTCAGGTTTAGAAACTGGGCACGGGAACATGACTTACTGGAGATGGCCACCCTTAGTGCCCCGCTCTTCCATTTCTATGGACTTTTTTGGTTATGGATGTTAAAAATCACCCTTGTTGATTGCGTCTGTTTTGCCCCTAGGGATGCTATCTTTTATTAACCCTCTCCACAACTCCCTGATGACTGACCCTTTGGTTGCCTCTTCAGTCTTGGTGGCATTAATGGTAATTGTGGTCTCCTCAATGCTTGCAGTTAAGTACCACCATCTGGTCTTTATTATTCTGGGGTCCCATCATCCCCATCTTACTACCTGTTTTCTGGAACACTCCCAGAACAGCTTCTATTAGTTTATGTTTGCCAGGAAGCAGACAATAAAAGGGAATTAGCTATCCCTCTCTCTCTATCCCAGAGAGAGAGAGAGAGAGAGCAAGTGGGGGTAAGGGCAGAGAGAGAGAGGGGAGAGAGGGAATCTCAAGCAGGCTCTGCACTGTCAGCATAGAGTCCAATGTGGGGCTCGAACTCACAGACTATGAGATCATGATCTGAGCTGAAATCAAGAGAGCATCCGACTCTTGATTTCGGCTCAGGTCATGATCCCAGGGTCATGGGATCAAGCCCTATGTTAGGTTCGGCACTGATCATGCAGCCTGTTTAGCTTTCTCTTCCTCTACCCGTCTCCCCCACTCAAGCTCTTTATAAAACTAAAATAATCTTAATCATAAAGGAAATGCAAATCAAAACTACAATGAGACATGACCTCACACTCAATAGGATGGCTACCATCAAAAAAATCCCAGAAATGAGGGCACCTGGATGGATCAATGGGAAGAGCATGCGACTCTTGATCTTAGGACTTGGGTTTGAGCCCCGTGTTGGGTACTTAAAAAAATTAAAAAAAAAAACAAACAAACAGAAAATAACAAAAAAAGGTGGGAGAGGATGTGGAGAGATTAAAACCCTTGTGCACAGTTGGTGGAAATGTAAAATAGTACAGCAGCTATGGAAAAACAGTATGGTGGTTTCTCAAAAAATTAAAAACAATTACCATAACCCAGCAATTCCACTTCTGGGTGAACAAAACTGAAAGCAGGGTCTCAAAGGGATATCTGTACACCCACGTTCATAGCAACATTACTTGTAATGGCTAAAATGTGGAAGCAGCCCAAGTATCCCACTGACAGAATAAATAAGCAAAATGTGGTATTTTATACAATAGACTATCATTCCATCTTAGAAGGGAAATTCCTTCCTTCCTTCCTTCCTTCCTTCCTCCCTCCTTCCTCCTTCCTTCCTTCCTTCCTTCCTTCCTCCCTCCTTCCTCCTTCCTCTTTCTTTCTTTCTTTCTTTCTTTTTCTTTCTTTCTTTCTTTTCTTTTCTTTTCTCTTTTCTTTTCTCTTTTCTTTCTTCCTTCCTTCCTTCCTTTCCCCTTTCCTATCCTATCCTATCCTATCCTATCCTATCCTATCCTATGTTTAGAGGATCCCAAGCAGGCTCCACGTTGTCAGTACAGAGCCAGACATGGGACTCAAATTAATCACCATGACCTGAGCTGAAATCAAGAGTCAGATGCTTAACCAACTGGGCAACCCAGGTGCCACTAAGAAGGAAATTTTTAACATATCTTGCCACATGGGTGAACCTTGAGGACGTTATGCTAAGTGACATAAGTCAGTCACAAAAAGACAAATACTGTATGATTCCATTTATATGAGGTAATTAGAACAGTAAAATAGAGAAAGTAGAATGGTTGGTGCCAGGGGGTGGGAGGAGGGAAGAATGGGGCGTTATTATTTAATGGGTGTAGAGTTTCAGCTTTACAATATGAGAAATTATGGACATGGATGCACAACAATATGAACTTAATACACTGAACTGTACCGGCTAAGTTGGTAGAGCATGCAACTCTTGATCTCAGGGTCGTGAGTTCAAGCTCCACATTAGGCACAGAGCTTACTTAAAAAAATAATAATAAAGAAAAAAATGTGTAACATGGTATATTGTGTTATGTGCATTTAAAAAAGAAATTTCTGGGGGGTGCCTGGGTGGCTCAGTCGGTTAAGCGTCTGACTTCAGCTCAGGTCATGAACTCATGGTTGGTGGGTTTGAGCCCTGCGTTGGGCTCTGTGCTGACGGCTCAGCCTGGAGCCTGCTTCAGACTCTGTGTCTCCCTCTTTCTGTTCCTCCCCACTTACACACACACTGTCTCTCTCTAAATAAGATTTAAAGAATTAAAAAAAAAAAGATTTTAAATGTTTATTTATTTTTGAGAGAAAGAGTGACAGAGCACGAGCAGGGGAGGGGCAGAGAGAGAAGGAGACACAAAATCCAAAGCAGTTTCCAGGCTCTGAGAGCTGTCAGCACAGAGCCTGATGTGGGGCTCAAACTCATGAGCCATGAGATCATGACCTGAACTGAAGCCGGATGCTTAACCAACTGAACCACCCAGATGTGTCCCGTGCATTTTACCATACCATAATACAAAAATCAGCAAAAAAAAAAAAAAAAAAAAAAAAAAAAAGGAGGGGGGCGGCGCCTGGGTGGCTCTGTCAGTGGAGCATCTGATTTTGGCTCAGGTTATGATCTCATGGCTCGTGAGTTCTGGCTTGCATCCGGCTCTGTGCTGACGGCTCAGAGCCTGGAGCCTGCTTCAGATTCTGTGCTCCCTCTCTCTCTGCCCTTCCCTTCCTAGTACTCTGTCTCTAAAAAATAAATAAACTTAAAAAAAAAAAAAAGAGGAGGAATTAGCTATGCGAAAAAAATTATCTTGGATAACATCTGTAGGAAAAATTGGGTGAGTGAAAGAGCCGTTAAACATGATGCAAGTCTGACCCTGTGTGAAATGGAGAGGGATGGAAAGATGTGTGGGTGGAAACAGACTGAATTGAGACTGAACTGTTCAGCCTTTCCTAGAAATGGGCCTCAGTATCCCTGCCATCCTCAGTCATTGCCTGGAATAACCCCAGGGAAGTGTGGCCCTACTGTGGATGCAGTTATGGATTTTCAGAGTTCACAAGCTGGAACAGCAGTCAATTATGCTCCCCACTGTTGGGAGTTCTGAGTGGCTCATTTTCATGGCCACCATACCTGGGCAAATTCTGTAAAAGCTGTACCATAACATTGGGACTTAAGGGATGAAACATGTAAAAGCAGGGCCATTTGGGTGGCTCAGTCAATTAAGCGTGCTACTCTTGGTTTCAGCCCAGGTCATGATCTCATGTTTCATGAGTTTCAGCCCCACCTTGGGATCTGTGCTCACAGTGCGGAGGCTGCTTGGGATTCTTTCTCTCCCTCTCTCTCTGCCCCTCCCCTACTCACACTGTCTCTCTCAAAATACATAAACTTAAAAGAAAAATGTAGTAACATGCTTCCAGGCATGCCCAAGTTATGCAGCTAAGGGACCTCAACTTGTCTGTCCCAGACATGTCAGTGATTATCTAGGCTGAGAATCTAAGATCCGGAGAGGAACCCAGCATTTTAGGGTATGGATGTCCTTACCTCCCTTACAACAATTTGCCAAGGTGCACAAACTGTGGTCCTTACTCTAAAGGAATTTCATGCCTTTTTTGAGGGGGAGGGAGGGTCTTAATCAGAGACATTAATATTAGCAACTGATAATGTAGGTTTCCTTTCCTTGACTCAGGTAGCAAATGACTCATGTGAGCTGAGGGAAGGAGCATATTGTTTGCCTAGTGAAGCAGTGTCACTCTTGACAGTCAGGATACCATCCTCATGAGGCCAACTGGTGGCATGGTCAATTCTAGAGTTTCCACAGGGGTACAAGTCAGGTGTCAGCACTTCACAGGGCTTAAGCTTGCGCAGCAATTTCTCCTCTCCTGTCCTCAACACCCTTTAAGTTAGGCCCTCATTCCTTCCTACGTGGTCCTGGTTAATTTAACAATCAACTGTCTTTTTCAAAAGGCCCCATATTCATATCCCCAGATAAGACCTTTTGAGTGACAACCAATTTTCTATACCACGTGCAAGAGAAACGATTGAGCCACATGAACATCTCACAGCCCCACCATAGCTCAAGCCTAGGAATTGACCAGGACCCTTCTGGAAACACTGCTTTAACCTAGCATTGGCATTTTAATCAGATGGCAGGGTCTTTATTCCGGGGAAGGTATTCCCTCCTTTATTTCAAGAACAAGTGGTCTGCCAAGCCCGCCACTTTCATGAACTCACAGTCCACCCAACTGTTGGCAACTCACACAGAGCTGAGCTTACAGAACAGAACCTCCAGGTCTTTTGACCCAATCATCTGCTAAGTCCTGAATTTCCTTTGTTTTCCTCTCAGAGGAGAACATTTCCTTTTAACCAAATCCAGATATTGTTAGTTTCGGCCCACGTCCAGCCTGTAGGTGAGCCCTTCTGCTTATTGTAGCCATATACGGATAAAGCTAGTGTGACTTTTAGGGGCTAGTGAGGTTCATGGCCATGGCAGCCCTCCTCACATCCCATCCCAACACGAGGCTCCTTATTTAGCCAGGCTTGCACCCTGCTTTCTAGAGCAAACACACAGCTCCACCACTTTTTTTCCCCCTTCAGTTGACCTCTGTGATGAGCCCTGACCTGGGTGGTTCTAGCTATGTGTCTAGCCTCTTCCACTGGGCGGTGGTGCTGCCGGCCGCGGCACCCAGAAGAGGGTAAAGTATCAACGATAATATTCACGACTGTCTGCTTTATTTTCATTTTAAACGTAGGAGGAATAAGTTGTGGGGGAATCAGCCTAGGCTGCCCCGGAGACGGAGACGTCAAGAATGAAAGTGAACTTCCACCCAGGTTTCCCAAATCCTGCTTAGCTGTCAGTAATGTAAAGGACAGGATGTAAACATGAGGATATGAAAAATTTAATTACACGCCACCTACTGTCATTTTCCTTTAATAGGATTTTTAATTGTTGCTTCCCCTGTGAGTCGGAAGAACTACACTTATTCTGCAACACTGCTTAAAAATTAATCAATACATTAGGAAGGGACTTTGTAAACTATAAAGGGATAAATAAACAGAAGCAATTGTTACCAACACACAGAAATTGACTCATTAAAAGACAAGGACATACAAATGTCTGTTTCCAGAATTTCATTTGACAGCCAGTCACCGAGATGGGAGACAAGAGTACCGTGGAAGAGAAAATAATGGCGTTTGGTTTCTTAGGAATGTGGGCGTTACTCCCAGGACCTCTGTCATCCACTGTTGGAGCACCAGGCTCCGTGACAACAGCAAGCCTATACCTATGGATCTGGTCCTCCTGGAATCGAGTATACTCTGTTTGCTGTTCAGCTGGAAAACATCTTCAGCCTTTCCAACCTAATCCCGGAACCGTGATTTGTGGCAACAGAAATACCTCAACTAAACACAAAAAAAGACGCTGAGGCAAGAGGCCAGAACTGTGCTGAGCAGGAACCCAGAGTCCACGCTTGCCCAGGGCTGCTGCCGCTGACTGAAAGAAATAAAAGGGTAAATCCTCTCTTGCACTCCCCTCCCCCACACTACAGTTTTCTGGATTCAAAGTAAGTAACAAGAAGCCAGCAGGCAAAGGGAGTCTGCGAAGTGTAGTTTCCAAGATTAAGCCCTTTGGATCTGAAAGCAAACCAATAACCAGTGTGGGTAAGTTAAGAAGCAAACACACAGCTTCCCATTAACAACAGTAGAACAGAATTGCCAGTTAAACCACCGCAACCACCTCATCAATTTAAAGAAGATGTTTACTTCAGATCCAGGGACCATCCTGTGAAATTCAGACCCAGTTCCACATGAAATGAAGAAATCTATCAGGCTGAGACTGTACCCCTTGCCCAAGAGGCAGACAAGTTCCTGCCCCTGGCAGTCAGAGAGGCAAAAGACGCCAGCAGTTGGTACACATAGCAAACGCTTTATTTTCATATTAACATTAAAACATAAAGCACAAACATTAAAACACAGAACATGAACAGAGATCCCAACTGCCCTGTTTGTCACAGCAGGTACAAGGATATATGCCAATAAGATATTTGGAGTCTGCTTAACTCCAAACCCTCATATGGGAAACCTCCCTTAGAGACAGGGGGGAGGGAACATGTTGGGGCAGAGCCTGCTGCAGCACAGGAGACCAGAGCCTGGGACTACATGATCTCCTGCTGGATGAGGGATGCAAGGGTAGGATGGCTGGGGGCAAGGTCTTTTCTTTTAAAGAAACCAGTTGAAGTTACATAAATTTCTCTCTAAAATGTCCAAATTTACTGGAGGAATGCAAGAATTGGCAAGACATGAGATTCACCCAACTTCCCTCGTAGTTAAGTCCCTTGGTTCCTCTGCGTGGCGGAATCAATCAGCATCCGCCTTGGTCAAATCCTAACCCTACCGTGGGATTTGTCTCTGCCAAAGACAAAGGCAGCCAGGGCCAACTGCATCCTCTCTGATGACCTGCTGAAACCAGATGAGTCCTGCTTTTTAATCCAAATCCCTTTCTGCCACTGATGCTCTAGGTCTGGGCCGTCATTCTGAATCATCAACATATTGAAAGGAGTGTCTCCTCTGAGAAAAGGGGGCTCTTTCCCAGGCTCTGGAAACTGGCTTTTTGAAAGATGTCCTAAAACAGAAGGAGGCCACTCTTTAGAAGGCACAACAGGAACTTGAAACTCTGGGGATATCTGTGGCAATAACCCTCTGCTGGTGAGAAATGCTGGAAACCGCTCAGGAGTTGTCGGTCAGAACTATTTTAAAATAAAAATAATAACGCTTCTAGAGCAATTATTTAAAAAAGTCACACGGTTGGCCATCCTGCTTCCAAGAACGGGGCACTGACCGCCCACACCCTGAGGCGCGTTCTATTGTAGACTGCGGTTTAGCAGAGCAGCCGTAGGCGAGGCAAACAGATACAAACGGAAGCCTTTCCCCCTACTGGAGAAAAGTGAAGTTCGCAATGTTGGACAATCCACGGCTGGAACAAAAGCTGATGGGCTTCTCCCTGCAATCCACACAGGTCTCCAACCACTCTTATCTTCCTGAGAATATTTCACTGACAAGAGTCTTTAAAAAGGCTAGAAGGGAGGCATATCAGAGGAAGCTGAAGCCACACACCAGTTTCACATGCGGAAGGCTTTAGCTTCTGTTCCCAGCAGTGGTCTCAGCAGCTTCTCTTTTGCAAGCCTGTCTTGCTTAGCCCCTCTCCCTTGACCTCTTTTACGGGGAGAGAATCAAACAAGAGCTGTGACATGTTGCTCATGTTTTCCTGGTAAGAGGGAAAAGGAGGGGTCTTCAGAGCACTGGTTTATGTAAAATCAATCCGGAGGTCCTCAGACAGCAAGAAAAAAGGAGGCTTCCCCACTGCTCCAACAACCGGTCTCTTCTCTCGGCTCCCACGATGTGATGAACCTAATGTACTCAGCATTCTGAGAGGGTCCACAGCGCATCAGCTGCCTCCATCACTGGGCCTGCCAATATCCCAGCACCGCACACCTGGAATGTATCTGTTGCTGCCACAAAGTAGACCAGATGCGCTCGACCTCACACTTCTGTGGGGATGAGACCAAGTTGCTGAAAGGCTGTCAACACGCCAGGTTAGAAATGGATCAAATTCTTCACCAGGTTGTACAGTGCCCTCTTGTGTTCAACTGAAGACTCTTCTGCATCCACGCAACATGGAGATGGTCAGTCTCTTCTGGGACGTTAGCATCCGTTCCTGAGTTCGAGTGACAAGACCACTTAGGTGGGTGTCACACCCTCCAGAAAATGCTTGCTGCACACTCGTTCTAAATGACTGCTGGGAGGATACTCTCTGAGGTCCAGTAGAATGTCTGATCAGAAATACAGATTCTCAACAGATTCATGAAGGCTTTGAGCCCAAGACAATGATAATGTATGTAGATGCAGTACCAATCACGTATTCTTTGGATGGACACCGCAAATACACAGTCTGTAGTGTTTCAGTGACCTGGCCTCTTAGAATCACATTAATTCAAAGAAACCATGATCCCAGAAGTTCTAGGCCACAGACAGTAAGCAGAGATCTTGCTCAGGGCTGTTACGTGCTAGCAAACATTTAACATTCACCAGCAGCATGCCTGACAAGTTCCAGACACAGTCACTCCCACCGATACATGTGGACCATCTTCTCTGTTAAGGTAGCCAAGTAGCTGTTGTGGTTCACCTCAAAAGGGCAGATGTCCAAGACGGGCTGATCGGCCTGTAGTTCCTGTAGCAACGAGCCACTGCCAGCATCCCACAGCTAAAGAAGACAGACAGAGTTCAGGGTCAGGAGTCATTCAATTCAGCTGGGGGACTTGCTTGCTCTATTGCTATATTGCTATACAATATAGCGGTTCCACAGCTCCGTACAACACCCGTTGCTCACCACGAGTGCACTCCTTAATATCATCGGACAACTTTGAAAGGGCTGCAGAGAGAGCGCTGCCAGGGGAGTACGACAGACTGTTCTCAACCTTCACAAAGCCAGGACACACAACATCAGGCGTGGGCTCTGCCACTGTGATCAGCAATGAGTCTACCTCTGAAAAGCAAGCCCAGCATCCAGCTCTTCCATCAAGGTGCCAGCAACTCTTCTAGGCACAGAACACTCAGCAAGACAGAAAGCCCCTTTCTCAGCCCTCATGAAATCTATCTAATAACTAGCGCTTTCTTTTCCTTTTCAAAAACTTTTTGTTATGAAAAAATTATTTTTTTTTAACATTTATTTATTTTTGAGAGACAGACAGAGCACAAGTTGGGGAGGGGCAGAGAGAGAATGAGACCCAGAATGCAAAGCAGGCTCCAGGCTCTGAGCTGTCAGCACAGAGCCCAATGTGGGGCTCGAACTCACGAACTGTGAGTCGGATGCCCAACCGACTGAGACCCCCAGGCGCCCCTGTTATGAAAAAAAATTTTAGGGAGCACCGGGGTGGCTCAGTCGGTTAACTGTTCAACTTCAGCCCAGGCCATGATCTCACAGCTCGTGAGTTCGCGCCCTGTGTCGGGCTCTATGCTGACAGCTCAGAGCCTGGAGCCGGCTTTGGATTCTGTGTCTCCCTCTCTCTCTGCCTCTCCCCTCTCGTGCTCTGTCTCTCACTCTCTCAGAAATAAATGTTAAAAAAATTAAAAAAAAATTTTAACATAAAGCATAGTAGTACAACAAATTATTAAGCTTTCACCATATCTGCTTTACTGATTCTATTGTTTTCTTTACTGACTTCATATCATTTTACCCTTAATCTATAGTGTTATCCAGTATGGTGGCCACTAGCCACATAAAGCTATTTAAATTAAAAATGAAAAAAAAATTAAAAAAATTAAAGTGTTCATTCACACTAATCACATTTCAAGAGCTCATGTGGCTAGCACAACTGTATTGGTCAGCAATGCTCCAAAGCTTGATTACATTTAGGTTCAAGGGCATCTCATAAAAGGCGCTATGTACTTCGTATCTTCTTACATCAAGAGGCAAATTGGGGTGCCTGGGTGGCTGAGTTGGTTAAGCATCTGATTGTTGATTTTGGCTCAAGTCTGATCTTGTAGTTTGTGAATAACTTGAGCCCCACGTTAGGTTCCTTGCTGACAACATGGAGCCTGCGTTGGATTCTCTCTCTCTCCCCCTCCACTGCTCACACACGTGCGCTCTCTCAAAATAAATTTTTTTAAGAGGCGAATTATTTTTTGTTAACCCACTTACAGTGATGTCGATCACTGTGTTCAGGTTATAAAAGACTGACCCATCCACTCTACAATCCCCCATCAATCATTCATCTTTTGGTGATGAAACTGTTGCCTGAAACAACTGTTTTATAGGAGTTTCAGTAGTCCCTTAATTTTTGTTTTAAAGGTTCACAAGACGGCCCATGGGATACTACAGCTCATATAAAAAAGAATGAGGCGAATCTACAGATATTGAAATGGAAAGATATCCAAGCTAGGAAGCTAAATGGGAAAAGAGCAAATTACAGAGTGTGTCTCAAGCGTGCCTGGTGTAAAAACAAGCAATCGTACATATACACATACACAGATGTGTGCAATCAAGGAGAACGTCGGTTTTTCGCTTTACATACTTCTGTATAAAAAAACAATAGGCTCACCAGGGCAGAATTTGATGCTTCATCCCCAGTACACACCAGGATGCTGCCATCGCTCTCCGGGTTTTGGAAAATGGCACTTTTGGTCAGTAGTTTGCAAGTGGGTCCCCCAAGGAATGTTTGCACAGGATGGCAGGAACAGACCAGCTCTCCAGCATCATCCAGCGTGGAGGACATCTCCATCAGCACACTTCGTAAAGTGCTGTGATTTTTATCTACGGGACAGAGGAGTCAGTGTTGCTCCGTGGGGATGATCCCAGGAAATTAATGAAGATCCTGAACCTCACACGATTACAAACTACTGAGTGGAAGAGCCACAGTTTATTAGATCATCAAGAGTAGCTACAAAGCAAACAAAGCAACAAGAACAAAATAATACAGCACAAATGAAATTCCGAACCACAGGCTAGGATAAAGCAAGTTATCTACAATAGACTTTTGCCTATGAGGGAAACAATTCTCGGCATAAGCTATCCTTTTTAGTAAAATCACTGTATCCTTCCGCCCCCTGCCTCGGTTTTTATCTTCCTTCAGGGCAGGCGGATGACACGAAACTGCGCTGAGGGGGATGCCCTGGCCGCAGGGGCAGGACTCTTCATTCCATTACTAAGTCACAGGGGCTGCTAAAAGGGCTAACTCGCTCCAGGGAGTACCTGGCAGAATTTGCCCTGTCACATAAGCGAGGGGTAGAGGCGGCATCTATGGAGGAATGCGGAGCCACTAGCCTCAATATAGTAGCAAGAGCTGTTAGCCTGCGAGGGGCTCTCCGGTGCCACCTGAAGGGCAGGGCAAGCTCTCCCCTCCTCCCCTGAACCGACTTGCTCCCAAACAGAGCAAGGACGTCCCAGCACTCACCAGGCCTGTAGGTCACAAGACAATGCCGGGTGCTGCTCTCCGTCTGAAAGTCTACGCAACCCCCTGGCTCTATGGGCAGCACATGGGGACAATGAGAAAAGCCCATCTTTAGCTCCCAGAAGGAAGCGTTCTCTAAGGTTCCAGCCAACACGCCACCATAAGGAAATGCAGCCGAGGCAGCTCTGGGTATGTATGACAGGGATACCAGGGGGCATCTGAAGGGAAAGAAAGGAAACGATGTGTCACATTCCACTACTTGTACTACTCCAGACTCCACTAGCAGGAGCCCTCAAGCACACTTCCACCTCTACAGAAGAGGTTAAAGACCTTCTGGGGCACCTGGGGGGCTCGGTTGATTAAGCATTCGACTTCAGCTCAGGACATGGTCTCACAGTTTGTGGGTTCGAGCCCCATATCCGGCTCTGTGCTGACAGCTCAGAGCCTGGAGCCTGCTTCGGATTCTGTGTCTCCCTCTCTGTCCCTCCCCGGCTCGTGCTCTGTCTCGGTCTCTCAAAAATTACCGTTCAAAAAAAAAAAAAGACCTTCTCTGGGTCACTATCCTTTGACATCTGGTAAAATCTACCAACCCATACTTTAAAAGAGTACACATATAATCTTTGGCATCTAATTTCAGAGGAGATGTCGCATATTCTAAAATTAGTTTTTAAAAATGACTAGGGGGGCACCTGGGTGGCTCAGTCAGTTAAGAGTCTGACTTCGTTCGGCACAGGTCATGATCTTGTGGTTCATGAGATCGAGCCCTGCATTGGGCTCTGTGCTGACAAGCTCAGAGCCTGGAGCGGCCTTCAGAGTCTGTGTCTCCCTCTCTCTCTGCTCCTCCCTCACTAGTGATTCCTCTCTCCCAACTCACTCTCTCTCAAAAAATAAACAAACATTAAAAAAATTTTTTTTAATTAAAAAAAAGGACTAGGAAATGTAATACTACAAAGTCACAGTTACAAGAGAGCTTGACCAGCGTGAAGTTTCTAGAAATGGGGTTAGATGTGTACACAAGGAAAGTCAGAAAGGAAATGCAGCTTATACATCTAATAAAGTCTCCAAGATGCAGTTGACAGACCCTTCAATTAAAATACAGCCTGAAGCAAAAACATTTTTTTTAGATTTGTGTAAGGAATCTCTACACCCAATGTGGAGCTTGAACTCATGACCATGATATCAAGAGTCACATGCTCTTCTGACTGAGCCAGCCAGGCACCCCTGATAAAACTACATTTTAATTCAGAAACAGGATGGTTTCATTAGAAATGTTCTAAATCTCTTTCTGTAAGCACATGACCAGGAATGTGTGCCAAGAATTCTCTCAGAAGTGTCAGCCGGTAGACTATGTTCCTGTGAACTTTGTTTCTGCTGAAGTTGCCCAAGTGGTCGCTGTGCCTGCTTTCTTTCGTTGCCCCGTCACGTCACAATGAAGCAAACTAAAACAAATGAACACTGCATACAACTATTCTTTCCTTGCTATTTGCTCTATTCGATTGCCTACTCTTGAGCAGATCTCTCTACATCAGTGGCAGTTACCATGCTTGCCTGCAGTTCACACTTCTAGAAGTTTACATCAAGGCATCTTCAGGCCTACAGACCACATAACTGAAGCATGATTCTACCCCACTCAAATGAAAAGACCTCAAAGGGTTGAGCCTAGGTTTTCGTAACCAGTTACTACTGTGGTGATATCTTCTGAAGAGTCACAGTGGTGCTGGTGACCAGCCATCCTCAGAATCCGGGCTGACTTTATAAACCTCCCAACTTTGTAAATGGTTACAAAGGATAAATCATAGTAATTGGTATCTTTAGACCAAGTTGGTTTAGCTGGAGATTAGGAAGTTTTAAATCTTTTTTTTTATAGGCCTACCTTTTACTGATCTCTTCCTGTGTGTTAGACATGTGGCCATTAAAGCAAGTCTGTAACAGGCCAAGAATTGAGACCAAGGAGTTTGGTTTTGAACGCAGATCTGACTTCATTTCGCCACACTGGGGGAGGAGCGACTGTATGAACCTGCCTATACTTGGTACCAGGGCTTTCTGCTGTGTAGAAATACCACGAACACATGCTCTAAGGATCTTAGTGATTCCCAAGTGACAACACCTCACTGGACTCAGGAGAACTGCCCTCTGAGGAATTCTGATCAACTGTGAAACACACTCAGAAGACAGGATTCATACAACGGTCCAAGAGAAAGCTGCTACAGGGGAAAAGTAAGTGGCTACCCACCTGGCTTTCTGGGGTACTAACTCCTGGATGTGACAGCTCGTGTTTCGAAGGTCATACACCAGAATTGAACCATTGACCAGTCCAGCATAGATGTGATTACTTTCATCAAGACACCAGCAGCAGCTCCAGACAGGACGTCCAGCGTTGTAAGTCTGGACCACTGTATTTGTCTCCAGGCTGTGGAGATAGAAGACTTTTACAACCATGTGTGAAGGAAATCAATTATAAAACAAAGATGTAAAGACTATCACTGAAATGATAATCCCTTAAGAACACACCCCCACACCCAAACTATTTGGGATTTCCAATTTCCTCTAGGGACTGCCCAGATAATCCCTTTTAATTCCAAAATATTTATTTTGGGGGTTACAGGTTTTCTTCTTGAAATGTAAGGAGATCAAAGAGATATTTAAACAGTACATTCCCTACTCTACCCCTATTTTCTATAATTACTATGATGCAAGTAATCAATATTCAATGCTGAAAAAATGAGAATATACCTATGAGAAAAATAAAAACTAATAATCTAACCACCCAGAGGTAGTCATTAATAACACTTTGGTACTTAACCTGCCCTTTGCATCTATTTTTTAACACTACCAGAGAAAAAAATCATAATCTATATATACATATAAAACATAATGCTACATGGAGTTTTGGGGCAAATTAAGCTGAAGCATTCTTGAAAAGTCAAGAGGTTTCTCAGGTCTGACAGTGCTATCATGATGTTCCTCAGATTTAACTGCAGAATAGAAAGCCAACTATCAGACATCTGATCAGAACTACTTTCTAAAAGATGAAGGCACTAAGTACATTCCATCTGGTTCACAGCAGTCACATGAAAGATGAAATATAGTGACTGAGGGTTACTGATGAGAGAAGTCATGGCACCCCAGGACAGTGAGTTCCTGGTGAGCATTTCTGTTAGGCAGAATGGTCCTCGTAACAGACCAGCAACAAGCAGTTCCAAGCTGGTTTGGTAACTCCATGGTGCCAGGTACCAAGGCTCCTTCCACGTTGTCATTCGACCATCTCTAGCGTGTTACTCTCATCTGCGCGGCTTAAGATGCATTTTGTAACATAAGTAATTTTAAAACATAACGTTGTACATAACATTTATGATGTCGCATCTACTTTGATGAGCAGCACATTTTATATTCAATGAAACTGGATCTCAGAAGACAATGCCTTAGACCAAAAAATGCAAGCTAAGGCCATCTTAATACAGATACTAATTTCTACGCTGTTTAACCCTAAACAGCCCAGGCCCCACCGTCCTCCCTAAAGCACTCACCTGGTCAGTTTAATAGTGCTGTCTAGGGAAGCAGAGAGCAGTAGGCCTTTGGGCTGACTGCTAAAAGCCAGTCCACGGATCTGTTTGCTATGCATGGGAATGTACTGACTGCTTTGCATGTTGGCAGTACTCAACATCTTAACACCAAAGCCTGCCAAAGACAAGAGAGTGTGAAATAGATCACCGAAAGTCAATTCAAGGCAAAGCAAACGACCTTTTCAAGTAGCTCCTTCGTTCACCTTTCCTGGCATATAAATCCCTGGAAAACAGCTGGTCAAACAAACAAAAAAATTCCCCAGGGTTATAATTATTTTATTTTATTTATTTTTTTTTAATTTTTTTTTTAACGTTTTATTTATTTTTGAGACAGAGAGAGACAGAGCATGAACGGGGGAGGGTCAGAGAGAGAGGGAGACACAGAATCGGAAGCAGGCTCCAGGCTCCGAGCCATCAGCCCAGAGCCCGACGCGGGGCTCGAACTCACGGACCGCGAGATTGTGACCTGAGCCGAAGTCGGCCGCCCAACCGACTGAGCCACCCAGGCACCCCAGGGTTATAATTATTTTAAAAAGCATATTCTACTCCAAATGCCCAGCAACAGGTGAATGGATAAACCACTATGTGAACATGTACACAGAACAGAATGCTACCCAGTAATAAAAGGAAATGAAATATTGATATACATGTTAATACGGACGAATCTCCAAAACTTTATGCTGGAAGAAGCCAGACAAAAAAGAACAATGCTGCATGATTATGTTTAAGTTAAATTCTGGAAAATGCAAACTAATGTATAGTGACAGAGAGTAGATCAGTGGCTGCCTGGGAATGGGGAGAGGAGGGAGGGGCAGGTGGGAGATGGATTATAAAAGGGCATGAGAAAACTTTGGGGCAATAGGTATGTTCATTATTTTGATTACAGGGATAGTTTCAAGGGTGTATACATAACTCACCCAACTGTATACTTTCAATATGTGCAATTTATTGTATGTCAGTCATACTTCAATAAAGCTATTAGCACAGAGACTATTCTACTTGAACCACAGACACTGAAGGTGTAGAAGAGAAGGAACAATAAAGAATGAACACAGGTAATCTCTGTATCAGGTGGTTAAGATATGCTACATTTGTTTGAATGGAATAAAAACAGATGACACTTCAAGTATTCTAATTAATTTGTGTCATTCCAGAAAGGGAAAAAAATCCCCCCCAAACTTGTCCTTGATAGGTCCTTAAAAAGTCATGTTACTGTTCTCTTACTAGGCTATGTAAATATATTATATTTGTTTTTACTAAGTATCCATTATTATCCAAGTTATCCACAAACAGGATTTGTCAAATCCTAGATTCAGGACAGCCTCGAGTCATACCTCAGCTTCTCCAGGGAACCAAGTGGGAAAAGTTTATTGTGTTCTCTGCTGAAACAGAATTAGGACAGCCAGAGAGACAAACAGAGAAACCACAGGCTTTAAATCAACAAGGGAACACGAATACTGGCCTAGTTAATGATCAAGAGAAGCAAGGAGAAATTAGCACCAACAGGCTATCAAGAAGAGCTAGCTGTACAGTGTGGAATACATGCATTAGAAAAAAGGAACCGGGGCGCCTGGGTGGCTCAGTTGGTTGGGCGGCCGACTACAGCTCAGGTCATGATCTCGTGGTCTGTGAGTTCGAGCCCCACGTCGGGCTCTGTGCTGACAGCTTGGGGCCTGGAGCCTGCTTCAGATTTTTTGTATCCCTCTCTCTCTGCCCCTTCCCTGCTTGCTCTCTGTCTCTGTCTCTCTCTCAAAAATAATAACCATTAAAAAAAAAAAAAAAAAAAAAAAAAGGAACTGGGTGGCTGAGTCAGTTAAGTGTCTAACTTGTGACTTCGGCTCAGGTCTCACGGTTCCCGAGATCATTTGTGAGATCAAGTCCCACATTAGGCTCTGCACTGACAGCATGCACCCTGCTTAAGATTCTCTCTAACTCCCTCTCTCTCTGCTCCTCCCCTTCTTGTGAGCTCTCTCTCAAAATAGATAAACTTTAAATAAACAAACAAGAAAAAAGGAATGGGGTCTCCTGGAGGCTCAGCCTCACAAACCATGAGACCATGACCTGAACTGAAATCAAGAGTTGGACGCTTAACCAACTGAGCCACTGAGGCATCCCTGAGCTTCCGACTCTTGATTTTTGGTTCAGATCATGACCTAACGGTTGTGGGACTGAGCCCCACATTGAGCTCCGCGACAGCGTGGAGTCTGCTTCGGATTCTCTCTCTCTGCCCCTCTTCCTTGCTCGTGAGCTCTCTCTAAAATTTAAAAATAAATATTTTCCCAATTTGGTGAATCTTACTAAAAATGTGGATGGGATACAGAAACATTATAAACAATCCTTTTATGTTCTCCTCAAAAGGACTTTCTCTCAACTCACAGCTATAAGTGATTAGAAAAATATATAATAATCTAGGAATTCTACTCCAAATCCTGATTATACCTAAGTTTGGAGGGACAGAGTTTTGAAGCATTTGAACGGAATGTTTAAGTGAGTAAACAGGAAATCAGGCTAAAGCAAAAAGACCTGACAGCTGGAGGAAATCATATGCTGAAGATCATGGAAAGAAACATCTATAACCATCAGGAATAATTTAATTGAGCATGTGAGGAGATTTGTTTTTCAACCTTAAGACAATCTAAAATTTGGGGCACCTGGGTGGCTCAGTCAGTTGAGCCACCGACTTTCACCTCAAATCATGATCTCACAGTTTGTGAGTTCAAGCCCCACATCGGGCTCTGTGCTGACAGCTCTGAGCCTGGAGCCTGCTTTGGATTCTGGGTCTTCCTCACTCCCTGCCCCTCCCCGGCTCATGCTGTCTCTCTCTGTCTCAGAAATGAACATTAAATAAAATTAAAAAAAAAAAAAAAAAAAGACAATCTAAAATTGATCTTAAAAAAGCACAAAATTTGAGAAAATTTAGTATTAATATATTATTATCAATACTAATCTATGTATTTCCAAATTCTTTTATTTGGAATTTGTCAATTTAACACTACTGAACATAAGTATTAAATCTCGTTTCAACTTGAATTAGCCCTTGGGATATTATTTTAAAAAAGAATTCGAGGGGTGCCTGGGTGGCTAGTTGGTTAAGCATCCCACTCCTGATTCTGGCTCAGGGAATGATCTCACGGTTCATGAGATCGAGCCCTGTGTTGGGCTCTGCGATGACAGCACAGAGCCTGCTTGGGATTCTCTCTCTCTCTCTCTCTCTCTCTCTCTCTCTCTCTCTCTCTTCCTCTCTCCCTCCCTCCCTCCCTCCCTCCCTCCCTCCCTCCCTCCCTCCCCACTCTCTCTCAAAATAAATAAATAAACATTAAAAAAATTATTAAAAAAATATTCCTAGTCTAGGGATGCCTGGCTGGCTCAGTTGGTAGAGCATGTGACTCTTGATCTCAACGTTCTAAGTCTGAGCCCCACGTTGGGTGTACAGATAACATTTTATTTTATTGATTTAAAGTTTATTTAGAGGAAGAGAGAGAGCACATGAGCAGGGGAGGCACAGAGAGAGACGGAGAGAGAGAATCCCAAGCAGGCCCCGCGCTGTCATCGCAGAGCCCAACAAAGGGCTCGATCTCACGAATCATGAGATCATTACCTGAGCAAGAATCAGGAGTGGGACACTTGACTGAATGAGCTACTCAGGCACCCACCCTCCTTTTTTTTTATTTCAGAGAGAGAGACAGAGAGAGAGAGAGAGAGAGAGAGAGAGCGAGCAGGCGTGCACATGAGCAGGGGACAGGGGCAGAGGGAAAGAGAGAGAGACTCTTAGGCAGGTCCCACACTGAGCATGGAACCTGACACGGGGATCATGACCTGAGCAAAAAATCAATCAAGACCAGAGCAAAAAATCAACAGTCAGACACTGAACCGACTGAGCCACCCAGGGACCCCAAGATAACTCAAAAAAACTAATACCTTAAAAAAAAAAAAAAAATCCAGTGTAAAATGAATCTGTGACAAGGGCAACTGGGCAGCTCAGTCGATTGAGCATCCAACTTCAGCTTGGGTCATGATCTCACGGTTTCCGAGTTCGAGCCCCACATCGGGCTTGTTGCTGTCAGCCTGTCAGCACAAAGTCCGCTTTGGGTCCTGTTTCCCGCTCTCTGCCCCCCACCCCCAAACTTACGTTCTCTCTCTCTCTCTCTCTCTCTCTCAAAAAATTAAACATTAAAAAAAAAAAAATCTGTGACCTTATTTATTAAAAAAATTTTTTTTGCCCCTAAGTAATATCTCTACACCCAACATGGGGCTCAAACGTAAGTCACATGCTCTACCAAGTGAGCCAGCGAGGTGCCTCCACGGGGCATACAGGGAGTGCTGTCCTTCTCCTTGGCCTACACTAGTAACCCATACTTCCAAGAGCCCCATCTTCCTCTTACTTTATCACGGTTATTGGCATTTCTGAGCTCTTGGTGAACAAATCTACAGGATGAAGCCAACACTTTGGCCAGACACTAAAGATACCTTTGCAGTACCTCAGAGGACCTGCATTAACAGACTCGGAAAGGTGATCTGGTGGGCCGGGGTCAGTGTTCACCCACTAGTGAGTCCTGGATTCTCCAAAAAGAGAGAGAAATAAATGAAGTCCAATAATGAACATGAATGCTGAGGTTCTGGATGGTTCACCTGGCAGGAAGGAGGACTGAGGAGAAGGCTGTGACACCACCAGGCAGCTCAGAGTGTCACAGTATGTCATGATTCGGCAGTTTCCTGTCTGAGACACCGTGAAGGTCTTCTGGAAACGGTACTTGTGCTGGCCCTGGCTGGAGGGCAGGCAGCTCAGCAAACGTGCCTGGGAGCCCCCGGGTTGCTGTGAAATCTGATCCCGATGCTGCGCAAGAAGTTTTTGCAAATCCTAAAGTGAAAAAGATTTTGTAAATGTGCAGCCTTTTCATTTGATATTCCCCTCATACACAATTCCTTGATTTAATATGGGATGTTTTCTCCATTATATGAAACCGCTGACATGAATCCTAGAGGACTGATGCGGTTTTCACAGTATTTCAACCAGCAACTGAACTAAGGAGAGCACAGATCATAAAATAGTAGCGTTCAAAGTCTTTAATAGTCATTTTGTCTAAACCCATCATTTTAGGGGCAGATTCAGGGAGGTAAAAATGACTTAGGGTTCAAATTATCAGCTAGCTGATTAATTTTTTAAAAGTTCAAATTGCAGAATTCACCCTCAAGTGTGCACGCTGCCCTAATCAAGAATGAAACACTTGTTCTTGTTTATTTCCTGAAAAGCATGATAGATCCTTCTTTGTATCTGAGAGGAACAGAAATCCAATTTAGATTCCTCTTCCGTTTTTATCTCGAAAGCTCTCTGGATGAGAAAGGGTAAACCTACCTGGACACGACTATGAAGCTTAGCGCACTCATCAGTGAGGACTTGAAGTTGGAGCCGGCACTGTGCCGATTCTAACTCGGCCTGCTTCCTTAGCATCTGCTCCTTTAGTAAGGAACTAGAAGGGGAAGCCAACAACAGGGGGAGATTAGGAAGGCGGCAAAAGACCTCCCATCAGGATGTCAGATTAAGTTCATGCTCTGATATACACACTTTGCTGTAAATATGTCGCGATGGTGAATATGAATGTAACAAAAGAGAAAACTCTCACATCCAGAAACACTACAGAAAAGTAGCATGCAGGGCTGAACTCGTGAATCACTGAGGTTCAGTGTTAAGGAAGGCAGTGAGGACCAGGAGTTTGGCTCTTACCATGGAATGAGACTAAAAATGCAAAAATGCCAAATGAGGGAACAGAGCCAAGCTTATCGCTTGAGTTAGGGCCAAAAGAGTAAAACGGCATGTTAAAAGACCACAAAGTTATCTGCTGGATTAAAAGAAAATAATAAGCTGCCAGCTGTTCATCAGATACTGAAATTAAGTAATACTACAAAAATGAGGCTGAAGTTAAAAAGACAGAAAGTATATACCTGGAAAATACTAACATCATTTAGAATTCAACAGCATGAGTAGGTACAAAGAGGAATGATACATAAGGAAAAAAATACACTCACCAAGAACAAAAATAAATTTGTATGTACCTAAAGACACTTTCAAAATATGAAATGCAAAAAAAAAATATTTCCACTCCAACAAGATAAGATAGAAAAAAGATGAAAGCTGGAAAGGAAGGGATAAAGCTGCCCAACTTATCTTCATGGAAAATTCAAGAGAAGCCACAAATTATTAGAGCGCAGCAAGGCGCTGGAATTAAGATCAAGAAAATTAGATTGGGGAACCTGGCTGGCTCAGTAGGAGTAGCACGTGTCTCTTAATGTCGGGGTCGTGAGTTCGGGCCCCATGTTGGGTATAGAGATTACTAAAAAAATAGACTTAAGAAAAAAAAGAAATTTAGATCAAGTATTTCCCATATGCCAGGTAACTGACTAGTAAATGTAATACAAAAAAATTCATTCACAACAGCAAGTCTAACAATAACAACCTAGGAATACAGTGAAAGGGCATGCCAAGACCTTTATGAAGCAAAGTGCACTAGAAGAAGGCACAAGAAAACAGCGAATAAGCGGAAGGATATTATAGAATGCTCACGGCTGGAAAGACTCAAAATCATGAAGATGGAACTTCTCAAAAATTTAATGCAATTTCAATCAAGATTTCAAAAGTTTCCTTTGAAATCTTGATTGAAATTACATTAAATGGAACTCAGCCAACTAATTTTAAAATTAATACGGAAGAGCAAAGTGCCAAGAATAGCAAAGTCAATTTGAAGAACAAGGTGGGGGGACGTATTTTAAAGCTACAACCTGGGAATACTGGGGTGAGAATTAACAAAGAGACCACAGAACCTAAGAGTAGTCCGTTCGTATACAGAAACTTAATCTAGCGTAGAGGTAGCAATGAAAACTCACACAGGAAGAACATATTACTTAATAATTACACTACAACAACTGGCTACCTGTAAAACGAGATTTAAGAAATATTCAAAACCTATGTAAAAAGCAAAAAATTTAAAGACCTTTAGATGATGTTACGTCTTTAAGACTTTGAAGTACTAGAGACAAAAAAACCCACAAAACAAGTGATAAAGGACTGTGTTAAAATTAACAACTCATGTTCAACCAAAGATACCATAAACAAATTAAGAGACAAGCCCAGACTGGAGGACTATATCTGCAATATACACAAGCAACAAAGCATCAGTACAGCTGACCCTGAACAACACGGGTTTGAGCCTTGCCAGTCCATTTACTGTGGATTTTTTTCAATAAATACATTGGAAAACTTTTTGGAAATTTGGAACAATTTGAAAAAACTCACAGATAAACTGCGTAGCCCAGAAATATGGAAAAAATTAAAAGTTAGATATTATTGTAAGGATATAGTGTAGAATACATATAACATATAAAATATATGTTAACCCACTGTTTATGTTACCAGGGAGGTTTCTAGTCAACAGTAGGCTATTAATAAGTAGTTCAGCTTTGGAGGAGTTGAAAGTTATATGTGGATTTTCCACTGTGGGATGGGCTGGCACCTCTAACTCCTGGGTCAACTGTATAAGGAAAACACAAAAAACTATACAGATCAATAAGAAACAAGCAATGTATTTTGCTCAGTATCAATGAACAAATGATATAAGCAAAACTGACAGAAGAGTATGTCCAACTTTATTAATAACTTAGGAAATGCAGATTAAGTAAATACTATTTCACTTCATGAGACCATCAAAATTAAGTCTGATAATACAAAGCAGACAAAGTATGAAAAAATAAGAAATCTGGATTCTGCTGGCGGGAATATATATATTGGGAAGAGCTTCTTGGAGGAACAATTTGACAGTATCTAGTAAAGCTGAAATTATATGTGACCTATGATAAAGTAATTCCATTTCTAGACCTAAGGAGACTATTGCCCATCTCTCTGCACCGTGGCTTATGTTAACAAAAACTGGAAACCACCTTAACTGTCCACAGCTACAAAATATGGATAGGAAAATTCTAAATTAGAGAACTAGAAGACTATACAGAAGTTAAAATGAATAAGCTAGAGCTACACAAAGTTGGATATGTGCCCCAATCATAATACTAAACCAAAAAAACAAGTCACAGAGGAAAATCATAATCCAATAACATTTGTATAAAGTGTAAAAACTTCCTACATCATACTATATGATTTATAACTCCTCTGAGGAAACTGATGGAATTAAGGACATGTAGTTCACAAGGAAGCTTTTGCTCTATCTGTAATGATTTATTTATTTACTTAAGGCCTTAAACAAATATGGCAAGTTGTTAAGATCTGATAAAGTCAAGTACAAGGGTGCTCATTGAAGTCTCTATTTATTGGCATTTTCAAAATGTTCACATTTTCTAAAGAGGATAGGGGGCATACTGATTATGTGTAATCAGCAAGGTTTATTTTTAATTTTACTTCCAGTGTAGCTGACATACAGTGTTCTATTAATTTCAGGTGTGCAATACAGTGTTTCAACAATTCTATATATTACTCAGTGCTCCTCAAGGTAAGTGTACTCTTGGGGTGCTTGGGTGGCTCGGTAGGTTGAGCGTCCACCTCTTGATGTCGACTCAGGTCATGATCCCAGGGTCGTGGGATCAAGTCCCGTGTCTGGCTCTGTGCTGAGCATGGAGCCTGCTGGGGATTTTCTCTCTCCCTTTGCCCCTCTTCCTAGATTGCGCACTTGCTCTCTTTCAAAAATAAATAAATAATAACAACAACAGTAAGTGTACTCTTAATCTCCATCACCTATTTCACCCATCACCTGCCTCCCCCCCCCCCCCCGCCCCCATCTCCCCTCTGGTAACCATGTGTTTGTTCTCTATAGTTAAGAGTCTGTTTTTTGGTTTGTCTTCCCCCACCCCCCCCTTTGTCTACTTGTTTCTCAAATTGCACATGAGTGAAATCATATGGTATTTGTCTTTCTCTGACTGCCTTACTTCACTTAGAATAATACTCTTTAGCTCCATCCATGTTTATCCGTTCATCTATTGATGGACACTTGGGCTGCTTCCACAGTTTGGCTATTGTACATAATGCTGCTCGAAACATAGGGGAGCATATATCCCTATGAATTAGTGTTTTTGTAAACTATGGGTAAATACTCACTAACGTGATGACTGGATTGTAGGATAGTTCTATTTTTAATTTTTTGAGGCAACTTCCATACTGTCTTCCACAGTGGCTGCACCAGTTTGCATTCCCATCAACAGTGCACGATGGTTCCCTTTTCTCCATATCCTCGCCAACACCTACTGTTTCTTGTGGTTTTGATTTTAGCCAACAGGTGTGAGAGGATATCTCATTACAGTTTTGATTTGCATTTCCCTGATGAGTGACGTCCACCATTTTTCATGTGTCTGTTGGTCATGTGTATGTCTTCTTTGGAGAAATGTCTGGTCATGTCTTCTGCCCATTTTTAAATTGGATTCTTTGAGGGTATGTGTGTGTGTATTGATTTGTATAAATTCTTTATATATTTTGGATACTAACCCTTTATCAGATATGTGATTTGTGAATATCTTCTCCCATTCCATAGGCTGCCTTAGTTTTATTGGTTGTTTCCTTTGCTATGCAGAAGCTTTTTATTTTGATGTGGTTCCAATAGCTTATTTTTGCTTTTGTTTACCTTGTCTCAGGAGACCTATCTAGAAAAATATTGCTACGGCTGATGGCAGAGTAATTAGTGCCTGTGTTCTCTTCTAGGATTTTTATGGTTTTAGCTCTCAAATTTAGGTCCTCCATCCATTTTGAGTTTATTCTTGTGTATGGTGTGAGAAAGTGGTACAGTTTCATTCTTCTGCATGTAGCTGCCCAGTTTTCCCAATACTATTTGTTGAAGAAACTGTTTTTTTTTCTCATTGCGTATTCTTTCCTGCTTTCTCAAAGATTAATGGCCATATAATTGTGGGTTGATTTCTGGGCTTTCCAGTGTTCCATTGATCCACGTGTCTATTTTTGTGCCAGTACCATACAGTTTTGACTACTACATCTTTGTAATATAACTTGAAGTCTGAACTGTGATGCTTTCAGGTTTATTTTTCTTTTCCCAAATTGCTTTGGCTATTCGGGGTCTTTTATCATTCCATACAAATTTTAGGAATGCTTCTTCTAGTTCTGTGAAAAATGCTGTTGGTATTTTGACAGGGATCACATTAAATGAGTACACTGCTTTGAGCAATATAGACATTTTAACAATATCTGTTCTTCCAGTCCACGAGCATGGAATGTCTTCCGTTTCTTTGTGTCATCTTGAATTTCTTTCATCAATGTTTTATAGTTTTCAGAGTACAGGTCTTTCACCTCTTAAGTTTATTCCTAGGTTTTGGGGTTTTTTGGCACAATCGTAAGTGGGACTGTTAATTTCTCCTTCTACTGCTTCATCATTAGTATACAGAAATGCAACAGATTTCTGTACACTGATTTTTCATCCTGCCAATTGACTGAATTCATTTCTCAGTTCTAGCAGTTTTTGGTGGCCTTTGGGTTCTCTACATATAGTATCATGTCATCAGCAAACAGTGAAAGTTTTACTTCTTCCTTACCAATTTCGATGCCTTTTATTTTTATATTTTATTTCTCTTGTCTGATTGCTGTGGTGAGAGTGGACATCCCTGTCTTGTTCCTGACCTCAGGGAAAAACCTCTCAGTTTTTAAGGATGATGGGTTTTCCATATATCACTTTTAGTGTGTTGTGGTAGGTTCCCTCTAAATCTACTTTGTTGAGGGTTTTTTATCATGAATCGATGTTGTACTTTGTCAAATGCTTTTTCTGCATCTACTGAAATGACTATGCTTTTTATCCTTTCTCTGAGATAATATATCACACTGGTTAATTTGTCAATAACAGATCACCCTTGTATCTCAGGAATAAATCCCACTTGATCATGGTTAAATTTTTTTTAAGTGTATTATTGGATTTGGTTTGCTAATACTCTGTTGAGGATTTCTGTATCTATGTTCATCAGAGATATTAGTCGATAGTTCTCTCTCTCTCTCTCTTTTTTAGTTCTCTTTTTTTGTGTGGTGTCTTTATCTGGTTTTGGTATCAGGGAGGCACTTGCCTCATAGAATGAATTTGGAAGTTTTCCTTCCTCTTCTATTTTTTGGAAAAGTTAGAAGAATGGTTATTAACTCCTCTTTAAACTTTGGTAGACTTCACCTGTAAAGCCAACTGGTCCTGGATGTTGGTTTGTTGGGAGTTTTCTGAGTAATCAGCAAAGTTTTTTTTTTTATGTTTTTTTTTTTTTTAATTTATTTTTGAGACAGAGAGAGACAGAGCATGAGCAGGGGAGGGGCAGAGACAGAGGGAGACACAGAATCCGAAGCAGACTCCAGGCTCTGAGCTGTCAGCACAGATCCTATGCGGGGCTCAAACTCACAGACAGTGAGATCATGACCTGAGCTGAAGTCGGACGCTCAACCGACTGAGCCACCCAGGCGCCCCGCAAAGTTTTAAATACAATCATATATTAACTGCGACACCTACAAAGTAAGCTTTTTAAACAAAATTGCCCTCTCCACACAGCTACCATGTAAAAATGCTAAGTATTTGTTGGACCAAATATGAAAAAATAAGGAAGAAAATGAAAATCACCTGTAATTCCACTAGTCAGTGACTACCTGTATTTTTTTTTCACTTTGCAAAAATATAATCACCATAATGTACTTTCACATGACAAAATATTATGTGCACTTTAACATCAGTTTAAACAAATGTGTAGAATTCTATCACATGAATATGCCAGAGTTTACTCAATCAGTTAATTCTCTCAGTTTGGATTATTAACAATGCTTACATTTTTTTTTTTTTAAGTTTCTTTTTGAGGGGGAAAGAGAGAGAGACAGAGCACATGAGTGGGGGAGGGGCAGAGAGAGCGACACACAGAATTTGAAGCAGGCTCCAGGCTCTGAGCTGTCAGCACATAGCCCAAAATGGGGCTCAAATCCAGGGATAAGATCATGACCTGAGCTGAAGTCGGATGCTTAACAAACCAAGCCACCCAGGCCCCCTGGATTATTAACAATGTTTAAATGAAAAGTCTCATTAAATAAATCTTTGCACACATTTCTTCACAAATTGTGTCTTTAGAATAAATACCTGCAGATTTACTTTTGAAGGCTTTTAAAGCATAGTGCCAAAGGCCTCTAAAGAGTTGTGTTGGTGTACATTCTTACCAGCAGTGTTGTGAGAAAACCCAAGTCCCTACACTCTTTCAGTGGGGGGATATACATTTTTTTAATGTTCTTAAAGTTTATTTTAAGTAGTGTTATTACCAATTGTTCTTGGGCTTCCAAAATGCTGATCATTTCTTGCACAGCACTACACGTGCAAAGCTTCACTTAGGAATCTTCCATGGAGAGTGCTGCTGTAGGAGGGCTTAGCGACACGAACAAACAAACGGGGGAACAAATGGCAACACTTAAGCCGTGTGCCAGATCCTCTTTTCTGTTATTGCTTTGTTTAAAGTATCATTAAGCCTATTCTAGGGAAGAGGAGATTAAGACTTGGACAATGTTCCAAGTGGTCATGAACTGTATACAAAAAGTAAGATGAGGAATTCCTGACTAAGGTATTTAGCAGCAGAGGCAGGCAGTAAATGTAATCCTTAGGGAAGAATCTGAATACGCTACAAAAATTCCAGGGACTCACTCTGCTGGGGTCTGCCGCCCACACCAGGTGTGAGGTATTACTGGAGGGCTATAGGTTTCTCTATGACTTTTGATTTGGAGAGGGCTTAAGACACCATGGTCTTCTTCCCTGGGTCACGCTACTACAGGCTTAAGTGTCAGAGCTGATTCCAAGTTGGTGGGGATAGCTAAGTGCTCCTGCGGAAGGAAAAGTCACTCCATTCCTTCTGAATTTACCTGTTCTAATCTGCACATGGCACTCAGGCCAAAGCAGAAACTTACAAGAGGTACAGGGCACAGAAGAAATGAGTGGCAGGGTCTACCACCTGTCATCCTTCTTTCATCTTTCCCTCCCCCCCCCCCCTTATTTTAGACTAAGAGAGAGAGCGGGGGAGAGGGGCAGAGGGAAAAACAGAGCGAATCTTAAGTAGGCTCCATGTTCAGTGTGGAGCCCAATGCAGGGCTCGATCCCACGACCCAGGGATCATGACCTGAGCTGAAATCAAGACTGGGCTCAAATGAGCCACCCAGGTGCCCCTTCCCCCCGTTTTGAGGAAGGAGATTTTCATGATCTAGGTGTCAGTCTTCCCAGAATGAAAATATTATGTGATGAAACACTGGTTAATATTCCTTAGATTACAGGACAGAAACTTTACTTTAGCTGGCCAACTAAAATTGAAAACTAACGTTATCACTGAGAAATCCACTGGAAACTAATTTAGGCATGGCTCAACTGAGGGTCAGGAATCCGTCTTCCTCCACTGCTTAGCTCTGCTTTCTTGTGCATTGACTTCATTTTTAGATAAGCTCCCCCTACCTTATAGTTGAGAAGGTTCATTCAGTGAACCTGGGGCCTATACTCACTGAGCTAGCTGAAGTTGGAATTAGTTGTTGCTCTGAAACTGCATTTTAAAAAAACATTCATTTAATTTTCAAAAGAGGGTGAGAGAGAGAGTGCAAATGGGGGAAGGCAGAGAGGGAGAGAGGGGGAGACAGAATCCAACGCAGGCTCCAGGTTCTGAACTGTCAGCACAGAGCCTAACGCGGGGCTCGAACTCACGTATGGCGAGATCGTGACCTGGCTGAAGTCGGACGCTTAACCGACTGCGCCACCCAGGCGCCCCTGAAACCGCATTTTAAAAAAACATTCATTTAATTTTCAAAAGAGGGTGAGAGAGAGAGTGCAAATGGGGGAAGGCAGAGAGAGAGAGGGGGGGAGACAGAATCCAACGCAGGCTCCAGGTTCTGAACTGTCAGCACAGAGCCTGACGCGGGGCTCAAACCCACAAACCGCGAGATCATGACCTGAGCCGACGTCGGACGCTTAGCTGACTGAGCCACCCAGGCGCCCCTCCAAAACACCAAGAACACACCATGTAGACCTCCCTCAGAAGACATCAGACGTGTACTTATAAATCACAATGGGAGACAGATTGCCAGTGATCCCCAGTACGGTCCAAGTAAAGCCCGAGAACCACATTAAGTGTGACTCATACCTCCTTTTTCAGATTTGCCAGGTAGTCAGATTCTTGTCACCTACCTTTTCATTTGCTCATGTTCACTAGTGTCCAGAGCTCTCAGGGTTCGGGCATAAAGAACCACGATGTCACTGTGCTTGGCTTTCTTGTTGCACTAAAGAACCCAACAAGACAAAGTTAGTGTGGTTCTAGGAACCCTGACCTAACATGCTGACTGTGCACATGCACAGTCCTTATGTACGGTTCTTACCTGAGGACATTTTCGTGTCTGTCCCTTGAGCCACTTAGAAATGCACTTATACCCAAAGAGGTGCCCACAGCGTAACGCTGAGAGTCGGTGATCCCCAGCATTGGTCCAAAGTTCCAAACATATTGTGCAAGTGTCCCCTTCTTCATCATCCATAGGAACAGAAGATGGAAGAGGACTGGTCTTCTGGGGAGACTGGACGGAAACCAGAATACATTCAAATTAGAGAGAATGCATATCGGTCATGAAGAGGATGTGCGACTGTCATATCAACAAAACCACACAAAAACAATACAAACCCAACTGAAAACACTGTAGCAAAACCGCAACAGTTCGGAATCACTTGCCATTCTTTGTTAAGACGCAAGCTGCCCAAATGTTTCATAACAAGCCAGGAAAATACTACCATCCTTTCATCTTAGGAAATTCTTGGATATTTTTTTCATGCAAATGAAGAAAAGGAGCTATGTTTACAAAGATACAAAACAGAACAAAACAGACCTGGCAGTTACCCAGATAATCAACAACAGGGAATAGCAGGTTTGTTACACGTTCAAAATTAGATTCATAATCAACTCAAGCAGTTATACTTGGCTCATGTAAATCAAAATTAAAAGCAAAAACAGAAAAACAAAGGATATAAACAGCTTACCAAAAAATACAAATGGTTTGTTAAGTGTTTATTTATAACTGAAAAATGCAAATTAAAGTAAGAGATCATTTTTTCATTTATTAGATGGTATAAGCTGATGTCTGATGACACCAAGCAATGTTGAGGGTTAATGAAGAAATGGGCATGTTTATATATTGTTGCTGCAGGTAGAAAGTGACACAAATTGTCCATGGCATTATCTATAAAGACTAAAATACATGTATCTTTCCTTTTTTAAAAAATGTCTATTTATTTTGAGAGAGACAGAGAGGAGAGAGCATGTGCATGTGAGCGGGGGATGGGCAGACAGAGACTCCCAAGCAGCTGTCAGCCTAGAGCCTGATGTGGGCTCAATCCCACAGGCCATGAGATCATGACCTGAGCCAAAATCAAGAGTTGGATGCTTAACCGACTGAGCTCCCATGTATCTTTCCTTTGACAGAGCAATCTCTCTGCTAAAATATACCTAGCATATATTTGTCACAAATACTTGCAAGACAACTGTACAAAGCATGCACTTGTACCAGGGAAGGAAGGAAGGAAGGAAGGAAGGAAGGAAGGAAGGAAGGAAGGAAGGAAGGAAAGGGAGAGCAAGAGAAAGAAGAAACAACTATAGTGTATGTGACAAAAGAGTTGACCAAAAATTTATTTATAGATGGGACACTATGCAGTGATTCATGAGAGTCAACTTTATGTACTGATAAAAGGTATAATCAAAACTTAACCTTGTTAGGTAGGTAGGACAAGTTATCCTCACATCTACCCCTACTTTTTATTTTTTAATGTTTATTTATTTTTGAGAGAGAAACAGAGAGACAGAGCACGAGTGGAGGAGGGGCAGAGAGAGAGGGAGACATAAATCCAAAGCAGTCTCCAGGCTCTGAGCTGTCAGCGCAGAGCCTGACGTAGGACTGGAAACCATGAGCTGTGAGATCATGACCTCAGATCATGACGTCCAAGTAGGACATCTAACGCCTGAGCCACCCAGGTGCCCCTACCCCTGCTTTTTTAAACCTATGAGGAAGCAGCCACATAAATAAGTGGACTGGACCCACACGCTGACCTCCCACCTACAAAGTCTGCAAATTTTGCACTTTAGCCTGCAGCCTCTTCTTTAAATGCAAATCACCACTTCATTTAAAAGGATGCTCATATTACCTGTTTGGGAAGGGTCTCTCCTTCACGGATACTTGTAACTTCTTGTTCTGCTGAGGTACCTCCTACTTGGTCTGCCAAGTCATTTCCAGAAATGATAAGATTAGTAACGCACAAAAGAAGACAGAAGTCAGGAATGAGAGTCTAGCAGGAGAGCCTAGCGTATCAAAGCTTTCCATTTCTAATTGGTAGTATTAAGTTTCCTAAGTTGTAACAGTGAATTTATTTTTTAACTTATTTTGGATATTTTCAAATATGCATAAAACTAGACTGAACAGTATAAATAACATGTACGTACTCATCACCCAATTAAAAAAAAAAAATCGATCTTGTTGCCAATCTTTTCCCAACTAAGCCCCCCCAGCCCCATTATTTTCTTTTACAAAGCTTAACAACAAACTCTAAAATGTCACTTCACTTATAAAAACTTTTGTAATACTAACTGATAAAGATTTCTTTTTACATCAACACTATCCTTATCACGCCTAACAAAACTAATAATCTCTTAATACTAATACCCAGTTCATATTCAAAATTTCCCAGTTGTTTTCAAGTTACTCATTACACATTTATTGCTATCAGAATCTAAGCAAGGCCTCCACAACGAGTTTGACTGTTACATATGTGACGTTTTTTTCACTCTAACAATTCTTCATTTTTATCCCTTCCCTGTCACTGATTTGTTGGAAGATATCTGGTCATTTGTCTTATGAAACACTCTAATTCCAAATTTGACTGACTGCTTCCTTGTGGTATTGCTTAACTATTTGCTCTATCACCGATATTTCCTATAAACTGGCAGTTAAACCTAAGGGCTTCAGTGGATTCAATTCTGTTTTCTGGAAAGAAGAGGGGCAGCAAGAATACTTCTTTGGTTGTATGCTTCTTCTTCTTTTTTTAATTTTTTTAACATTTGTTCATCTTTCAGAGACAGAGACAGAATGCAAGCAGGGGAGGGGCAGAGAGAGAGGGAGACACAGAATCGAAAGCAGGCTCCAGGCTGTGAACTGTCAGCACAAGAGCCCGACACGGGGCTCAAACACACGAACTGTGAAATCATGACCTGAGCCAAAGTCAGACGCTCAACTGACTGAGCCACCCAGCACCGCCCACCGCCCCCCCCCCCCCCCCCGGACCAAAGTGTTTTTTTTTTTTTTTTTTTTTGTAATTTTACTGTACTGCCTCTAGACTTCAAAGTGCTCCCTACTTCTGGGTTTTATTACATCTATTATTCTAATAATAGAATGGTTTCTTTTTTTACACTAGGTCTCTGATCCACTTATTTCTTAATTTTATAGTGTGAGGAATGAATCCAGTTTGCTTTCCAGTTAGCAATCCAGTTTTTACAATATTAATTTAAAAGTCTGTCTTTTCCCCACTATTTGAGATATTCTCTTTCCAGTATACTGGAACTTCATGTATGTTTAGATCTTTTTTCTAGATGTTCCAATGGAACACATTTTAGATTTAAATGGTTGCGTCTCTGGTATTATTTACCTTGTTCTTCTACTTACTGCAAACTGGGCAACCTGGTTATTATATCTAGAGTCTTAAGCAGACTCAGGGATTTGGGGGGCAGTAACAGTATTTCCTAAGTGCTATGGATGTTTCTTTCTTTTTTTACATTTTATTTTTAAGTAACCTCTACACACATCATGGGCTTGAACTTACAACCCTGAGACCAAGAGTCGCTTGCTCTGCTGACTCAGCCAGCCAGGCGCCCCTCTATGGAGATTTCTGATCGCAACACATCAAAATGCACATTATGGTCTGGTGGTGTCAGCCTGCTTCCTCCATTGAAAGGAATCCCATCAACCTTTCAACCTAATGGTTTTAGGATCCACTGCTGATCTTTGCCTAGATACAGAATTCCATGAGGAGTCACACAATTATGACTTTTTCCTGTCATCTCTGCTCCAATATTAGCTGGAGTTTTTCTATTTCAAAGAACTTCCTTGGGGGTAGGTGGGAGAAATGGAGAGGCAAAGAGAATTTTTAGGGCAGTAAGAGTACCCTGTATAATGATGGGGATGTCATTACACATTTGTCGAAACCCACAGAATGGAGAGCCTGAGGTGAACCCTAAGGTAAAGCACGGACTTGGAGTGAACATGCCACGGATTAGATGCACCATTCTGGCGACCGGTGCTAACAGGGAGGCTGTGCACGTGTGAGGACAGGAGTGTGTGGAAATCTCCACGCTGTCCTCTCAATTTTGTTGTGAACCTTAAATACTCTTAACAAACAAACAAAACCTCCTTCATCAGCCAATATTTGGTTTTCCTGAATACAGTTCACCCAGGGAAAACAGGATAAATGCGTAATCCTTTATTTACCAGTTTTCAGAGTAATGCGTCAGGGCTCTAATAACTTAGGATGCTGATAAGTGAGCTTTTAAAAAAGCACATAATTATGAATTAGGATTTTGCACAGATTTGATGTATTTCAACCTATATCTCAATCCATACTCCAAGAATGCACCCATTATTCGTTTTGATGCTCAAACTGTCCCATCTTGAGGCCACTTAGGAGCCCCTTTAAAGTTGCTCCTACGCCTATCGACCTGATGACTCTCTGAGAGATGGCTCCCTTGCTTTCTAGCACAAACGCCCTAGGCTCATTTTGTATATTTCCTATCCCAGTCTTGGAAACCCACTTCTCCAAGAAGTCCTGGGTCCCTTTAGTGGGAAAAGACCATAATCTGGGGTATCAGAGGGTAAGCAGGACATATGCTCCAGGGTCTCTGCCCACTACTGCTAAACATAGCTCTACTTGCATAATACATGGCATTATAATAGGACTTAAAAACTGGCCGACTAGACAGGGTACCGAATTTACAACGCTTTTCTTTAAATAAAGAACCTACTACCTTATAAGATGTCAAAGAAGATGAAAGAGAATATAAAATGCCATCACAAAGTGACCAACTGACTGGGTCACAGATCACATTAAATTTCAAGTCAGATCAAATCCTCTATATGGAATCATGGCCAGTGAAAGCTTTGTACTGTATGAAGCAGGAATCTACTGACATCTGGGGGCCAAAGGGAAAGTATCACATCATAAGTCTAGACTTTCTAGCTTTCTGGGTATTAGCCCTGTGAATCCAAAACTGAGCAACATACTCACCTTCTATAACAACGGCTCTAGGTTCCTCTCCCTGGACAACAACCTCCTCATACTCTGTGGAGCTGTCGGAATCAGAACTACTGGAGACCTGCAAGTCCTCAGAGACAGGATTCCTGGTCTCTGAACCATGAGACGTGGTTGGCAAATGAGGCTGGGTCCGGCTCACTTGAAAGTAAGCATCCAATGGTGCTCTGGACCTACGTAAGCAAAAAGACAACAGAATTACAGTACCATGGACCATCAACACAAGAAAAAGCCACAGTAATCTGAGAGTAAATCCTGGTCATTTCAACCCATCTCCAGGCAGCTAAATGTGCCTTTGAACACTGAAGCACAAATAGCGGTTTTAGGCAGATGTTGGCTGGCCCGGATATTCTCTTTTCCACTCAATTATTACATTAGTCACACTGGAGGTTGACTCTTGCTAAAACCAAATTCTACTTTACTGGCCTTTGGCCGTGTGTCAGTATCTTTTAAAGGACACAACTCAGCAATCTGTCTCCTGATATTAGGGGTTGAAAGAGCGGGAAAGAAGAAAAAGGGCTCTGCTGATCAAAAATGGCCTCAAGGGAATTCTGCTCCTGCAACAACACAGACCAAGGTCCTTCGGGGTAGAATGTGAAGTCCTGCTTCAGTCATCGTGGTTTTACCTCTTATTTCAAAACATTATTTTTCTTTTTAAGTTTAAATAATGTCAGCTATGATATCAAATGTCAGCATGATATCAAAAATTAACTCAAGATGAGAAGAGCAGGGAGCAGAATTAACCCTATTCTGGCTGGCTGAGTTTTAACCATACCCATTACTGTGCTGTAGTTTCGTCCACAACCCACCTATCAAACCACACCCTACTTACAGCACAGAATGACATTCGATAGTAAAAATCAGAAAGGTGTTCTGTACTTCCTCTAGCTGATAATTATAAAGTATTACTGAAAGGTAATCTACTTTTAAGTTTTAATAACTGTCTTTATAACATTAAGATACATTATTACCCAGAAACATTGTTGGAGACTGCTCACTCAGAAGAAAATTGATTTCTTCTAGTTCGGCTACAATTTATGGCAAACTAGGGTGTTCTATTAAAAATGATGATAGAATGGAACAAAATAAGTATTTGGTATCTAATTCAACAGAAGATACACCTTTGTAAAAAAAAAAAAAAAAGAAAGAAAGAAATGTGAATAAATTGAAATGAGAAGTAGCAATTGTGAATCCTTTTTGACTCACAATTTAAAAGTGTGCCGTTCAGGGCACCTGGGTGGCTCAGTCGGTTAAGCGTCCGACTTCAGCTCAGGCCACCATCTTGCAGTTTGTAGGTTTGAGCCCCACATGGGGCTCTCTGCTGTCAGTGTGGAGCCTGCTTCAAATCCTCTGTCTTCCTCTCTCTCTCTGCCCCTTCCCTGCTTGCACTCTCTTGCTCAAAAATAAAAAATACGAATTTAAAAAAAGTACACAATTCAGTGGTTTTCAACATAACTACAGGTTATATAACCATCACCACTATCTTCTTCCAAAACATTTTCGCCATACCTAAAAGGAACGCTGTACACATATAACCAGTCCTTCCTTCTTCTCCCCTTTCTGCAACCTCTAGCAATCACTAATTTAATTTCGGTCTCTGTAGACTTACCTATTCTGGACATTTCATATGGTACAATCATAATATATATGGCCTTTCAGGTCTGGTCTCTTTCATAACTTCATGATATATACAAGGACAACGTCACCTGTGAATAGCTATAGTTTGATTTCATCCTTTCTAATTGGAATGCCTTTTATTTCTTTCTTTCTTTCTTTTCTTTTTCTTTTTTTTTTTTTTTTTTTTGTCTAATTGCTCTGGCGAGAACCTCCAGTACAGCAGCAAACAGAATTGGCAAATTCTTGTTCCTGACCTTAGGAGTAAAGCTTTCAGTCTTTAGTAAGTTAGTAAGTTAGATGAAGGTTTTTTTATTCATGGTCTTTATCAGGTTGAGGAAGTTCCCTTCCACTGCTAGTCTGTTCTTTTTATCATTAAGGAGTTTTGTCAAATGCTTCTTCATCTATTAAGATGTTCATGTTTTTTTCCGCTTTATTGTATTAATATAGTATCTCACTATTTATTTTTTTTTAACGTTTATTTATTATTGAGAGACAGAGACAGAGCATGAGTAGGGGAAGGACAGAGAGAGGGGGAGACACAGAATTCAAAGCAGGCTCCAGGCTCTGAGCTGTCAGCACAGAGCCCGACGCAGGGCCTGAACCCACAAAGTTTGAGATCATGACCCGAGCTGAAGTCGGACACTTTACCTACTGAGCCACCCAGGGACCCTATTTTTTTATATGTTAAATCAGCCTTGCTCACCTAGAACAAATCCTGTTTGGTTTTAGTGTATCATCTTTTTTATATGTTGTTGGATTCAGTTTGCTAGTATTTTGTTGAGAAACGTTATATCTACATTCATAAATTACCAATAAACGATATTGGTCTACAGTTTTCTTGTGATGCCTTTATGTTTTTGGTATTGGAATAATACTGACCTCAAAGAATCAGGAAGTATTCCCCCTGCTTCCATTTTTTTGAAAAGTTTGTTAAGTATTGGTGTTATTTCATTTTTTCTTTTAACTGGGAAAATAACTTTATTTTCTTTAGGTGTATGGGCAGATGTTTAGTCTCAGAATGTTTGGAATTGCTTCTCGGTACCAGCAGCCTTGGTGAGTTTGAGCTCAGGGAAGCACACAGACTTGCTCAATGGCTAGCACTCGCCCACTGTTACAATGTTGCCAGTCTAGACATCCCCGAAGCAGGGGGACAGGTGCACAGACAAGCTCTGCTGGCGTTTTTCAAAGCAGTTGTATTTTTGGGGGTAGTGGAAGTAGGCTCAGTGGATGACAATGGTTCTTTTCATCTTTATCTTCGTCACCAGACCAGACAGAATCTGCCCTTGGATGGAGACCTTAGGAGACCTTAGGAGTAAAGGGGCATTTCTTGCCAGTACAGGTGCACTCAATGGCCTCCTTGGGCACCTGGAAGCCCCAACCAATGTTTTTGTAGTATCACAGGAGCTTCTCCTTGCTGGTTTCTCCAAACAAAACTCTCGTTTTTTGTTTGTTTTTTAATGTTTATATTGAGAGAGAGCGAGTGAGAGAGAGAGAGCACGTGCGCGAGCAGGAGAGGGGCAGAGACACAGAGAGAGAATCCTAAGTAGGCTCCACATTGTCAGCACAAAGCCCAATGTGCTCAATCCCACAATCCATGAGATCACGACCTGAGCCAAAATCAAGTCAGACGCTCAACTGACTGAGCCACCCAGGTGCCCCTAGCAGAACCCTCTTCTTATTTTGAAAGATAATTGGCTGCTTTTGGTAGGCATGCTCAGTCAGAATGTCTGCCATCTTCCCAATCGTCTGAAAAAAGGAAAGTCCAGAGGGTGTCTGGGCTTCCTCATCAACTGCCTACTGATTTCACCTTTAAACATTTGGTAGACTTCACCAGGGAAGCCACTTACTTCTGGGCTCTTCTGTGTGAATTTTGTTTTTAAATTACCAATTCAATCCCTTTATTTGTTAATCATCTATTCAGATTTTCTTTCTCTTCTTGAAAGAATACTGATAAACATGTCTTCTTTGAAGTTTGTCAATTTCACCTAAATTATCTAATTTCTTGGTATAACACTGTTCACAGGGGTGCTTGGGTGGCTCAGTCAGTGGAGCATCCGACTCTTGATTTTGGCTCAGGTCACAATCCCAGGGTCACAGGATTGAGCCCCAGATGGGGCTCTGTGCCAGGTGTGGAGCCTGCTTGGGATTCTGTCTCTCTTCCTTTGCCCCTGTCCCCTGCTCTCTAAAACACCAAAAAAAATCCCAAAACAAAACCAAAAATGTTCACAGTATTCCCTTATAAAATTGCTTTCTTCTGTAAGAGTAATAGTGATGTTCTTTCATTCCTGATTACTCTGGGTCTTCTCTCTTTCTTGGTCAGTCTACCTAGAAGTTTGTCAATTTTGTTGATTTTTCAGAAAACCAACTTTTGGATTAGCTGGTTTTCTCTCTTGGTTTTCTATTTCTATGAAATCTATTTCATTCATATCTACTCTAATGGTCATTATTTCCTTCTTTCTGCTTGCTTGCTTTGAATTCTGGATTTTTTATTTTGTTTGCTTTTCTTTTTCTAGTTCCTTAAGCTAAGTTATTGAGTACTTTATCCTTTCTTAGCACGGCATTTAACAGCTATACATTTCCTTCTAAACACTGCTTTAGCTGCATCCTAAAAGTTTTGGTATATTAGGTTTTTCTTTTAATTCATCTCAAAGTATTTCCTAATTTTTCTTGGGATTTCTTCTTTGAACTCTTGGTTATTTAGGAGTTGTGTAATTTCTGCATACTGTGAAATGCCCCAAATTCTTTGTTATTGATGTCCAGTTTCATTCTGTTGTGGTCAGAGAACATATTTTATATGATTTCAATCCTTTAATTTTATTGAGTCTTCTTTTATGCCCTAACATATGATCTGTCCTGGAAAATGCTCCATGTGCACTTGAGAAATAGGGATACTCTGCTATTAAGTGGAATTTTCTATTAGATCTAGTAGGGTTACAGTATTGTTCAAGTTTTCTGGCTCCTTGTTGACTTTCTCCCTAGTTGTTAAACTCATTATCAAAAGTGAAGTACTGACATCTCCTATTATTACCAGTGAATTGTAGATTTCTACCACCAATTATGACAGTTTTTGCTTCATGTATTGGGGGTACTGTTACAGGGGCATATAGGTTTATATAATTGTTATATCTTCTAGATGGATTGGCCCTTTTATCATTATAAAATGTCATTCTTGACTCTTATAACAATCTTTAAAAAAATTTTTTCTTTAAAGTTTATTCATTTTGAGAGGGAAGAGCATAAGCACAAGGTGGGGAGGGGCCGGGAGAGAAAGGGAGAAAGAGAGAGAATCCCAAGCAGGCTCCACACCACGAGCACAGAGTCCAATGCGTGTCTTGAATGCACGAACCTTGAGATCTTGACCCAAACTGAGGCTGGACGCTTAACTGACTGAGTCACCCAAGCACCCTGACTCTTATAACAATCTTGGTCTTAAAGTCTATTTCATCTGATATTAGTACATTAACTCCTACTCTCTTATGGTTACTGTTTGCATAATGTTATTTTGGTCCATCCTTTTACTCTCAACCTACTAATATCTTTGAATCTAAACTGTCTTGTAGACAGAATACAGTTGGATTAAAAAAAAAAAAAAACAACTCAATGCTGCTGATCTGTACCTTTTGATTTGTGTTTACTACAACTGCATTTAAGGCAGGATTTATATCTACTGTTTTGCTGTTTTCTTTCTTTCTTTAAGATGTCTTTTATTTTTAAGCAAACTCTACACCTAACGTGGGGCTCAAACTCACAACTGTGAGATCAAGAGCCACAGGCTGAAACTGACAGGCACCCCTGCTTTGCTCTTTTCTGTATGACTATGTCTTTTTTGTTCATATAGAAATGTCTATTCCAAATTCTAATAGAAAAGTTTAGGGGTGCCTGGCTGGCTAGTCGGTGAAGTGTGTGACTCTTGATGTTGGGGTTGTGGATTCAAGCCCCGTGTTAGGTGCAGAAATTACTCAAACATTTAAAAAATCTTGGGACACCTGGGTGGCTTAGTCTGGTGAACATCCAACTCTTGATTTCAACTCAGGTCATTATCTCAGGGTTCAAGAGTTTGAGGAGCCAATAAGTCTCCTGGTCTTCGCTGAGTGTGTGACTGTGTGTGTATGCTGGGGCACACCTTCAGTAATCAGCCAGGCAGGTGACAATTCTTCCTGCTTGTGCAGAGCCTCAACGCCAATAGGAGTCGAGGAATTAGTGCCTTCTTAGGTCTTTCCTGGGCGCGGGCACAGTTGTACACAGCCCTTGCCATATGTGTGGCCTTCTAGATTTCTAAGAATATGTCAGAGCTCTTCAAAACCCCTACGAAGATCTCATTCCTTAGCTTTTCCTTTTAAGCTTTTTGGTTAGTTTAGTTTGCCCCAGTCGTTACGCACCACCTCAGGCAGCCTCTGGGGAACAGGCTTTTAGGCTTTTTAGACTGGGCCTAAGTGCTAAATCAGGAAGAGCCCTGCAGGTGAGATCTTCTAGGAAACCACCAAACAGGACAAAGAAAGGGAATTCTCTGGGAATGAGGCTCTGAAGGAGCTTCCATTCCATTCTACTCCCTCACGTCTTCACCGTGATCGCAGGCAGTGACTTTTCATGGTTACAGTAAGCCGAAGAGGGATCTGGGAGCAAGGAATGGCACGAAGCTTACTGTTCTACTGACATCAGCTGTTTGGTTTGGTTTGGTTTTTAATATTCGCTCCCTGAAAATGGTGTAAGTATCTGTTTAATTTCCAGCATCCTGCAAGTTGATTCTGCTAAATTTTGCCAACTGTTTCAGAGGTCCGGCCATTTTTACTGATGTCACTCAGGTTTTCTTTTTAAAAAATACTAATAAGCAACTTTATCAACTTTTTTTTGGGAATTGTGTGTGAACAGCAGCTTTAGCTACCATGAGACCAGCACATAAGGACAGTATTTCTTAAGTACATTTTAATCAAATGAAATCCACACTAAAGTGAGGCTGAGGGGCTACTGGGCATGCACACTGAGCATTCCTGCATAGAAACTGGTAAAAAAATCAAGTGATTAAAAAACACTCATTAACATTAAGACAGTAAAAGGCATTTCCAAAGTCAGATGGGGACACAGGAAAGGGGACTATCGTCATGAGGAAGTGCTAGGGAGGGTGTCTTTGGGAGTACAACCTTGAAACCCAAGAAATCCTCTTTCCCTCCACTTATTATCTCTGAATTAAAAACCAGTGTTAGTTCTTGCCCCTTGGCTAGCCTCTATAGTCCCAGATTCCGTAAGCTCCATGAAAACAGGTACCCTGATCTGTCCTGCTCACAATGTATCTCCAAGGCAAAGTTCAGTCTCTCCTACAGTGGAATGTCAGAAATATTTGATGAATGAGTGATGATGCTGACAGCCAGAATCAGAATCAAGCAGCCTCAAACAAAGAAACGGGAAAGGAGTTTGTGATTGGCTGAGAAGCCTGTTAGGAAAAATACCTCATTACCCAGTTTTCTCCAACTCTGGCTTCTCGGTGGAGTCTGAGGCACAGCTGCTCACCCTGGCCCAGGCTGTCAGCACCTGGCCCAGAAATGGTCTATCAGGGGAGTAAATGCCAAACACCACAGTGAGAAATTCACGTTAAGAATTCAGAAGGTATAGGGGCGCCTGGGTGGCTCAGTCGGTTAAGTGTCCGACTTTGGCTCGGGTCATGATCTCGCGGTCCGTGAGTTCGAGCCCTGCGTTGGGCTCTGTGCTGACCGCTCAGAGCCTGGAGCCTGTTTCAGATTCTGTGTCTCCCTCTCTCTAACCCTCCCCTGTTCATGCTCTGTCTCTCTCTGTCTCAAAAATAAACGTTAAAAAAAATTAAAAAAAAAAAAAAAAGAATTCAGAAGGTATAAAAAAAATAATAAAAAGAAATTCAGAAGGTAAAATGAGCTGGAAAAGCTCATATTTTTATGTGAATTTAGTGTGGCATTTACTTACAACACAATATTCAGGGGGAAGAAGTTTCAATACCACATTTACGTGGCTCCAGAATCCATGTTTTCTCCACGTAACTGCACAGTCCCTGGCCCCTTAGATGTATTTGCTTTGTACAGACAAACATACAGTTGTCAAAGAGCTCAACTAACATCCTTCAATATCTAGATTCTGTAACCCAGTTTCTGAACACAGAAGCAATTTTCTGATCAGAGTGTAGCTTCTGTGTATAAATACCTTTTAGGAGAATTATGCTAACAGTGCCAGCAAGAGAATCTGGTCTCTGTGGTATTTCCATTTGTCTCTGTAAATTGGCATCTGGTTTATAACCATCACTCTCCTGTGAGTTGGTAAGTGTACCCCACCCACCAAGAGCAATCAGCTCTGCCCCCAACTCCCCTCCCCCAAGCGAGTATGAACATCCAAGGCTGAGGAATACTGTGAGGCCTCCTGGCAGTCAGCCAGTTCCTGGGGACACCATTCTCAACTCTCAGCACACTTACTTTGAAAGGCTCCTCAAACAGCACTGCAAGGTGCCTCCCCTACGACACAAACATACGAAATCTTATTCTGCCTTCACAATCAGAATGGCACCTTACATAACAGTAGCATGCGTGTGAAACTCTTGTCGACACAAAACGAAGCACATCAACCCTGATGGGTCACATCCAGAAAAGACCAGGCTCCAGAGACTGGACCAGCTGTAAAAGAGCACCCTCCCCTTGCCCCAAATAGTAATCGCCAGAACCCAGGCAAAAGGATGCCGAATCCAGGATCAGAAGGCGCAATCCCAATTCCAGAGGTACCACAGTCAAAACACAAATGATTCCATCAGCTTCCTCATTTGTAAAACACGGTGAACAGGTGGCCTAGTTACTGCTTGTTAGTATCACCTCTTCATTTCCATAATGTAAGGAAAACACACGGATCTGACCGAAGCTTCCTCTGTCTGTCTGTATAGAAAACAAGTGAGATCAGGGTTCCAATACCAGCTCAACTCCATCCCTGCAGTGGCTATGAGACCCTGAACAAAACACTTTCTCAGGGTCCAAGTTTCCCTCACATATAAAATAAAGATCTTAAATTCAATCTACGTGAAATAAAGGGTTTCAAATAAAGGAGGAAGTTAAAAAACAGACAAGGCATAGACACCGGTTACTTTTCATAACGACCCTGTCAGGACCGGACAGCTAAGGTCTTCAAGAGGCAAGTTCAACCCAAAAACTATAAAAGAAAATTACTTTCAACTCCGCAACACACTCTCGGGTGAGGAGGGGTGGAATGTTTCCCCACTTAGCGAGATAAGCTCCAACTTTATTGACACCGTACTTTTCACAAGGCTTCTTTGAATCCAGCCCGCCTGTCTTCCAAAGTCTACTACCCCGTTACACAGAATGCCAATGAACAACGGATCCTGGGTAGCCGAAGTGTGGACTCAGGACTTAAAAAAGTACTTCTGCGACGTGCCAGCGATCTGAGGAAGAGCCACTTACTTCTCCAGAAGCCGCTGCCAACGAACCAGCACCTACTTTCCAAAGCACCTCAGTGTAACTGAGTCTCTCGGTTACTCTGTGAAGTGAATAAGGCAAGCGCTTTCATTTTCATCTAACTCCCGAGGAAACGGGGGTTCAGCAAGGCCACCTGACTTGCCAAAAGTCACAGTGGCAACCCTCGGCGCACTAGGGCCAGAATCGGCATTCGCAACTCCCAGGGCGGCACCGATCCCGAGACGGACACGAGTTTTTACCTGGCACGGTCAGTCCTCTGAGACGCTCCGGGTCTTGACCTGCGGGAGGCAGACCCCCTCGTCCTCCTGGCCCTCACTGGCCCCACGCCGTTGTCTGAAGGGGGCCTCAGGAACTCCAGCATGCCGTGAAGCCTCTGCAGCCCGCTGAGGAAGCTGTTCATCGACTCCAGTGACGACACTTGGACGGGGCGGTTAACACCAGGTCCCTGCCCGCGCTCCTCCGAAGCTCCCGGATGAACGTCCTCCACACCATCTTCTCCCAACCGCTCCACTTCCTCCGTCGGGTCAGCAGACACCCGCGGAGCAGGCTGGAGCGGGGGCGGCCCCCCGTGGCTGCCGGCCACTTCGGCAGGTAGAGGCTGGAGCGGGGACGGTCCCTCCTGGCTGCCGGCCACTTCGGCAGGGGCGGGCTGTTCTGCAGCATGATGCTCTAACTCCATCTCAAGACTATACTCCATTTCTTCATGAGCCATCACTGGGGAAGTAATGTTCATAAAAAGTATCAGCAAAGGAGAGAAAACATGCCAGGTAGCCGATATAATCACATCTAAGTCTTCTAGATGTTCTGTTTAAGATCATTCTCGGCAAAACTGAAAATCTTCAAGAGATTTTAGTTACTTATTTTAGGTCAGAAGGGTTCGGCCATCAACTTTTTCCCTCCGTAGCAAGTACTTATAAAACTAGCTTTCCGGCTTACCCTTTACAAATGTGAAGGCATGTGATCACAGTACTATCTTCTAAAGCAGAAACATCTAGGAAATAAGAGGGTTGAACTACTGTATCTGAAAGTAATTTCCCAGACCTCCTGCAGTTCTTTGTCATGACCTGAATACAGAGATTTACCAAAACAAATGCACAGAACGCTACATCTGATTTTAGTGGGCAATATTCATCTTTCACAGCACCAAGTTACAAAGGATAAACAGAAAAAGGACATTTTTACACTTGCAAAATTAAGTCAATACTAACTCAAAACAGAAATTTACCTAATTTTTCCAAAAAAGGCTGAGCAAACCTGATTTACTTCATCCTTGTCATTATTTTTGTTTTCCCTCTCTAATGCCATTTGTTAGCCCATTTAACAAATATTTATTCAGTGCCTGTCATGTCCCTTTCCTTATTTGGTTCTTGTCTCTAATTCCACTATGTTAATCCATTCAAGAAATATTAAGCACCTGTTAAGTAGTCAGATCCCCCATAGAGGCAATGACAGGATAAAACTGTGTAAAGGATAAAATTCTGTCACAGAGTTTACATTCTAGCAAACGCGAGAATAATCAAATAAATGTGGAAATTATACATGGTGATATTTGGTTTTGGGAGGAGTCGCGGATTACCATTTTAGATGCTCTTTCAGAAAGACTGAAAATTGAGCCCAGGCATGAAGGACTAAAAGAAGCTGGCCATAGGAAGAGCCAAAGAAGAGTTTCAGAAGGAAATCAGTACACAGCTCCCTGATGACCATGGGTTTGGTAAAACAGAAACCAGGCAGATGTAATGAACACAGTAATGAAGAGTGCAAGTATGGGATGAGGTTGATGAGGCCAAACACTAGCACTAAAAGCTTTGGTAAGGAGTTTCTTTTCTTTCTTTCTTTCTTTTTCTTTATTTGAAAGAGAGAGAGCGTGCACATGCACTAGCAGGGCAGAGTGGGAGAGAGAGAGAATGTCAAGCAGGCTCTATGGTCAGTATGGAGCCCGACACGGGGCTTGATCTCACAACCCTGGGAACATGACCTGAGCTGAAATCAACAGTCAAGAGTCACCCGGGCGCCCCAGGAGTTTCTTCTATGTTAGGAATGGACTGTAGGGGAGCAAGATTGCAAGTAAGCTAAGCTGTTTACAGACTACTTGTGGGAGTGCAAACTAGTGGTCCAGAAGCTTGGGCAAGAGTGGTAGCAGTGGAGATGGAAAGTAGTAGACAGCTATAAGAACTGTCAGCATAGACATGCCACTTAAAATCATAGATTAAACTACCTAAGAAGGAAAGGGAGAGAAGAAAAGTGGGCCAAGGATTCAAAACCGAGAGGTTAACATTAAAAGGATAAGTTACAGGACAAGAGCCCAGAACAAAGGCTGTGAAGGAGGAGAAAACCTGGTAGAGCATGGCATCTTGGTCTCGGAAGAATGTTTCAAGGAGGGAATGGTCAAGTGTGTCTAGCGCAGAAGAATGGTCACTAGATTTAACAATGTAGCGAGGACACATAACCTAGAAAAGAGCAGTTTCCGCACAGCGAGGGGGCCCGAGGCCACACTGGGGTGGGCCGAGTAAGTAGATGGAATACAATACACATGGTGGATGAAGCACACGTACCTTTTTCTAGTCATTCCTGAAAACCCATTAACATGACAACTCCCCCCAACTGCATTAGAGAAAGGATAAAGGATAAATCACAAAGACAAAGCAAATTCAAACAGGGCATGAGACAATGCAATTTTTGCTAGAACTGGTAACTTCTTAGTAGAGCTGAAAAGATGAAGCCCAAGTGACTGCAAAGAGGCGGTTACTGTGTGCTACAGAGAAGCAAGCGGACTCCCACCGAGGGGACTGCAGAAACCAGGCAACACAGAGGACAGTGTTGAACGTGGAGCTGAAGAACAGGACTGGTTGAAAGCCTGTCTCAAACGAACAAAAGCCAGCCAAACACACACCTCCTCCACCTCTGCTGTAGGAAGCTGGAGGCTTGTACTAGACAGGCTTAAGACCAGCATGGGTGACAGCAAAGCGGTGAAAATAAGCAGTTAAGTGCAAGTCTACAAACTGAACAGTGTGAGACTCTCCCAACTCTTCTCCTCACTTTTTCCCCCTGCACAAATCCGGGACACAATATTCTGGTTTATATAAGTCCTCTACTTAAAGCAGGAAATTAGAGGACTCTTCTCTAGGAAAAAAAAAAACAACAACCTAGAAATATTGACAGTTGTGAATCCCCAAGAAAATGGGTGAGGCTCTGTCCCTTTATCTAACAGTAAAAGCCTACTACCTGATAGCTTGACAGGGTTCAGCCACTCATATCAAGCTTCCAAACAGCCTCAAGGGGGAGGGCAGGGGCTCTCCTTAAAAAGGAACTAATAGCCAAGGACCAACTGACATTTTGAGTAAAGCCTCCAAAATGAGGGAGAGACCAGAGCAGACAAACAGAAAAAACTTGGAGGGCAGAAAGGAAATTAATGCAAGAAACTGTAAAAAACAAAACAAAAACCAAAAACATATACAAACAAAAACAAAACAAAACAAAAAACTCCTCAAACTTACAAGAAAAGAATGCCAGGGAGGAAAAAAGGACACATTGGAAAACAAGGAAGAGCTCTGGGAAATGAAAAATGACAGATGACAGCCAAAATAAAATATTTAATACAAGGATCGGAAAAAGTCGAGGAACTCTTTCAGAAAGTAGAATAAAAGATGGTCAAAAAAAGACAGTAATAAAATAAAAATGTTAAGCCAGGATATTTCATTACCTTTAGTCCTGGAAAGAGGACTCAGAAAGTGGAGAAGAAACTAAAACAGGTTATAGAGGAATCCACTATAATGCCATTTTTAGGATAATGAAAAACATGAAAAATCATGCTGCTATCTGGACTTATACAACTGTAGTACAAAACAAACCTGGGCATGAAAAATATCAAATTCAGGAAGAGAGTTCCGAGGTTCTCATGGGCTTCAACTCTATATATGTATGTATGTGTGTGTGTCTATATATATACCTTTTTTTATTTCTTAAAAAAGAAAAAGAAAAAAGGATGCAATTACAGCAAAGGGTTTGTTAGATCCAGATGGTGTGTGCACAGGTTTTTATTTTTTATTATTCTCCGTACATATCAGTATGATTAAATATTAGAAATGAAGTTTCTTCCCACCTTATGTCAGTTTTCATTTAAGAGCAACCAGTTTTCATTAGAACAGCAAAGCAGACAGCTGAATCCAACCGATTCATTACGGTATACACCGCAGCAACAAGTACACAGCAGGTGCTAAATACCTACTGAATTATCCACACACCTAGCGGCAGTCTGGAGCAAAGCTTCCCAACCACTGCGGGGAAATATACATCCTCCAGCCCAGGACTATGTCAGGAGTGACCAGGGCCAAAAAGCCACCCCAAGCCTTGAGCTGCCTTGTCCTGGACCTCGGCATGCCATACACATGCCATTTTCTATGTGTGGCGTTTAAGTGGACGCTTAAGACGTTAATTTCCCACTTGTCATCTTTCCAAACTTTGTTACTCAGATATAAGTCTGTAACAGGTGGGACGATGGCCGCCAATTACAGGATAAGGGGCCGAGGCATGCAGTCTAGCCTATGTGGTTCAAATCCCCGTACTACCTGTGGCACCTTTGGCCGGTTTCCTAGCCTCTCTGTTCAACTTGTTCATTTCTAAAACGGGGAATAAAAGTATTTACTTTTTATTTATTTACTGAGTAAATAGTATTTACTGAGCGCCTGGGTGGCTCAGTCGGTTGAGCGTCCGTCTTCGGCTCGGGTCATGATCTCACGGCTCCTAAGTTCGAGCCCCCCGACGGGCTCTGTGCCTGCACAGAGCCTGGAGTCCGCTTCGGATTCTGTGTCTCCCTCTTTCTCTACCCCCCCCCCCCATGCTCTGTCTCTCTCTCTCTCTCTCTCAAAAATAAACATTCAAAAAAATTTTTTGTAAGTATTTACGTCACAGTGTCGCTGCGAAATAAAGCTGGATAAAACCAAAGAACAGGTTCCTCCGTGAACTTGAAAGTTACGCAAGTAACGGGCGCCCAGCGGGAAAACAATTCTATTTGCACAAGAAGAGCTAGGGGCTCGGCACCCCGGATGGAGAACGGCCGGCGGCGGACTCTTCTCCTGCCTTTCCTGCCTTCACCCCCACCTCCGGCACCTCCCCGATCAAGCCAGAAAAAGCGTGGGTTCGGGGCCCTCAACCCCAACCGTTGGGGCCGCCCGGAGCCACCGAACCTCCCTATGCTGCCAGGTTCTGTGCCCGCCCGCAGCTCCCCTCGTGGGGGCGACCCCAGGCCCTGCAGCCAGGGATCCAGCCCGGGAAGTTATCCTGGAGCCAGGGGCCCAAGGCCTGGGTAAAGGCAAGTGCTCCCCTTACCTAAGGCCGGGGGGTACACTGCAGGGCTTGCAAAATCGCTGCGGTGGCGGCCGTTTCTTCGGAAGAACTCGCACACTTCGGGGGCAGCAGCTACTTCCTGAGCAGCTCAAGCTACCCGCCCGACTTGCGGGCGCAGCCTGCTCCTATTGGACAGCACTCCTAGACGGCAGCCAATACCCTCTCTTCTTCTTCCGTTGGTCTCCGCGGGCTGAAAAAGCGGCACTCTCATTGGCTGGTTCTTCATTGGCTTGTTCTTCGTAAACTGACTGCGCGAGGCCATGCGCAAGGGGTACTTGTACAATTGGTAGAAATCTTCGTCCGTCACCTTGTGCCCAGCCCACAAAGACTCCAGCAAGGGTTTCCCCGCTCTTTATTTGAACTTTCTGGCGGGAGAAAGTTGTAAAAAGATCCTTCGGATCTTTCTGGAGCCCGATCCGTGGGACAACCCAGCTCATGTATATCCTTTCGTGAGGTTGAAGAGCTCCTGAAAAAGAACTTGCTTACACCATCTCTTTAATCCCAAACCATTGCAATAAATTGCTTGCTAATAGTAGCAAACTATTGTAACTAGGTGACTATGGTCACATTATTTGACAACAAACATTTTTGGAGGAATCTTGCTTAAAGTCGAAATCTCACTTTTTAGAAGGAAGACCTAAAAATCTAAACCTCAGGCAGAGACTGCACATTGCCAAAATTTTATTTACTCAGCTGTCAATTTTCAGTGGAATTGGTGGCAGAGGAGAGCATAAATAATTGAAAGTCATGGCCAATCCAGTTTTCTCCTCTGAAACTGTTAACCAAAGTCAGTGTTAGCATTTGTATTTTTTTCGTTTCCTGCCGCCTAAGGGACCTGCTACTGAGCTGTAATAGCCTAGCTAATATGAGGAGAAAGAAACTTGCTTTTGTAAACAAACATAAATGAAAAACGTATGTACTCATATAAATCCTGCATGTTCAATGGAGCAAAATTAGAGGATGCAGAGAAGCAAAAAACATCCAGAGAAATCATTAACTTTGTTTAAAATCTTCATTTATCTAAATATATACATTTAGATATAGATGGGATAGTGTTTTAATCTTAAAATATATTTTTTGAATTGCTTGCCATGTTAATAAATACATAGGCACATTATTGAATACTGAGTGATTCTTTGAAAAATTTTTAAATAAAAATAAATAGGTGACATATCACGTGATAAAAAAATTGGACAACACAAAGAGCTATTTAGTGAAAAGTATACAGAATGTTTCTAAATGGTTCTGATATTCAGAGATCATAGACTTAAATGTAAATTCTAAAAACTATAAAACTTCTGCAAGAGAGCAGGAGAAAATATTCCTGACCTTGGGTTAGGTAAAGATTTTTTAGATATGACCCTCAAAAGCATGACTCATACGAGCAAAAACTGATCATTTGGATCCCATCAAAATTTAAAACTCTGCTCTCCAAAAGACATTGTTTGGAAAATGAAAAGATGAACTGCATACAGGTAGAAAAAATTTGCAAATCACGTATCTGATAAAGGATTTGTACCCACCATTTATAGAGAACCCTCAAAACTCAATAACTGGCAAAACAAAACAACCCAATTTACAATATGGGCACAAGATTTGAACAGACACTGGGCCAAAGAAGATGTATCGACAACAAGTTAAATGAAAGGATCCTCAACATCACTAGTCATTAAGGGAATGTAAATTAAAGGCTCAATGACATACCGCCATTATATAATTATTAGAATTGCCAAAATTAAAAATCCTGGCCATACCAAATGTTGGCTAGGATATAGAGGAACTGGAGCTACACTGCTAGTGGCATGGAAAATTCCACAACCCTTTTGGAAAACAGTTTGACAGTTTCTTAAAAAGTTAAATGTGATCTTATGATCACATATAATCCAGCAATTTGTTTTTAGGTTTGTACCCAACAGAAAGGAAAGCATATGGTCAAATAAAGACTTGTACGTGAAAGTTCGTAGCAGCCTTATTTCTCATAGCCAAAAGCAATAAACAATTCAAATTTTCATCAACAGGTGAATGGATAAAAAACGTGAAATCCATACAACGCAATTGTTTTCAACAGTCAGAAGGAATGAATTAGCAATACATGCAAGCACATGGATGAATCTCCAAATAATTATATTGAGTAAAAGAAAGCAAACTTTTACACACCAAATGATTTCAGGCACATAAAATCTTAAAATGGAAACTAATCTATAGTGGCAGACAGGAGGTCAGTGGTTGCCTAGGGGGAAAGGGGAGTAGAAGGCAGTGATTACAAAGGAGCATGAGGACGCTTTGGGAGTTGATGGGTATATTCATTATGTTGATTGCGGTGGTATATACATACATCAAAACTTATCAAATTACATTGGGGGGTCTGGGTGGCCCAGTTGGTTAAGCCTCCGACTTTGGCTCAGGTCATGATCTCCTGGTTTGTGGGTTCAAGCCCTGCATTGACTCTGTGCTGACAGCTTGGAGCCTAGAGCCTGCTTTGGATTCTTGTCTCTTCCTCTCTCTGCTCTTCCCCTGCTCACACTCTGTCTCTCCCTAAAAAATAAGTAAACATTAAAGAAAGTTTTAAAAACTTATCAAATCACACACTTTTAAGTATTATAGTTTATCGTATGATAATTCTACCTCAAAAATGCTGCTAAAAGTCAAGATTGTGGGGCAGGAGTGGATTGTATGGGCATAATGGAACTTTCTGGCATGATGATAATGTTTATTATCTTTTTTTAATTTTTTTTTCAACATTTATTTATTTTTTGGGGGACAGAGAGAGACAGAGCATGAACGGGGGAGGGGCAGAGAGAGAGGGAGACACAGAATCGGAAACAGGCTCCAGGCTCTGAGCCATCAGCCCAGAGCCCGACGCGGGGCTCGAACTCACGGACTGCGAGATCGTGACCTGGCTGAAGTTGGACGCTTAACCGACTGCGCCACCCAGGCGCCCTGATAATGTTTATTATCTTGATGGGGTTTGAGTTACTCATGTGTATACATTTGTGAAAACTCATCACATGGTATGTTTAATATTTGTGCATTTCACAACATCGAAAATTTACCTGCCCCCTGCCCCCAAAACGCATAAGCAAACATTAAACTCTAGTTCATGATAGAAATGCTGAACTGTTTAGAAATGAAGTGTACTGATGCCTGATATTTTCTTTTAAATGCATAAAAAATAAGGATGGATTAATGGGTATAAAGAGGCATGGTTATAGGGGTGTGTGATAAATATAGTACATCGTTAGTTGTAGAATTTAGGTGATGAGTACACAGGTGTTTGGAGTGTAACCCCACTGATTTTTTGGTGTATTTGAAAATTTTCATAAATAGTGTTGGAGAAAAAAATTAGGTACAAGGCCTTAGAGGATGTCCTGTGGAAGAGAGGGACCCAGGAGATTAAGTGTTGTAAGTTTCTTTTCTTTTTTTTTATGTTTTATTTCATTTTTGAGAGAGAGAGAGAGAGAGAGTGCAAGTGGAGCAGGGACAGAGAGAGAGAGGGAGGCACAGAATCCAAAGCAGGCTCTAGGCTCTGAGCTGTCAGCACAGAGCCCAATGCGGGGCTCGAACCCATGAACTGGGGGATCATGACCTGAGCCAAAGTCGGAGGCTTAATCGACTGAGCCACCCAGGTGCCCCTAAGTGTTGTAAGTTTCACAGTGAATCCACTTCTGCTGTGGGTCTGCCTGAGTATAAATAATTAATCTACAAGAAAGACTTCTCATTGTACCTCCTACAGCAAAGACAACAAGGGATTTTAAAGATGAAAATTGTAGTACCTGATAAACTCTAGAAAAGAATACTTTTAAATGTTCAGCCTGTCCATATTTATTCTTCTCCATTTTTTTATTTATAGAAAAAATATGTTCCAGGTTTTTAAAGAAACAAGAATAAGTAAACAGTAAAAAAAAAAAAAAAAAGAATTCAGCCATAATTTTATTCCTCAGAGATGATTACTAGACCATAAGCTCCAAATGTATTTTGTCTATTGTCTCCTCAGTGATTGGAACAATGCCCAGCGCATTTGCTATTGAATGACTTGGGATGAGTTCTGGCTGGGTGGGTGGGTGGGGGAACAACACGCAGAGGTAAGTGTTGGTGTATCCTAGGTAAAGCATACACCATGAGCAAAAGCGTAAAAATTCAGAACAAATGGCCACATGCAGGAGACACGGGTCTGAGTCCGTCAGGGTTTAAAATTGAGAGCTCTTAGGCTAACATACTGTGTCCTCTACAACACTAAAATAATTTTTAATAGATGCCAACTTTTAAAAATATGAAAAATTTACAGAAAAATATGAATTTTCAGCAACTTTTTTTTTTTTTTTTTTTTTTTGCATAACAGAAAGCTCTGGAAATATTAGAACCCCTTTCCTATGTGATAAAAATAGGCTGGAGCAGAGTAGAGGCTGTCCTTCTCTACAAAGTTCATCTGTTTGCTGAAGTCCCCTCCAGGCTCAACTTAACACATTTAGGTTCCCCTCCTAGACTCTTTAGGTAACCAGAGTTTGCAGTCTCTAGTAGGAGAGCTCTGGGATCTGATACTGGAAGTTAGGTTTGGGTCAGATATACAAGGCCACGGGTATCCACTGAAGAATTTGTACCGATTTCTCTGGGCAAGAGGAAGGATTGAACAGTGTTTGCTCAGTTACTACCCTTTATACTCTGTAGTAACTTTAGTGGAAACACTTCCCCATTCCAGGGATGCTCTCCTCTGTCTGGAGCTTTGTGGAAGGTCTGAGAGATGTGGATCTAGAATGGGAGGAGACATTCCCAGGGACGGAGATGGTGTGAAGAAACTATGGATAAGCAGCTAATAACATGGTGAGATAAAAATCCAAGGAGGAGAAATTATCCCAGGGATACTGGAAAATGAAAGGAAGGAAGGAAGGAAGGATGGAAGGAAGGATGGAAGGAAGAGAGAGAGGGAGGAAAAAAGAGAGAGAAGGAGAGAGGGGGGGAAGAGAGAGAGAAAGAATATAGGCTGGCGTAAAGTAATCTGCCTTCTGAACCTACTTTGGACTAAGTAGTGGCCTTAGGGCAGGGTTTCTGAATAACACTGATGTTTGGCTGGCTAATTCTTTGTTGTAGGGGGCTCTCCTGTGCACTGTAGGGTGCTAAGCAGTATCCGTCCACTAGATGCCAGTAGCATGCCCCACCCGCCGAATTGTGAAAACCAGCAATGTCTTAAGAGATTGCCAAATGTCCCCTGAGAAGCAAAACCACCCCTGGTTGTGATCCACAAAGGAAGTCTTTCACAAATGTGAAATAACACGTGTGGCTCATGCTCTTCAGACCGCAAAGAACCCCACCTTTAAGAGACAGCCACCTGGAGGGCTCACGTGCCTGGGAATCATCAAGGATCTCCCGCAACTGTGAAGGGCAGTCATCACCCAGTGGCTCCTAGTGCCGGTCCACAGATACTAGCTGGTAAATTTTAGAATCACAGCCTGGCATGGAAGCAATGACATGAGAGGTTTAAAAAATTGCTCTGGCGCTCACATACCTCTCTGGATGCTAATGGCTGGCATCAAAACTAGGGAAGAAACAAGAAACAAGAGCTTCCAGTGACCCCACTGACCAGTCCAGGCAATGCCCACTTTGAAGAATGGACCTCCCAGGACAGCATTGATGGGAATCTCTAGTCTATTGAAAGGGGTACCCTTCACACCGGTTACTTTCAAACGGGATCTTCCCAGTGACGATTTCCCAGAGGACAATTCCAAAGCCAAAAGAAAACCAAGAAACTGAACAATCATGCCCGGTTTCCCTTTTTCCATACCTCTCTATTTCCATAAAGCTCTGAATTTTCTCATTACCACCCAGTACCACTCAACAGAGTTGAGTTCTGAGGGTCCTCAGAAGTTTGACTTGGGCTTTCCCACTCGGTTCACTGAGTTAGAATCTTCACGAGAACATGGACATAGCTGTATATTTAAGCTTTTTTTTTTTTAACTTTTTAAAATTTATTTTTGAGACAGAGAGAGACAGAGCATGAACGGGGGAGGGGCAGAGAGAGAGGGAGACACAGAATCGGAAGCAGGCTCCAGGCTCTGAGCCATCAGCCCAGAGCCCCACGCGGGGCTCGAACTCACAGACTGAGAGATCATGACCTGAGCTGAAGTCGGAGGCTTAACCGGCTGAGCCACCCAAGCACCCCTGTATATTTAAGCTTTTATGGCATATTTATTATACACATTTTCCAGTATCTGAAGTGAGAAGTAGGGTGCAGAATTGACTCTCTTAGCCTTTTTTCTCCCAGTTTCTTAACTGATGGAAGTCTGTGATTTGCTCACTTGAAATCCTACAGGCTAGACACCAAGGCGACTTACAGACAGAACGAAATAGCACAATCTTGGGTGGGGGTGGGGGATAGAGGGCAGAGGGCTGGTGTTACACATGACTGTCAGGGAAAAACTACAGGACGTATTTCCACCGGTATCTTCTACCTGGGTGTCTACACTAGTAACATTATGGGTTCAACTTATTATTGGGCAGCAACCAAGAGAAACACAGAGAAGTTTCTTCTGTATAAAATGGGCAACGCAGATCACTCGAGATAATGGTTATAAAGCACCTGTAAAACTTGGTAAGTTGTAGTTGTCCTCGCATTCCTGTATTAGATATGGGGCTTTCTCAGTTGAGGACTCAACTCCACTAAGTGAGGCTGGACAGGGTGCACAGAGCCACCCTATGGCTTGCTTTCTCTCCGAAGCAGGCAAAGACAGAGGGTATTATGTAAAAGCGAAATAAGTCAGAGAAAGACAAATATCCTATGATTTCGCATGTGGAATTTAAGAAGCAAAACAGATGAACATAGGGGAAGGGAAGGAAAAATAAGATGGGATAAAAACAGAGAAGGAGGCAAACCATAAGAGACTCTTAAGTACAGAGAACAAACTAAGATCAAACTCAGGGGTGGGGGATGTGGGTGGGGGATGGGCTCCACAGGTGGTGGGCATCAAGGAGGGCACTTGCTGGGATGAGCACTGGGTGTTGTATGTAAGTGACGAATCACTAAAGTCTATACCAGAAACCAATACTATATGTTAACTAACTTGCATTTAAATTAAAAGAAAAGATGATGTGAAGAAACCAATTTTGCATCATGTTAATTAGAGTTTGTTGATTACTATAAAATTGAAAATTGCTGTTCTGCCTTCACTAAAAAAAATAAATAAATAAATAAATAAATAATCATGCCCCACGTCGGGCTCTGTGCTGACAGCTCAGGGCCCGGAAACTGCTTCGGATTCTGTGTCTCCCTCCCTCTCTCTACCCCTCCCCTGCTCACACTCTGCCTCTCTCTCTCTCAAAAATAAATAAGCGTTAAAAAAAATTAAAATTAAAAAAAGCAGCAGGTGAGAAAATGATATGGGGGCATCCCTCACCCTCTCTGGTCTATCCGACCCTATAGGATGGCCAGCCTGTGCCTTTGGATTTAATATGACAACTGTGAGTTACTCTGTTGGCCCTGCTTGTGACTTTAAAGAAGCCACAGCACAACTGATGTTCCCTTTGCTCCACGCACGCTGGCCATTAGTGCCATGCCTTAGTGCAGAGAACTGCCAGCCCCAAACCCAGCCAGACACCCAACTCTAGGGGCAAGGTCAGGAAAAGGAGTAGACGCTTAGATGGCTCATTCCCCTTTCACTCACATGTTTACTGAGCACTGACGTCCTCTGACATCTAGCGCCCCGCTGGATACCGGGGATGAAAGGCTGAGAAGCACATGTTTCAGTCCGGTGAGGACCACGAGAGTGGCACAGGCACGGTGTTTGAGAGCACTTATATCCCACTGGCGAGGGGGAAAGGCATCTGAAATTCAGGAAAGACCTATCTTGTGTTATTTAAGGGCTGTCCCAGGCACTTGCAAGGCTGGAAGAAAGTCATCTGTGGATGACAGAGAATATTCTTCTAGCATTTGGGAATTGTGGACATTGAGTTAACAAAACCCTTTCCTCTTCTGTAAAAGGATCTTTCAGTTAACTTAAAAAATTTTTTTTAATGTTTATTTATTTCTGAGAGAGAGAGAGAGAGAGAGAGAGAGAGAGACAGAGAGCATGACTGGGGGAGGGCAGAGAGGTAGACACAGAATCAAAAACAGGCTCCAGGCTCTAAGCTGTCCACATAGAGCCTGACGTGGGGCTCTATGAACTCATGAACCATGAGATCATGACCTGAGCTGAAGTCGGACGCTTAACCCACTGAGCCACCCAGGCACCCCTCAGTTAACTTTTTAGCTCCATTCCCCTGAGAACCTGATAAGGGCATGTGGTCATCTATGTGCCCAAATATTGCTGATGATTAAAGACCCCTGATTGGTAAATTGCTTATGAGCTAGGGGTGGGGAGGGTATGAGAACTATAAATGAGGGATGCTGGGCTCTGTGGCCACTCTTATTACTGACACACCCTTTGTGGTGACACCTGAAGATATGCCCATGGAGTTGTTACAAGAGAATATTGACTCCTGTGTGTCACAAGGCTTCTAAGCCTGGATGGCCCCACACCCCCCGGAGGGGAGCTTCTTTTGCTAGCACCTGGGGTGAGAGCAAAGAGAATATCTCCTGGATGACTGTGGGGACAGCTGCGGGGACTCCCACTGGAGAGACGGATTTGATGCTATCCTCTGCCAAGCCATGTATCTTGCATGCCATTACTCTCAATGCCAAGTGTGGCTTATGGTAGTCCCATGAGTCTGAATGCCTAGTTGGATCTAGGAAAATCCTTCTGCAGGGACACAGAAGTGGTGTCCAGGTGTCCAGGTATTTAAGTGGAAATGACTCTTAGCCTGTCCCTGCTAAGCAGGTGTGAGGGAAGATAGGCATCAGAACAGCAGGAAGGATTGAGCCTATCCTGTGGTGGGCGCACGGAAAACTGTCCAGGCAGGTGTAGAGGTGAGCCCAGTGCTAAGGTTAAGGCAGAGAAACAAGCAAGCACAGCCTTTCCGGGAAACATGTGTCCCTTTCCCAGCATTAGTGACACAGGTCGAAATCAGAGTCACCTGGAAGACTGTGCTCGCCATCACTTTGTAGCAGTCTGTCACCAGGAAGCTCGAGCTCTTGATGTTTCCGTGGGGTTCTGCAGGTGCTTCCAAATGGTGCTGTCTGACATGACCAAAAGCATTATATACCCACATCAGTTGTTTGACGGCTATGGACGGAGGGCGAGGGGCCCTGGGACAGGGACGGGAGGCTATAAAACTTTTAGGCACTTTCAACTACCCATAAGTGTCAAGGGTCTTCATAATTTTACATATAGAAATTTTACATATAGAAAACCCAAAGAATTCAAAAAATTCTTTTTACTAGAGCTAATAAATGAATTCAGGGGTACCTGGGTGGCTCAGTTGGTTAAGCTTCCGACTTCCGCTCAGGTCACGATCTCCCAGTTCACTAGTTCAAGTCCCATGTCAGGCTCTGTGCTGACATCTCAGAGCCTGAATCCTGCTTCAGATTCGTTGTCTCCTGCTTTCTCTGCCCCTCCCCCACTCACGCTCTGTCTCTCTCTAAAAAATAAATAAGCATTAAAAAAAGTAAAATAAATGAATTCACCAGAGTTGCATGATACAAGACTAACACATGAAAGTCAGCTGTGTTTCTATAAATCAGTAATGAAAAAGACATGAAGGAAATTAAGAAAACAATTCCATTTACAATAGCAGCCAAAAGAATAAAATATTTGGGAGTAAATGTGAGCAAGTGGGTGAAAAGACATGTACACTGAAAATTACAAAACAGTGCAGAAAAAAAAAGAGCTCTAGGAATAAATACGTGGACCCCACTCCTCTCCATCCTGCCAATCTCTTGTAGGTGCCTCTATTTGCAGCCAATAAGCAAGTGAAGAAACTGACGCAGTTCACACACAGTATGGCGTGGAATGGGGGAAAGATGCAGAGTGAATCGGGAGAACAAATGGAAAATAACTAGCACATCTCGTAATTCTAATGTTTGATGTCTTTGTGAGTGTATTTCTGTTGCATGTTGTTTCTTTTTTTTTTTTTAATATAATTTATTGTCAAGTTGGCTAACATACTCTTGGTTTTGGGGGTAGATTCCCATGCTTCATCACTTACATACAACACCCAGTGCTCATCCCAAGTGCCCTCCTCAATGCCCATCTGTTGCATATTGTTTCCATCAGCTTTTACTCATGGTGCATTTTTTCCTTGTGCGTTTTGTTTTGTTTTTATTGTGAGTTTATAGTCCTTGGAATTTTATCTGTGGGAATTTTAGGGGACCTTGATTTATGTTGCATTTCTCCACAGAAATTTATAAGGGCTCCTGCTGAAAGCCCTGGGGTTTCACCAGTCGGGAATACTTTACATGAAATTTTTGACCTGGGGTGTTTCAGACCACCCAGTTTGCATTAATTCAGGCTTCAGACCTCCATCAGGGCTGTGCTTGTGGTTCTACATTCTCAAGAGAAACTTTCTCCTCTCCATGCAGGCAGTGCCCTGGGAAGGTAGGTGTATTTCTGGTTCACTCTTACACTGACAACACAGCCCTTTGGGTTCTGTGGCAGACATATATGGTGACCCTGTTCTCACCCTTCTGTCCACCTCTGGTCTTAACCTTAATTGTGGCGGAAGGTTCTGTCTGACCACTGTCTCAGCTTTGATTTTGGCCACAGTTACAAGCGGAAGCTCCCACTCAGCTTGTAGTAATTGCATCCCATTTCAAGTAAACACATCCATCTCTCTGCTTTTGCTCCAGGACCTTTGTCAAAGAATCCGGTTGGCTTACATGCCTGGACAACTTGTAAGTGAGGAGGGAGTAGACACCTGGGAAGAAATCCTCAACCAACAGGAAAGGAAGCTGGTCGATAAACGTTCCAGCCTCTTGTCCTTTAGCTGGACAATCCTGGCAGATATCCTGTCTGCTTCTCAAGATGATCCTGTAGAATCTGCATAAGAACCTCACACACTCATCCTTAAAATTTTAAAAAATGTTTACTTTGAGAGAGAGAGAGAGAGAGAGAGAGAGAGAGAGATATCTTAAGCAGGGGAGGGGCAGAGAGAGAGAGGGAGACACAGAAACCAAAGTGGGCTCCAGGCTCTGAGCTGTCAGCACAGAGCCCGATGTGGGGCTCAAACTCACAAACGGTGAGATCATGACCTGAGCCTAAGTCAGATGCTTAAGCAACTGAGCCACCCAGGCGCCCCTCACATACTCATCCTTATATGCTCTTCCCCACTTTCCCTTTCTAATCCTTCCCAATTCCTCACTCTATTTCCACAATCACCTCCCAAATTAACTACTATGTCCATGTTCTCATTTCCCCCCGCTTTATGCTTTTGCCAAAACAAGATCTCCTTCTCCTTCTCCTTCTTTCTCCTTCTTCTTCCTCTTTATCGCTTCTTTTTTCCTGCTACAAGCTTATAAGGTATTGGGGATGGAATGAAGATGAGAGTTCTGGCATTTTCCAAATTTCACATTCAACCTGCAGCATCCTTAGTAGATACAATTTATTCATTGTGCTATTATCACCTCACTGTAAAGAAAGCTCCAGTCAAATCTCTACAGCCAGCATATCTTCATAGAAAATTAGAACCAGAAACTCATCAACATAGTTCCAGGTTTCCCTCAAAAACATCAGATGAGACAAAACAGTAAGTCAAGAGAACACGTAAAGTGGAAAAGTGCTGGAATTTTACAACCAGCGACATGTGATTTGCAAACAGTCACGAAGGCAGTCAGAAGGGGCAGAGCCCCATGCTGTCACCAGAGGGCAGCAGAGGCCAGAGAACAGGTGGAGAAGCAAGACTCCAACAATGTAACCCGTCAGAGATTTGACAGAGACAAGACTAACATTTATTGAAGCCTGTTACAAGTTGGGCATTGTGCTGGGCACAATAAGAAATGGTACAAAGTTCAAAGACAGAGAACAGAAGCCACAGCCAATGGAGGAAAAGAACAGAGTCCAGTTAAAAGGGCAGTTCTTCAGGTCAGCCAAGAAACGCCCAAAGACAGCCTATCTAGAAGTACAAGCACAGCGCCAGAAATAAATAGAATGGCTAGGGCCTGTCCTCTGCCAGGGCAGCTGGCTTGTTGGTACAGAATCAGATAGGGTAAATTGCTCGGATCACTGAATCATTCAGCCTGGCTATTTACACCAATCAGAATTTCAATGGCCCTTTGCCTGAGCAAACATTCAACTTTCTTGATGGTTTTGTGTCTGCTCCCACTACAGAAATAAATAAAATCACGTGCCATGAGTTCCAGGCTTTCCCATCATGCTATCTGTGTTGGCATTTTGATAATGCCCCCTGCTTGCTTTAGATCTGATCTTTGGCTCATGTCTCTTGCACATGATAATAAATTCCCTGACTCTACTAGACGGTCGCTGAGCAAGGAATGCACCATGAGTACCAATTTGCTTGAGGTTAAGGGCCTCATAGCACTTATATTCTTTTCTGTACAGTGAGACTTACTGTCTTTCAAAGGCTCTGTGGAAATTCCTCACCCCCTGGAAAGTTCTAGTGGGCACAGGAAGCTCTGGGGGAATCTGTCCAATGTTCACCAAGAAGACTTTCTCATTAATAGGTTGGCTTGGTTTTACTATTTTTTTCCCCTAAATCTTATTACCATGCTATAAACTTACTTAGATTTCAGTGTTTCTTATGAGTTTTGTTTCAATCTTTTTAAATAAGTTTTTTCCAGTGCCTTTTTTTTTTCCTCAAACTTGTTCATCTTAGACTTTTCTCTGATGGACTTACATATTTACACCCAAGCAATCTCTTCCTCTGTTCTTCCTTCTTGTTTCTTCCTGTTCCTTGGGTGCGATGCTCTGCTGTCAGATTTCCAGCAACATCGAGGAAACACAGGTTGTGATTTCTGCTGCTTGGATGGGCCCGATTCCAGGAGCTTGTGGGATGGGTGGCTCAGGCAGGTCACACCTGTCTTCAGGCTGGGAGCCACATGGACAAAGTCACCGCGTGGGTGCTGGAGCAGGGAGAGGCAGCAGGGGCGGGGGCTCTCGCCTCGTCGCCAGAGTCTCACCAAGGTTAGCTTTCTTCCGCTTCCCCATCTTTAGGCAGGCAAATTCAGAGCCCACCTCCGCCGGACCAATTGAATTAGACACTGAGGGTGGAGGACTTGGATCTGTACTTCGACAGGTTCCCCAGGTGGGAACTGACGTGGCTGAGAAGGCATCCCAGGAAACTACGTTACATCTAGACCGAACTGGCCTGAAATTCTAGTTCCCACTGTGGGCATTTGTTGTTACAGCCTTTCCTCCTTCATTTTAGGAAAGTCGACTGGAACCTCATTTGGGATCTGATAAATTCCAGAAGAAACACCTCCCCAGTGGTGCATCAAGGCGGCTGGTAAGAATGCCGACCCTCCAGCTCCAGCCCATGTCCAGGCAGTGAGGGGAGATGTGGTCTGCGGAGAATTTTAAGACAGTAATAAGACCGAATAAGAGGATAAGAGTTGGCAAGCTTTGCAGCATGGAGCCTGCTTGGGATTCTCTCTCTCCCTCTTTCTCTGCCCCTCCCCTGCACCTGCCTGCTCTCTCAAAATAAGTAGAATAAACTTGAAAAAAGAAAGAGCCGGCAAGCTTTTTATCATCACTAGGCTCCAGCAAGTCCACACAGCCTGGTCAGTAGTAACATAAACACCCCTCCCTGCTGGACCAACTGCCTTCATCCCCCCCCCCCCATCACCCCTCCCCCACTCCCCCCCCCCCCCGCCATGAAGTTTGGTGAGGCCCCAATTAACAAGTGCCAACAAACTTTTGTTGATTTCTTTTTCAAGGTTTTTATTTTTCAAAATATACAATTTATTTACACCTTTATGTCACAACTGTAGTTTGTATATTTATTCCAAAATCTTTAAATAACTCCACAGTAAACAGTACAAATCACAGGATCCGTCAAGCTGCTTCTCTGTAGCCTTTACACTCTTAGAGATTCTAAAATGTTTCAAGTAGTAACGGTTTCTGGGTGAGAAGAGAACAAAAACGGGACAAAATGTCTTACATAAGCCTGACGTGTGGGATTAGATACGGCGATCTGAGCAGCTACTCGGTCGGGGGCCTGACTAAGGGCATTTATATAGTTGATAAATAAGACCCTCTCATGAGCAGTGAGGGTTTTGGTTACGAGGCGGGGGTGGGAACCTCATCTGCTGGGGGAGGTGCAGGGAAGCAGCTGGGGAGGGGGTAAGGCACCGCATGAAGGCTCCTTCTCGGCGTGAGGAGGTGCTGGCTGGCAGGGTCCTGAGTGGAGCGGCAGAGGCCCTCCGGTGCCAGGCGGAGGTCAAGAATGGCCAGAGACGGGGTAGGGCTCCTGCCCACCGAGAGGCCCTGGTCGCCTCCCCCGGGGAAAAGCTGTGTGATTCTGAAGGCAGGTGGGGAGGTGGCTAGAGGAGCTGGCGGTTCCTCAAGAAAGGGGCCCGGGGTCCCGCCAGCTAGGAGGCCATGCCAGAGGCCCCCCGCCCCTCTGCACAGGCCGGTAAGGGCCGGGCGTGTGGGTGGGGCACGTGTGGCAGCCTCAGGCATCGGCGGTGCAGCTGGCATTTGTGATTGGGGGCAGGGGACAAAGGCACTGCTCCGGGTCTGGAGGTGGCCCATGGGAGGCATCATGTTGTCTCTCTCTTTGTGAGAGCCCTTCATCCACCTCGGTGCTCTCCTCTCATCAGGAGAACAGCCAGAACCACCAAACCCTCCCCGGGAAGGGAGGAAGAGGAAGACGAGGACCCCAGGCCCCGTAGACTCACTTTGCTGTTAACACCGGCAGCTCCACCACTGGGGGGTGGGGGGGGGGGTTCTCCCAGGTGGCCCAAGGTGCTGAGACACAGGTGGGTCACAGGCCTGGCCCCAGGGGTCAGTTTCCTTCATTCCCCTTGGGAAATTCCCCATTGGCCAGGTCCTGAAGCCATCCTGTGGGCTAAGGCTCTGGGCAGGGAAGCTAATGGAGAGGCCAGGACGCTCTAGAAAAGAGCTAGACCCTGAGAGCCACCTGGGCGCCTCGTGGACATGACCCTCCAGTGGGGGGTCAGGAGGGCAGTCTCAGGGTCTGTCTCAGTCTTCCGGGTCTCTCCAGCATGCCCCCACCAAGCCCAAAGGCCCGATAAAGCCTGTCCCGCCTGGCCAAGCAAACCTTCTTTGCAGGGTCTGGATGGGGGGTGGGGGTGAGGCAGGGGCCACGGCTGGGCTGAGGGCAGGACGGTGGGGCTGGGAGTTGTCACTGCATCTTCAGGTGGGGCTCTTCCGGCATAAGGGTGCGGAAGAAATGATCCCACAATTTAGTGCTGATGCCAAATCCTAGAGAAGGAGAGAAATGGGGAGAAGATGAAGGACCAGTGAAGGCGTGGGAGAAATTTCCTCGGGAAGGGAGCCTGGGGAGGGCTAGCATGCAGGCAGGGTTTGAACATCTGTCCCCGCTGGCCTTCCCATCTCTCAGGGCCCTCCTGGCAGGGGTTGAGAGCAGAGTACTTGTGTTTGTAGTCTCCCAAGGATGCCACTGGAATAAACCCAAGTTCCTTATCCAGCCTGTGTTTGGTGGGAGAGCCTGGCCCTTGCCTGAGTCTCTTCCCCTCTGTCTCACACTTCAGCTTCTTTCTTCTCTTTGGAGATGTCAAGTTCATTCCTGCTGCAGAGGCTGGAACAGAGGCTTTGCACCTGTTGCTTCTGGGATGTTCTTTCCCCAGACATTGGATGCTGGCTTCTCTTAGCTTAGGCCTCAGCTGTAAAGACACTTCTGCAATGATACGTTCCTAGACCACTTTACCTAGTGCTGTTTCATCCAATGCGGTAGCCACTGACCTGTGTGGCTGCTGAGCCCCGAGAATGTGGCTGGAGCTACGGAGGCACTCGATTCCTAATTTCATTTCATTTCATTTCATTTTTTTAAGTTTTTTTTTTTCTAATGCTAATTTATTTTTGAGAGAGATAGAGACAGAGACAGAGCATGAGTGGTGGAGGGGCAGAGAGAGAGAGGGAGACACAGAATCCGAAGCAGGCTCCAGGCTCTGAACTGTTAGCACAGAGCCCGATATGAGGCTGGAACTTGTGAACCACAAGATCATGACCTGAGCCAAAGTTGGAGGCTTAACCTACTGAGCCACCCAGGCGCGCCCCCCCCCCCCCCCGCTTTGTAAGTTTTAATTTCATTTTATTTAAAAAAATTTTTTTAAATGTTTATTTATTTTTGACACAGATAGAGACAGAGCATGAGCAGGGGAGGGGCAGAGAGAGAGGGAGACACAGAATCCGAAGCAGGCTCCAGGCTCTGAACTGTCAGCACAGAGTCCGACATGGGGCTCGAACTCACAGACCACGAGATCATGATCTGAGCCGAAGTCGGACGCCCAACAGACTGAGCCACCCAGGTGCCCCAATTTCATTTTATTTTAAATAACTTTAATTCCAATTTAAAATTTTATAGTTGACTGAGTTACTGGAAAACTTTTTAAAATTAATTAATTTATTTTTTACGTTTATTTATTTATTTTGAAGGGGGGGCAGAGAGAGAATCCCAAGCAGGTTCCCTGCTGTCAGCAAAGAGCCCCACACAGGGCTTGATCTCCTGAACTGTGAGATCATGACCTGAATTGAAATTAAGAGTCAGAAACTTAACCAACTGAGCCACCCAGGCACCCCTATTTATTTATTTTGAGAGGGAGACAGAGTGAGCGAGCAAGAATCCCAAGCAGCTTTGCACTGTCAGCATGAAGCCTGACTTGGGACTCAAACTCACAAACTGTGGGATCATGACCTGAGCCGAAATCAAGAGTCATGAGTTGAGTGATTATTCAACCAACTGAGCCACCCAGGCACCCCGATCTACTGAAAAACTTTTAGGCATGTTTAGGACAACTCACTAATGTGAATTCACTTTTTTAAATAGTCAATTTTATAAACTCTAAATATAGATCAAGTATTTCTAATAAGGGGCGCCTGGGTGACTCAGTCGATTAAGCATCTGACTTCGGCTCAGGTCATGATCTCGTGGTTTGTGAGTTCGAGCCCCGCATCAGGCTCTGTGCTGACAGCTTGGAGCCTGGAGCGTGCTTCGGATTCTGTGTCTCCCTCTCTCTCTGCCCCTCCCCTGCTCATGCTCTATGTCTCTCTCAAAAATAAATAAGCATTAAAAAATTTTTTAAAGCATTTCTAACGAAAACTTAGCACTTGAATTGAGATGTGCTGTAAGTACAAAGTACACACTAGATGTTGTGAAGATGTAACATAAGAAAAATAATGTAAAATATCTCATTAGTGATTTTTTATATTGGTTACAGGCAGAAATGGTAATATTTTGGTTGTATTTGGCTTAATAAAATATATTGGTTTTTTAATTTTTTTTAATGTTATTTTTTTTTTTTTTTTGAGAGAGAGACGGAGTGCAAGCAGGGGAGGGGCAGAGAGAGAGGGAGACACAGAATCCAAAGTAGGCTCCAGGCTCCAACATGTCAACACAGAGCCTGACATGGGGCTTGAACCCATGAACCAGGAGATCATGACCTGAGCTGAAGTCAGATGTCCAACCGACTAAACCACCCAGTGCCCCTTAATAAAATATATAATAAAAAAATTTTTTAAATGTTTTTATTTATATTTGAGAAAGAGAGAGAAAGAGAGAGAGAGAGAGAGAGAGAGAGAGAGAGAGAGAGAGAGCGTGCAAGCTTGAATGGGGGAGGGGCAGAGAGACAGAGACAGAATCTGAAGCATGCCCAGGCTCGGAGCTGTTAGCACAGAGCCTGATGCAGGGCTGGAACCCATGAGCCGACGTCAGGCGCTTAACCCACTGAGCCACCCAGGCACCTGTAAAATATATTATTAAAACTAACTATATCTGTTTAATTTTGCTTGTTAACGTGGCTACTAGAAAATTTGAAATCACATCTGTGACTCGCGTTGTTTTTATGACACAGAGCCGGACCCTCCCCGACATCTCGTGGTTTCTTTTCTTTGAGGCCCTCATCACTGTCTAAAGTTATCTTTGCTGTTTGTCTCCCGGTGGGTAGGGTGGGAGCCCCCGGCTTGCCTTCCTGTGTATCCCCAGCACCCAGAACAGTACCCGACCCTTGGTAGGGGCTCACTGGTGGCTGTAAAATAAATACGAGAACAAATGAGGGAGGCTGGGAGTGGGCGGCCTCACCTGACTGCTGATGTGCAAAGTGATGCTTGACGTGGTGAGCCTTCATGTTGTACAGGTAGGAGCCCTTGTGCGGCGAGCCGAAGTGCAGGTAGTAATGTGTCATGTCGTAGAGGATGTACCCCAGGAGGCCCCCAGTGAACACAGTGCCCCCCACCGCCTCCGGCAGGAGCAGCTGTAGCAACGCGTAGAAGAAGGCAATCCCCAGAGAAGCCGGCACCGGGGGAAAGACCAGGCGGGACTCATCGAAGGGGGCCTGCGGAGGGAGAGGCTCACGCGTCAGCAGACGGCCGGCCGGGCCGGGGGGCCTGCCTGTGGTCCCAGCACCGCAGAGGACAGGGGCAGAGTCGCCCGCGCGTTCCAGTGAGGCGGCAGCAACCTGTCACGGGTGGGCTTGGCACCTTCGGTGGCTTTGGGGAGGGCAGGCCACCATGCTTGAAGGCCCTTGAGAGACTGTCCCGCTCCCAATTTCCAAGCCAGGACGGGCCCTGGAGACCTGTCCAAGAACAGGGCGGCGGACGTGATGTGGGCGGCGGGCTCCCAGCCCACGAGGCCACGTTGGCCCTGGAACTTGTTAGGTGCTAGAGAGGAGCCTCACCGCCAGATACCATGCGGGGTACCCGGACGGAGGCCTGATGTTGTCTGGGGGGCCAGCACACCAGCAAGAGGAGGTTAACGCAGGCTCACAGGGTAGACCGGTACCAGAAGTGTGAGCGGATGCGGATGCGGTCTCCCTGTCCCCACCTCCTAGGGGGCGTTCCAAGGGGGTGTGGTCACAGTGAAGCAGATAAGAGAGCCAAGCCTTAGACTCCAGCTTCAACAGCCTAGGGCCTGGCATAGAGGTAAGGTTTTAGAGACTGCTTGGTAAGTGTTCTGAGAAGGGACAGACCCTCTCTGGGCTGGAGGAGAAGAGAGAGAGAAAGCAGGTAATAGCCACAGAGCAATGCGCGGGTGTGGGCCTCCCCCCCCCACCCCCAACCCCAGGACCAGCTCCTGGAAGAAAAATGCAGGAAGGGAGGGAAGCGGGGAGGGAGAAAAGAAGAAAGACAGTTGAGAGCACAGACTCTGGGGTTCACAGAATGGGGCCCAACATCCTGGCTGTGCCAGGTGTGACTTTGGACAAGTTCCTCAGTTTCTTAATTTCTCTAAGCCTCAGTTTGCGGCTCTGCGGAATGGGGAGAGCTGTAGCACCATCCTCAGAAGGAAGCTCCACCAGGACAGTGAGGTTTTAGTTTTGTTCTGTTGTGTCTAGAACAGTGCCCGCAGGTAGGGAGCGCTCAGTGCACGTCTGTTGAATGAACGAACGAACGAATGAATGAGATGCTGTGGGGATTAAAGATGACGGCTGAAATGTACCTGCAGCGTGCCTGGTGTCAATAATGAATGGTGTGCAGACACGCATGCTCACTCTGTCCACGCTCGCTTCCAGTTAGGACCCAGTCACCCCTCTGAGCAGCAGCAAATGCCCTCATGGCCACTTGTTCCCGGCCTGACTCCCAGAAAGATCAGCAGCTCCCCCGAGCGGGTCACGGTTGCCAGGCCCCGGGCAGGAGTCTGCCCTGCTCACCTTGTGGTGCTGGCCATGCAGGACGAAATGCAGCAGGATAAGGTAATAGCTGTCCCCGGGGGGCTTCATGTGGAACAGGAAGCGGTGGATGAGGTACTCCATGAGGCTCCAGAGGAGCAGCCCCAGCACGAAGAGGCCCGGGAACACGGACTTAGGCATGGCCACCGAGTACTCTGCAGAATGGCCAGACAGAGGCAAAGTCAGGGCAGACAGCCCCAGTGGGCGCTAAGGCCTGGTGGCTCCAGACACGCCATCTCACGGCCCCGTCACTTGGGGGCTGCTGCTCTCCATCCAGCAGCTATGGGGCCGGGCCACACTGATGGGACTCTTGGGTCAAAATGGGAAGGAGGCCGTGAGGGGCTGTGGCGCTCAGAGGGGTCCTCCCCGGGAACAATGGGGCTGCTGGCCAGAGGTCTGAGATCTTCCTTAGGGGGACTGAGGGGAGCAGCTGTTGCCAGTGCTGGAAATTTCTCTGGTGCTATGTTCTGAATGTGTTGCCCCCCCCCCCCCAAATTCATAGGTGAACAGAAACATCACTGCCAATGCGATGGGATTAGGAGGTGGGGCCTTTGGGGGGTGATTGGGTCATGAAACGGGAACCCTCCTGAACAGGACTAGTGTCCTTATAAAAGAGACTGCACGGGGCGCGTGGGTGGCTCAGTCGGTTAAGCGTCTGACTTTGGATCAGGTCATAATCTCGTGTTTCTTCAGGCTCTGTGCTGACAGCTCAGAGCCTAGAGCCTGTTTAGGATTCTGTGTCTCCCTCTCTCTCTCTGCCCCTCCCCCACTCATGCTCTGTCTCTCTCTCTCAAAAATAAATAAACATTAAAAAAAAAGCTGGGGGGGGCGAGAAAAAAAGGACAGAGACTGCACCTAGCCCCTTCCCCTTTTGGCCATGTGAGGACATCATAAGATATTTGAGACCTGCAAGAGAGGACTCCCTGACCAGGCTGGCATCCTGATCTGGGACTTTTAGTCTTTTGAACTGTGAGTAATACATTTCCTATTTTTTATAAGTCACCCAAGCTGTGATGTTTGATTAAAACGGTCCAAATGGCTGACGCTTCTGGGAAGGGTGACTTTGTTTCGGTGGCATAAGGGAGAGGGAGGGACGATCCCAAAGAAGCCAGCAGAGCCTGGGGGTTATTGATGAAAACTGTTAACAACCCGGGATCGGTGGGGCTGGGGGTAGGGCAGGAGGGACAGGAAACCCAAGCAGAGAAATCTTAACAGACAAGACTTAAAATCACAGCTGTGAGGGAGACGTGAAACAACCAAAGATGATTCGCTCGGAGACCAGAAGACTTCAGAGATGTAACTGTCATCAGGTGCGAGTTCCCAACACCCAGTGGTCTGAGGACAGCCCGCAGTCGCTGAGGGTCTCCTTCCCTTTCCCCATTCATTCTTTGACCTCATGGTGACGTCAGCTCTGGTCACTGTTTTCTCCAAGCCTGACCTCACCCTCTTAGCTTTACTTTTCCCCACAAGTCTTCCTCTCCCTTTTTAAAAATAATAGTCTCACTGAAATATAATTCACATGCTGTACAATTTACCCACTTAGAGTGTATAATTCAGTGGTTTCTAGTATACTCCGGATTGTGCCACCCCCACTAGTCAATTTTAGAACATTTTCATCACCCCAAAAAGAAACCCTGTATCCATTACCAGTCACTCCCCACTTCCTTCCACACCCCTGCCACTTTGCAACCCATGGAAACCACAAATCTATGTTCTGTCTATGGATTTGCCTATTCAGGACAGTTGATATAAATGGACTCATAAAATATGTGGTCTTTTATGACTGGCTTCTTTTACATACACTATTTTGAAGGTTCACTGATATCGGGTGCCTGGGTGGCTCGGTCAGTTAAGTGTCTGACTCTTGATATCTGTTTAGGTATTAATCTCACGGTGCATGAGATCGAGCCCTGCGTGGGGCTCTCTGCTGACAGCTCAGAGCCTGCTTGTAATTCTGTCTCCCTCTCTCTTTGCCCCTCCCCTGCTCTCTCTCTCTCTCTCTCTCTCTCTCTCTCTCTCAAGGCCCATGGATGGCTCAGTCGGTTTGAGCGTCTGATTTCAGCTCAGGTCATGATGTCACAGTTTATGAGTTCCAGTCCCGTGTTGGGCTTGCTGCTGACAGCGCAGAGCCCACTTTGGATCCTCTGTCTCTCTCTCACTCTCTGTCTCTCTGCCCTCCCCCACTGCCGCCACTCTCTCTATATTCGTCAAAAATAAACATTTTTTAAGAAGGTTCATCCGTGTTGTCGTATGTATCAGGACTTCCTTCCTTTTTAAGACTGAATATTTTTCCATGTTATGCATAGACCATCTCCGTTTATCCATTCCTCAGTTGATGGGCATCTGGGTTATTTCTATTTTGGGGCTGTGACGAATAATGCTGCTATGAGCGTTCATGGACAAGTTTTTGTGGGGGCATGCTTTAGTTGTCCTGGGGATAAGCCTAGGAATGAAATTGCTGGGTCGTATTGTAACTATGTTTACTCTTTTGAGGAACCACCAAACTGTTTTCCAAAGATAGCCGTTCTCTTTTGATCTTTCCTCCATCTCCCTTACCCACCCCCAAGAATCCTCAACCCAGTACAAGAACCTGTCTGTCCTCTGCATATGCAAGCTGCTGAGCACAGAGGGAGAGCTGTGTAGACACGGGTCTGGAAGCTTCAACCTCAGCTCTTGCGAGGTGATCCTTTTATGTCTCCAGGCTTAGATCCCTTCCTGCTGCTCTCAAACACTGCCCCACTCCGTCCACCCAGCCTTCTACTTCAGACTTCCTCCACACCTTCCCTTCCACCTTTAACCATACCCAATTCTGCCCCCGCCCTTGAACTTCTTTCCTGCTCCTCAGGGAAGAGAGAGGCACCCAGGCACCTGGGTACTGGATGGTGGCAATAATTATAACAGCAGGTGTATACTGATCAGTAACTACATACCGAGCACCATGTAAGTGATTTACATGGATTACTTCATGTTTCCCCTCACTGCAACCTTATGAGGGAAGCCCTGACATTACCCATATGGGTGAGGATATGGAGATACAGACAACTTAAGTTACTTGCCAGGCTCAACCCACTAGGGAGCGCAGAGGCCACAGCCTGCTTCCCCCACCCCCTCCATCCCGAGCCCCTCCATCCCAACCAACTCCTCTCTGGGCATCTTCAACTTCTTCTCTAGTGGGCTTTCCCATCATAGACTCTGTCCCTGATTCATAGCCAAGCCTATGGGAAAGACAGACTAGACTCATCTCTCTACTTGATTGCTTCCCATTTGATTCTCAAGCCCCTACAGTCTGTCTTCTGCCCCAAGCCACTGGAATTGCAAAGGCTATTCAGGATGTACTTCTTGCCAGATCTAGTAAGCTTTTCAATTCATCCCCTGCTTGGCTGTGGCATATGATATTAGTGACCAGTCTCTTCTTGAATCTGGAGCCCCCATGAGTTCCTAACCTGAGGTTGTTGAACACCCAGAGTCCTCAGCTGGATTCCAGGGTGTCTGTGAAACTCCTGAAATGGTAACCCAAATGATGCCTCTTCGTACGATTTTTCAGGAAAGCGAGTCCACAGCTTCTCAGAATATCTCGAAGGATCTATGACCAGTATGGTTAGAATACACAGCTTGGCTTTTCTCCTCTTCCCTAGATGCCCCTTGTCAGGTTCCATCGTGGAAATGCTGCCTCAGTCCCCAGCGTCAAAGCCTTCCTGCTCCACTCTCCCACACTCCCTGCTCGATGCGGGAAGGTGGCCACACCCACAGGCTGACCACCCCCCACCCCAGACCCACACTTCACCCCAGCCCCGGACAGCCACTTGCTACAGGGGAACCTCCACATGGCTGTCCACAGGCCCCCAAAGTCAACAGTGGCCAGACGAGAACAATCTTCTTCCTCTTCTTCGTGCCCATCCTATCACCCCACGATGCTCCTCTTGGGTTCTTTCCTCGGCCAGAGGCACCAATATCCACATGTGACCAAAGGCTTAACTTATCCCTTTCTCTCGCATCCATCCAGGCACCTGTAGGCTCCCCCTCTTTAACATGTCTTGGCAAAGCAAAAGAAGCCAGACACAAAAATCCATGTTCTGTATGATTCCATTTGTATGGAGTGTCTAGAAGTGGCAAATGTGTAGAGACAGAAGGTAGATGTGGTGGTTGCCAAGGGCTTGGGGCGTGGGAAATGGAGAGCAATGGGATTTCCTTTTGGGGTGATGAGAATGTTCTGGAACTAGACAGAGGCGGCAGTTGCACAATGTTGTGGATGTACTAAATGGCACTGAATTGCTCGCTGTGAAATGGTTAATTTTGTTATGTGAATCTCATCTCAATTAAAAAAAAAATCTCTCTCTGGTCGATTCTTTGCTCTTAATCCCCTGCTACCTTGTTACTTCTTGCCCAGTGATGGCATCTGCCTCCCATCCCAGTCCCCTGCCTCCGTGCATGTTCAAACCCTTCCACGGCACCTCGTTACCGTTAGGTAAAGTGCAAACACCCAACGAGGCCCTCAGAGTCCCTTGAGACCCGCCCAGCCAGCCACATCCCTCCTCGGTTCCCTGTTGCCTGGTAGTGGGACCAAACCAAAGCATGTGTGGCTCCTTCGATGTACCACATCCTCCCACCTCCCCATCTTATCCCTAATTTTGTTCATATTTTCTTTACTGGGATTCCCTCCCTGCTCCCTTATCCTCGGAGATTCAGCCCACGTGTCTCCTGCGAAAAGCCTCCGCAGACGCCCCTCATCCCCACTGGGGCTGGTTTTGAAGCTCCTGCCCCACCCTTCATATCATATCACAGCTACCGTGCTGCACCCTGGCTTGCGGGTTTTATCATTGGTCCCCTTTTTATGGCAAGGGAGGCCTTTCATTTGATATCTCCAGGGCTTCACACAGCAGGTGCTTGGATACCTGAGAGATGGGTGGTTGGAAGCAAGCCCCTCTGAAGGGCTGTACCCAGGTGAGGTCTGATCTGTGTCATTCTAAGGGTAGAACTGGGCCTAGAGGAAGGCAGCTTCGGGTTCTGTTGAAGGAAGCGTGGATGGCCACAGGTGGCTGCTGAGGAAGGAAGAAAGCCCAGGAAGGCAGGGAGGAGGAGGTGAGCTTCTAGCTCTTTGGAACAGAATCTAGGCCCAGCCCCATTCTGACAAAACAATGAAAGACCAAGGTGAACCTGACCTTTTGTACCAGGCTGAGCTGAGGGTGGGGGGAAGGGTGGGCAATAATCATGACCTTGGCTTGAAAGCTTCTCAAATGGGACCGTAGTGATGACTGTTGGCTCAGTGGGGAGGGAGCAGTGGCTTTCTAAAACCCCTCCCCCACACAGGGCCTACCAGCCACAGAGTGGTAATTTAGAGCCAGATCCCTAAGAATGGGCACTGAGAGGAGGCTGGCTTCCTCCTCTCTACAGTTCCTGACCTGCAGCTCTGCAGGTTACTGTCCCACTGTGGTGGGCTCAGTGGGTGGCAATTTATCAGGACATCAACCTATGCCACGTCCACATTTGGTACAAGATGCTTCCCTAACAGCTCTGTGCGAGTGGCCGCCTGACCTTGGCTGAGCTGCTCTGGTAGGCGAGGAACCCTGCTTCTAGGGAGGTCCCGACACCTTTGGGGTCCTCCAAAACATGCTGGTTTTGGGCTTTGGCTTTGCAGACGTGGGTTCATATCCTAGCTCTGTACCACCTACCTCGGTGTTTTCTCAACAGTAAAATATCCTACGCATTGTGAAAGGCTGTTGTTAGGATGGAGGGAATAGACCACCTAATTATATGATAAGTATAGATAATACACAGTAAGAATAATATATTTTCAGATAGTAATACTGATAATATAATGCTCCTCATATATAATAAGTAGCTACTATAATATTTATTTAGCTACTATAATTTTTAAATGGGATCATTCACATTTAAATATGAGGCAAAATACATCTAAGTTCTAACTTGTGGTCCTACTGTGCCCATCTTCTCTTGATTCTCCTTGTAGAGTTCTGGAGGGTTCCTGGTTGAAGAAGTTCCCCAGCCCCCCGCCTCCCCCTGCCCAGAGTGCAGGAGCCCCACCTCGGTGCTCAGCTTTCCCATCAGCAGGGAGAGGACTGGACACACAGGAACATTCTGTGGCCACAGACTTTGGTCTTGACCTTGGCTCGGACTCCCACAACAGAGCCCGTTGGAGGCCTGCAGCGCCACCTGGGGTGCCGCTGGGCAATGGTTCTGGCTCAGCACTCCCTCTCATCTGCTCCCAGGAACTGCTCTAGGGGCCATCCTCAGTTTCCAGAACCCCTCTGCCTTTCAGAGCATTCTCATTCACGCATCTAGGCATCTCAGCATCGCACTGGTGTCTCCATTCAGCTTCCACTGCCTCTCGGCCTCCCGAGTCCTCTGCCTCTATTCCAGTGCGCCCTCTGTCCACCAGCTGCACCGGGACCCTGCTGAGCACCCCCCTGCCTCACTTCGCTGGCTCTTAGTTTCTCTGCTGGCACCCGTGCCTTGCCTGACGAGCTTGGGGAGGAGGGAGGGATGTGGACACATCTCTCTCACGCCATCATCACTGGCATCACGGTCACAGACTCTACACTGGGCCTCTATTAGCGCATTTCAGCGCTCTGCAGAGGTCTGCCTTCAGGCCAAGCCCCCAGGTCACCCTCCCTGCCACGCAGAAGAGTCCCCTCCTATAGGTCAAGTCTCTGCCCGCCCCCTCACCCCAGCATCACCCCTGTCGGCCCATCCGGCCGGAGCTGGTACCGAGTGGCATCTCTGGAGGGCTCCTGCAGAGGGACCCGGGCCAAAGCTCTGGCATCCCCTTCCCCCTCCGGCTGCCAGCCCCGGCGGCCCAGCCACTGTTGGTGATTGTTAGGGGAGCGCCGGGTGGACAGTGGGCGATTCAGCGAGCAGGCCTTCTGAGCAACAAGCCTTGTGCTGTGCCTGAGCTATTCAGCGTGGGCAGAAAAGGGTAACCTTGGCATGTGGGGCGTGCACATTAACCCTTGGTGACCGGGAGCAGTTTGGGGCTCGGGGGGACTTCCTGCACTTGTTCATCCCCCATCCCAACCTGGGCCAGGTGGGAAAACTGAAGCTCCCATCGCTGTGGCCAGGGCCCCTCTCACCTAAGCCATTCAGGCCCTCAACTTGTCCCCCACCCTGCAAAGGTGGGCTGGGAAGAGACGTTGGAGTGTGGGGAGAAGGAGCCTGTGTCCGGCAGAGAGAGGGAGGCTCTGAAGGTGCACAGTCAGGAATGGGAGACATGCGATCAGGAGAGGAAAGCCCGCCTCACCCGCTCCCGGCACCCCTCCCCTGCCTGTCCCCTAACCTTGCCTGGGTCCGAGCCACCCACCAGGGGCTAGCACCTCCCTGAGGCAGGCTGTGACAGGACACGGGACCATCTGTGCAGGCGGTATGTTTCTGGGGACACAGGTAGGTGGTAAGCTTGGGAGGCAGCGGGCAAAAGTGGCCACCCCCAAATCTTAGAGACCCAGTCACATAGGCTCTTTGGAAGTTGCCCCACATCGGCCCTTCCCTCTGTCCCCTGATCCTCAAAGCTGGGGGGCACCCGACATTCACATTCTAGCCATATGACCCTGAATCCTCACTTGACTTTTCTGAGGCATTATGTCCTTGTTTCTAAAAGGGCATGATGATAGTACCTTTCTCATGGGGATGCTGGGAGGGTTAAGTGAGGTGGTCCCTGGAACCTGACACGTGGTAAGCGCCCAATAGTGGTTAGTGGGGTTCGTACTCCAAGTCAGGGGTTCTGTTGCATGAGCTTTTGCTCAGGAGACACCGTAGGACACTTCCAGATCTTTCTCTCCCAGGTTCTAATCTGTGCTGTGTTCAGTGGGCCATTTTGAGTTAAGCTCTCAGCTGTGCGTCTAGTGAAATGATTTCATTTTGGTTTCTTTGACAGTCCCAAGTCATACGTTTTCTAGTATTACACTCAGCAAGAAGCCCTCTCCTTCATTGCTATGCCTCCTGATGAAATAATTTTGTTTAGTTTCTGCTCACGTGTTGTTGTTGTTGTTTTTATCCATTTGGGGCTGCGGTCGGGGGAGCCTGACAGTTTTCTTTGTCTATTGCTACAGATAGGTCTCATTTACAAATGTTTGTGAGGTGGTTTGGGGTTCTGTGTTCTTCAAAACTCAGGACCAGAGACACCACTGAAATTTCCTGCCTCCAGGACCCAGGGGAGCAAATCAGGAAGGAACCAACGTTACCTGTGGAGAAGGAAGCAAAGAGTCGAACGTTGCCCTGGGCAAAGGTTCGGTAGTAGGACCAGCTGAGGTACAGCACCAGGGGTGTCCAGATGAGGGGGACAGAGTACCTGCAGGAGGATCCTCAGGGTGAGAAAAATACATGCACAGGGGCTCGACAGGGTTCAGCTTCCCCAGAGACGCATCGCTCAACTAGAGGAAGGAGTAAATGATACCAAAGCATGTGCGGAAAGCATATGGAGACATAGGGCCAAAGGGACACTGCTTTGGGGATGGGGAGAAGAAAAGAAGAGAGAGGCTGTAAGTCTATCTCCTTCTGTCTCTGAAGTGAGTTACTGGCAGAAAAGAATTGCATCCCTGTGGCCAGACTCTGTGCCGCTGGATTGATGCCGACCTGTTGTGGCAAAGAAGCCAATTGCAGGCAAAATTGTTCCCATGGGCTTTCCAGGCTGGAAAACCCTCCTAAGAGTCTGGAATGGAACAGGGGTGGCTGTTCTATTGAGCCTGGGTGGCTCAGTTGGTTAAGCATCTGACTCAATTTCAGCTCAGGTCATGATCTCACGGTTGTGGGATCAATCGTGGTGTTGGGCTTAGCACGAAGCCTGCTGGGGATTCTCTCTCCCCCTCGCTATGCCCCTCCTCCACTCACGCTCTCTCTTAAAATAAATACATAAACTTAAAAAAAAAAAGAATGAGGTGACATTTAAAGTGGCTTCTGGCTACATGTTAGGTTGCCACTCACTCAATGGATAAACCATGCATAGGAATGGATTGTATCTATGGCATGTTCCACTATCCCCAAGAGTTGACACTACAGCTCTGCGCTCTGGAGAGGGACCCAACTGTCCCTTCCCCTTCTGTATCTGACTGGCAGCAGCAGGAGAGAAGGACAGCCCCACCATGGGCCCAGAGCAGGGCTCACCAGGCAGTCTTGGAGAGGGCCTCGATGAGGTCGGAGTGGAAGAGGCGGATGGGCCTGGTCACTGGCTGGTGGACCCACTCGTCATACTTCTCTCCCAAGTGGCCTACCTGCCACAGCAGGGGCTTCCGCCAGTCTACCAAATCCTGCAAGAGACAAAGTCAAGTGGACTTGATATTCACACCTGTGCACATTCACTCTCCCATTTTCTGGTACGATATCCCAATCTCCATTCCCCACCTAAGCTCACATGATCTGTACCCACCCCTCCACTTCAATGATCCTAGAACTGACCAAGACACTCATCTCAGCCTTCCAGTCACAGAAACGGGATCCAGGACAGGTCCATGACCTAAGCCGGTGCAATGAGCTGTCAGACACCCTTTCTTCCTGCTGGGGTTGCTAAGCTGGCACAGCACGACCCTGGAGTTGCTAGCAGACTTGGTCAACACAGAGGATGGCCAACCTAGGAGCTAGAGACACTGAATCTGGGTCATGACACCCGAGCACCCGGATTCAACCACACCCGAAGACTGAAGTCTCGCTCAGGACTCTTTAGGTCCAGAAGCCTCAGACAACAGGCCTGCTCTCTCAGCTGAAGGTGGGGCAAAAGGTGCAGCATCAATCTGAGGACACAGCTGTGAGGGTCCATGTCTGCATCGTATAGGCATGTTTAGAATCCAGGCCTGCGTGTTGATGAATTGGAGGTGATGTGCTGTTGGAATTCTCCAGTGTTAACTTTGGAACTCTGTATCCGATTGGGACAAGAGTGCTGTGGAGCCTTTATGGTCAGCAACCCAGTAAACCTCACACAAAGTGAAGGCTGTTGGACACCGTTTTGAAGGTCATGGCTGGCAGCCGACACAGGTCTTTTCTGATAGCACAGCAGTGCTGAAGCCGGAAGTTGCGATGAGATTTTGGTAGGAGAGAGACCCTAAGCTTTCTGTACATCTTTGCTCTTCTCCACTGTAATTTTTATTTCTTTGCACATTTTGAGCATGAACACTTGATGTGACATTGTAGCAAATGATGCATGACTTGCCTTCCACATCTAGCTTTAGTCCCTCAAACCCATGGCCGGGTCGTGGGCATGGACTTACTTTAGATAGGAATGGGACAAAAGGTCTATGATAGGCATATTAAGTCTGCAATTTTATGAAGTTAGCTAGAGAAAATAAATTATTTGGCCCCTGCAAAAATGAAAACAAAAACAATAAAAAACAAAAAAACTATATTAGTGGGGCACCAGGGTGGCTCACTCGGTTAAGTGTCCGACTTCAGCTCAGGTCATGATCTCGTGGTTTGTGAATTCAAGCCTCACATCGGGATCTGTGCTTATAGCTCAGAGCCTGGAGCCTACTTTGGATTCTGTGTCTCCCTCTCTTTCTGCCCCTCCCCCCCTCGTTCTCTCTCTCTCTCTCTCTCTCTCTCTCTCTCTCTCTCTTTCTCTCTCTCTCTCAAAAATAAACATTTAAAAATTAAAGGGGCGCCTGGGTGGCTCAGTCTGTTAAGCATCCGACTTCGGCTCAGTCTGTTAAGCATCCGACTTCAGCTCAGGTCATGATCTTGCGGTCCGCGAGTTCGAGCCCCGCGTCAGGCTCTGGGCTGATGGCTCAGAGCCTGGAGCCTGCTTCCGATTCTGTGTCTCCCTCTCTCTCTGCCCCTCCCCCATTCATGCTGTGTCTCTCTCTGTCTCAAAAATAAATAAAAACGTTAAAAAAAAAAGTTTAAAAATTTAAAAAAAAACTGTAGTAGCAATAAAATAGGCCTTTTCCCTTTTACCATGGGCTTTCTTCTTGATATTGGTCTGGATGATTCATTCATTCACCCATTCAAACTATTATTCATTCAAAAATTTGCTTGATATTTCATATATGTGTATATTTTTATGCAAGCAGCTGGGAAAAAGAGATGGAAATGTAAGAGACCATCTTTGCTTTATATAGCTTAGTGCTTAATTAGAGTTGACTGTAGAGTCAGGCCTAGGTGCAATTCCTGCCTCCATCACTTACTGTGTGACCTTAGGCAAATTACTTGACTTCTCTGAGCCTCAGTTTTCCCAGCTATGAGATGGAAGTAATGATACCTGCATAAAGTGTTCAGCAAACTAAAACACGCCAGGGGAGGGGCGCCTGGGTGGCTCAGTCAGTTAAACGTCTGACTTTGGTTCAGGTCATGATCTCACGGTTTGTGGGTTCGAGCCCCACATCAGGCTCTGTGCCGAGCGCTTGCTCAGAGCCTGGAGCCTGCTTCGGATTCTCTGTCTCCTTCTCTCTCTGCCCCTCCCCCACTTGGGCTCTGTCTCTCTCTGTATCTCAAGAATAAATAAATGTAAAACTTTCTGAAAAACAACAACAACAACAACAACAACAAACACACCAGGTGAGGTAGCTTAGTGGTGATGCAAGCAGACTGAGATTAGAAGGCAGAATGATTGGTACCAACGCCTGGGTCCAGGGTAGGAGAAAGGCCTTGCAGAAAACCTAGGGTTTGGGTTAGAGCCCACAAAGCATGGAAGACTTGGAAAGAAGAGAGGAAGGGTGCAGGAGGAGATATGGAGTTGAGACTATGACCTATGGAGGTCAACTCTATGGAGTTGAGACTGTGGCCTATCTGGTATTTTGACACCAGTCTGCAGGGCAGTAGGAAGAAATCTGTTGATGGTCTTAGATGACAGAACACCCAGTACCAGGCCCAGGAGTTGGTACTTTATCCTCCAGGCCAACTGTCTCCAGGGTGGGGGTGTATGCATCCCCTAGGGGTACTCAAGGCTGGTCCACAGATGCAGGGAGAAAATTTTAGAGACTCTTTCTGTTTGTGACACATTTATTTCATCTTTAAACCATGTATGGATATTTTCTAATACAAGAGTACATTAGCACATGCAAATAATTTAGAGATAATTAAAAGAGACATGTAATGGACAAGGTGCTCTAAATGTTTTACTCATAGGGATGCAAGATCAAAAAAGCCCGGAAGCTGCAGCTCTAGGAAACGCAAAGCCCTTGAAGATTTCTGAGGAGTCCACATATTGAAGAAGATTAACCTGGGCGCAAATCAGTAAACCACAACCGGTAAAGAACAATGAACTTGTAGTGAGAGACCACTTTCAAAGCCAGCCATGTATCAGCCATGGGCAAGTGCCTTTACCTCTTGGAGCTCCTAGGCTCTGGCATCTGTAAAGCTGGGTGTGCCCTGACCTTCCACCCACAATAGGAGAGGGGGTCAGATGCGCCCAGTGCATGGTGGGTATCAATAAATCTCCAAAATAATGGAGTTAGGCAGTGTCAGGAAACTAAGAGTGTGTACGTGGAGGAAGAGCACTCGCGCCTGGGACAAGGAGTCAACAGTGATTCAGAGAGACCTGCTTTCCCGCATCCCTGGCCGGAATGTCATCCTTGCACAGGCCTCCATGCCAAAGCTGGTGTGGCTTCAGCAGATCCCAGCCCTGCCAGAGGCGAAACGAGCCCCATTATCACAGCCTTGGAACAGGGTTTCGGGGCCTCAGGGCCAGCAGGGAGTTCACTGGGCCTTCTTTCTGTGCCTGTGACCAGGGAGGAAAGGCCCCAAATCTTTGTGGTTCCTGCCATGTGAACTTGGTGATTCCCAGGTGGTGGCTGCCTTCCTGCTTCTCAGGCTAGAGGATGACTCATGTCAGCCTGGAGCCATCCATCCAGCACCAGTTATACCTGGCGATCACCCAAACCTCACCTGGCCCCAGCTCCCTTCCTGGCCCCAGTCCCCAAGTCTCCTTGACTTTCTCCCTTGGTTCCAGCAGCAGATAGATTCATTGGGTACACACTGTCTCATTCCTTCCATTCCTCTGCCTTAGGTCTCTACACACGCACGTACACAGCACCATTGCCACCAGGAAAAAGAACTGGAGGAACCAGCTAGCGGCCTTTGTTTACACCTTATCTTGCAGCGCCTCCAGAGCCCCACCTCAGAGGAAGCTAAGCCGGGGTCATGGTGAGAGCTTGAGGCTTTGTCCCAATTGCAATAACCTTAGAACTAACATTCACAGGGCATTTGTCATCTGTATATTCATCCTGTACCAAGCACGGTTCTAAACATCTTACGTGAATTAAATCATTTGACCCTTGCCATACCCCTAACTAGGTAGCTACTATTATTATTGTTATTTTGCAGATGGGAAACGAAGGTGGGCAACTTGCCCAAGGTTGCCCAGTTACATCTTTTTGATGAGTTGGCTCCTTTATCATTGGGAAATGGCCATTTTGGTCCCTGGTAATATCCTTTATCCAAAGCCCACTTCGTCTGATTTTAATAGAGTCACACTGGGCTTTTTTATGCTTGGTGTTTGTACGGTCTATCTTTTCCTACCCTTTTACTTTCCTCTTGCATTTGTCTTTACATTTAAAGAGCATCTCTTGCAGACAGCATATACTTGGGTCTTGCTTTTTTATCTAGTCAGACAATCTCTGCCTCTTAATTGGAGTGTTTGGTCTATTTACATTTAATGCTGGGTGGGTCTACTACCTTCTTTACTACCTTGTTTTCTATTTGTCTCCTCCACTTTCCTTTCTTGTCTTGTTTGCATTAATCAAGTATTTTAAAATATGCTATATTATAATCTCTATTGGCTTTTTAGCTATGTTTTTGTATTTTTCCTCCAGCTACACTCTAAGGATGATAATATGCATATTTAACCTATCACCATCTATCTTTTTTTAAAATTTTTTAAAATGTGTTTATTTATTTTTGAGACAGAGAGAGACTGAGCATGAGCAGGGGAGGGGCAGAAAGAGGGGGAGACACAGAATCTGAAGCGGGCTCCAGGCTCTGAGCTGTCAGCACAGAGCCCGACGCGGGGCTCAAACTCACGGAGTGTGAGATCATGACCTGAGCTGAAGTCGGACGCTCAACCGACTGAACCACCCAGGCGCCCCTATCACCATCTATCTTGAACGAACCCCCTGGATTTTATATGTTCCATTTTTGCATGTTACACACAACACTCTATGCCTGTACACTTAGTTCAGACTTAGCTACCTTAGACAATGAACGTTTCTAGCTATATAGAACACAAGGGTATGGCCAGGCAGGCCTCTCTCTCAGCCTAGCAGTGGTTTGGGCAAATTTTTGCCTGTTGATCCATTTTGCCCTTATTTCATAAAGTGACCTGAACCAAACAGCATAGGATTTATAAGCTTAATTCAGTTGAGACACAGGAAGAATGTCTAGGTGAGCAGCAAGCTGGGAATCTAGCCTGAATCTTATACCCAATTGCAGAGGGAACAGAACAAAAGGACAGAGGAGGTATGGAGAGCTGGTTGTTTACAGGTGGGGTAGATAGGGCCAGCTCCCTCAGCAACCCCCCCCCCCCCCAACATGGGTATCTCTTGTTTGATGTCCTGTGGCCCACCTGGTCTTTGGACATGACTTTGGTTCCTTCCTGGGTAGGCCAGTGGGCACTGGCCATGTACGAATGGAAGACTTGCTATCTAGAGTTGGTCACAAGGCTGCCTCCGACCTGATCACTGGCCTTGGAGGACCTCAAACCTGGCTCCACGTCTAGCCCACAATACATTTCTGTGAGGGAGCCCTCCTTGGTGCCAGGGAGGGCCATGTCACTCTGGGGGCTGAGGCACTGCCCTGAAAGAATCCCAAGGAGGCTCATTTTCCCCTCTGCAAACATCCCCCTCAGTCCTCAATAGCCAACACCTATATTTCCACTACTGGAGCATTAGCCACTATTCCAGGGGAAGTAAAGCGAGCCTTCCATGCAAGTATAGAAATCCAGGCCCACTGCCCTCCTCCCCATTTTATGGGTAAGGGCATTGTGGCCCAGAGGGTACAAGTGACTCTTGAGATGGGACTGGTTGGTCCTGGGGCAGGGGTGACCCCGCCACCCCCCCTTCCCTCCACACAATCTCCTAGGAGCTGGGACATTCACCATATGCTCAACCTTCAGTTAGATATACATGCACTGACAGGGTGTCTTTTCTCAATTGTCTTCCAGCCCCAATCCCTGCCCGAGAAAGTGTCAGCTGGATGCTAATGCGTCCAACACTTCTCACTTACTGGGTCATTTCCAACATGGCAGCTGGCTGGGAACTGGTCTTGAGAAGGGAGGATGGTAGAGAGGAGAGCTCAGAATCCAGGGAGATGGGAAGGGTCTCAAAGTAAATTTCACTTCCTCTTCTCCCCGGCTGAGGGCCCTTAATCCTCCCAGACAAATGGCTCTCTTCCTTCCCCTTCCAAGCTGGCCCCAGGTCCTGGCCCCTCCCCACCTCTATGTCCTGGGGCTCTGCGAAACAAGGAACTGCAAGGAAAAAGATCTGCAGCCTTTGTCTGGTCCTGAGTGGGGAAAGGAGGGGGGAACAGACCACTGACCACACTTCCAGTTCCCAGGCATCTGGGGGTTTCCATAGCAACCTTCTCAATAACAAATCCTCCTTTTTCAAATGCGGAACCTGATGCTCAGAGACAGCAAGTCGTTCACTCAGGGGTGCCCAGCTAAAACTGACGGCATGGGTGAGGGTGAGGATGTATCCAGAAACTGTTTGTTGGGGAGGGGGGTGGTCATTTAATGAACTCAAAAATCCTGAGCTGCAGGCTGGGCCCCGGAAAACACATGTAAATCGGGATAAATTTGGCCCAGAGTCCTGCGCCCCTCCCCCACCCGGCTCTGCCCTTGACCCAAGGGTCGGGGAGGGCTCTCCCGGGCTATGTCTGGAATGCAGCTGCAGCAAGGCCTGCAGGGGGAAAGGGCAGCCTGCTGCCCAGAGGGAGCCTGGAAGGGTTTGCATGCTGCCAGGGTTGGAAGGGAGCCTTCTCTGCTCCCCAGGTCCCCCACCCCCGGGCAGCACAGGGGTCTGCTGGCACAGAACTCTTCTGAGGGCCAGCCCCAGCTCAGGAGTGGCAAACTGGGAATCTGCTCTTCCCCGGACAGGGCACATGTGGGGAAAGGGGACGGCAGCTCTGTGCCAGCAGCTCCTCCCACCTCTGCAGCCATAACCTAAGGCAATTGTTTAAAGAAATGTCCACCCAAACCGCAGAGCTGCTGAGCTCATAGCTCCAGGGATGGCTTCTGAGCCAGAAAGGTGGGGGATGGGCTTCTAACCAGCAGTGGCCAGTGGGGAGGGGAGTGAGGGCTAGAAGCTCTACAAGAATCCTGGCCACTGTTCCTTTATCCTTGTCACAGGTCCCCTGGGCTCAGACTTCATGTCCGTTATCCTACATAAGTTGCGATTTTGAGAACTGGAGCCTGACATGGTCCCATTTTACAGGTGAGGAGACTGAGGTCAGATGCTCAGTGGTATATGCTGCAGGGGGGACGTGCGCCCAAGCCAGCGCAGCTCCAGAGCCCGAGGTCTCAAAGGGCCAGGAGGCCTCCTATCAGCTGGCTAGGTGCCGCGGTGACTGTGAATTCGTCAGCACAGAGGCTTTGAGGGTCCCACGGGAGGCCTTACGGGGTGCCTGAAGGCCTGTCCTGTACAGTCTAACTGGGGGTTCCCAGCTGGACAAGCTCAAACCCACAAAGGCAGTTCTGGACCACCCACCTCCACCCTATACCCCGGGGGAAGTGGTGGCCTTCCCCCATGAGGGTTCAGAGATGAGAGTGGTTGGGGAGCAGGAGGTGAGGGCCAGACCCCAGGGAGAGAGGTTTGGCCATGTCATACAGAAAGCCCATGGGAACTCAATCTTCAAGGCTGAAGAACCCAGAGGGGACCTGCCCTGCCCCCACCCCCATCCCAAAGTGAGGTGGGCTCTTCTTTAACCCTTTCTATACCCTTTCCTACACTCTGGGCAGCCTGGCTTTCTTGACACCTACCCTGGGGAGGGTCAAGGTGAGACAGGAGGCCCAAGGAGACCCAAGGTGACCAGGGGACAGAATGCTGGGAGGTGAGCCAGGCCTGCACCCACAGTGTTGAGGTTGACCCTTCCCCAGATGTGGGCTGGCCAAGGGGCCCTTGTCTGATCCAGGGGCTATTCTCCCCAGTTCTCAGTGACATATCCGGGTGTGCTGAAAAGCTAAACCCATGCAGCCAACGTCAACATCTTTGTAGGCGCAGGGGAACCCCGGAGCAGCCCCTGATGCCGAGGGTCCTGTGTGTGGGGACGTGTGTATAGACCTAGGGTTAGAGAGCTTCCCAGTGCTTATTGCTTCGTGACACACCTGGATGGATGGTTCTACCGGTTTCTTAGGGGAAGAGAGTGGGCCTCACCCCCTGGTAGCCTGTGGAGCTAGAGCACTTCTGGCTCGGCTCAAGGCAAGATGGGAAGGAAGACTATACCTCAGCCTCCGCCCTCCCTTCTGCCCTCCCCTCCCCCAGTACAGGCCTCAGGGTCTTATTCTTGGCAAGCTGTCAGGGTGGAAGGAGCCCAGGACACATGGAAGGAACAGGTCAGGGGAGGGGGCGCAACGGCCCTATGGTTACAGGCAGGGCCAATGAGCCAACCAGCAGAGTCACTTGGGACAGGAGCCCTCAGCTCTTCCTCATTAGTAAAACCAGGATCTTTTTTTTTTAAGTTTATTTGTTTTGAAAGAGAGAGGAAAAAAGACAGAGAGAGAGAGAGAGAGAGAGAGAGAGAGAGAGAGAGACAGCATGAGCAGGGGAGGGACAGTCAGAAAGACAGAATCCCAAGCAGGCTCTAGCCAGCACAGAGCCCAACACAGGGCTCGAACCGACGAACCATGAGATCATGACCTGAGCTGAAATCAAGAGCCAGAGCTTACCTGACTGAGCTACCCAGGTGCTCCAAAGCAGGATCATTCTAATCCTTATCTTGTCCTGGTGTTCAAATGACTGGATCAGACAATAGACAATGTATATAAAGTGCTCAGCCCGGCATCTGGCACTTGGTAAGAGCTCAATGAAAGAAGCGTTAATTCAGGGCTAACTCCGCTTCCCCGGGGGGATCTGGGCTGGGAACCTTTGCAAACCCCTCGAATCCCTCCAGTTCTGATTCTTGGGAGGCTGGCCCCCAAAGTGGGGAGGGTGGAGGAGGCTGGGGGTGCAGAGAGACTGAAATGGACACAGTCGAGCGGTGAAAAGAGGCAGTGGAACAAATAGGACAGGTGCATCTAGAAGCCAGGAGCAGTGGGCGGCTCCGGCCACCTATACGGAGACAAGCTCCAGGCTGGCTGGGTTCCAGAACACGGGGAGAGACATGCAGGGGCTACTGTAGGGTGAGGAGCTACAGTGTGGTTTCTCATCCCACAAGGAAGCTGGGCATGACTGAGTGATCCAGTGAATGATTTAGAAATTGTTCCAGTAAAATCCCATGCAGAGCCTGAAAGTCAGCCGATATTGCACCTGTAAGCAGGGCGAGGCACCCTGGGCTTGCTTCCTGGCCCTTTCAGAACCTTCCGCCCTTTGCCCAGGTACCCCCACCTCAGTTTCCCCTCACTCTTTCCAGAACAGCCCACTCTGTCCTCCAGCTTCCAGGCCCTTCCTTAGCAGCCCCCCAGAGGGCCTCCCTTGAACACAAAACACGAAGGGTTAACTTTGGCAAGTCCTGCCCTAAGAGCGGTGTCCAAGTCCCCGCCAGGCCCGGGACCCCGGCTGAGTCAAAGCGACTGCCCTGTTGGCCTCTCTCCTCAGCTCCTCAAGGTCCAGACCCAACGGACGCCTCCAAGCCCCTGGCCTGGGGCAGAAACAGGTGTAGGGTCTAAATCAGACCAGGGGCTTAAGGGCTCGCCCAGCCTCTCCACTCCCCCAAAGGGACTGGGACTGAACCTGTGGTAGACGAATGCAAAAATAAGGGAAAGCGGGGCACCTGGTTCAGTCAGATGAGCGCCCGACTCTTGATGTCAGCTCAGGTCATGATCCGACCTGGTTCGTGAGATTAAGCCCCGTGTGGGGCTCTGCAGTGACAACGCTGAGCCTGCTTGGGATTCTCTCTCTCCCTCTCTCTCTCTCTGCCCCTCCTCAGCTCACGTTCTCTTTTTCTTTCTCTCTCTCTCAAAATAAATAAATAAACTTAAAAAAAAAATGAGAAAAAGCAAGCCAGGCACTGTTCACTCTCCCTGGGAAGCCCAGCTCTCCAGGCTGTCCCCCACTGCTCCCAGTGGGGCTGGGGGCCCCTTCCCAGGGCAGGTCTCCAAGCCCTCTCTCAGCCGGAGACACAGGAGGAGGGGGGAGGAGGAAGAGAGAAAGTGTGTGAAAGAATGACAGAGGGGCAGGGAAGGTGAGTCAGGCTGGGCTGCCAGGAGCCAGGAGCCAGGAGCAGGCCCTGGGAGGGGAGGAGGAGGAGGGAGGCCTCTCTTCCACTCTGGTGGGGAGTGGGGCTGGTGGGGAGCGGGCACGGGGCACATGGAGGAACAGGACTTGATTTCCCCTCCCCCTGCCACATACAGTGACAGGGCTGGAGTCAGCCTTGAACCTGCAGCCTGGGGAGACTGAGAGGACCCTGCCCCAGGGCGGGGCTGGCAACACAAGATCCCCTTGTCCCCTGGGGTGCCGGGGTGGCCCAGTCTGTTAAGCGTCAGACTTTGCCTTGGGTTGTGTGTTCATGGTTCGGTTCGTGAGTTTGAGCCTGCGTTGGGCTCTGTGCTGACAGTGTGGAGCCTGCTTGGTGGGGTGGGGGACTCTTCCTCTCTCTGCCCATCCCCGGCTCTCCCTCGCGTGCTCTCTCTTCAAATAAATAAATAAACTTAAAAAAAAAAAAAAAAAAGAACCCCTTGTCCCCAGCCAGCCTCCCTTGGCAGTCCCCTCCCTTCCAGGATCATTCTCTCTGATTCTCTCTTGCCGCGGTGCCACAGGGCTGCCCACATCCATCCAGTCCTGGTCGGCTCTCTCTTTATTGCCTTTCCTACACTCAACCCTCCAGGCCAAGCTCATGGGCCCCAAGCATCCCTCTTCGCTGCTCCTTTCCAGACCACCCAGCTGCTGAGCCCTGAGCTGGACACCCGCAGCTCACTCTCTGGGCCTGCCCTCATCCCCACACCCTCCCCGCCTTCAGCTGCTCCTGTGTTTCCAGGATGAGGCCCTGACGCCACAGCTTCCGGGGTCCCTGTCCCATTCAAGCTGGCTGTCTCCCCATCCGTCCTACCCATGTGCAGAACAAGTCCAAGCCCCCAAAACTTCCAGAGAAGACACCCAAGGGGCGTCTTTGCCATGGGCTGAGGGGCTCCCCCAGAGGCAGTGGCAGTTCCCATGTGACAGCTGCTGTCTCCGGGTTCCCGGGGTCCTTCCTGAAAGGGGCCCAGGAAACAAGCAGCTTTGTGGATCCTCCCCACCTCTGGCCACCTATGTTCTCTGGGTGTGCTTCTCACATCTCCCCAAGTTGTAATAACTGTTGGCCGGGATGCTCTGTCCTCCCCAGCAGGTTGTGTGCTCCTTGGGGGCGGGGGCCTGTCCTGTTGTCTCCTGACCCCGGTGTCCAGCACAGGTAGGGGACATTCATGGATGTGCACGGTGGTGTCTATTCCAGGCTTGGGACAGTTCCACAACCCAGGTTGGAGGGAAATGACGCTCAAGTCTGGTTCCCCCCAGATCTCCCAGGTGATACAGCTTCTACCCCTGTTCCACTGAATGACCTCACTTCCTCTGTGACCCGTCAGCTCATCCAGGATTCCTCAAACCAGCATGTGTGACCCGCTTCATCACAGCAGGAGAGGTCAGGTGCCACAGATGGATGTTGTAAATGGTGCCAGCTGTCTCCCCCGGGGCCTCAAGGCTCCCCCCTCCCCCCACCCCTCCCCTGTACGGGGCGGTGACCCCTGAGAGTGATTATTAGCGCCTAGGGGCAGCTCTGCTCTGCAGGCCGGTCAAGCTGGGTTTGTCTGGACCTTCTGAACTTGTCATTGTGTTCTTCTCAGCCCCAGGCTCTGTGGGAGACCACCCTCTGGGGTGTTTGGTCCGAAGAACCCCCGTGTGCACAGTTTCCCCACACCCACCACCTCGGCTCTGGTTTGCCTTCGCGCTATGAATGTCTGCTTCCCCATCTCAACCCTCCTGGGAGGATGTCACAAACACGCACAGCCTCTGGCTCCACACACTCCCGCCTCGGCCCCAGGAGCCCCGGATCATCTCCCAGCCCTGCCCTCTGCCAGCTACCTTGTCCCAGTCCACCACTTTGAACTTTGGCTCCATCAAAGGGTCTGTCTTCTGAGTGTTCACAGAGGCCACAGTCCCATTCTCCACGGAGCCCTGGGGAGAGAAGATACAGGTGGTTATCTGTGGTGCTGGGGTGGGAGTGGGGGGAAGGGAGCAGGGAGCCAGCCCAAGGCGAGGCAGCCCACAGTGACGAGAGCCTCTTGCTGGGGCAGGGTGGGCGGAAATCAAGGACACTGAGTGCATCTGAAAGTAGGTAGACGCTACTTGTGTCGTTCTCCGCAATTTTCTCCTCCTTTTAAAAAATAATTTCTGTAAGAACAAGAGGCAGAAAGGTATGGGAGAGAAAAAAAGCTGGCAGAGAGGCTGTAGGAAGTTAGAGCCATCAGTGGGTATGCTGTGGGCAAGGGAGTCCCTGCCAGCCTCTCTCTCTCTCTCTAGGTCCCTGGCAGGTGTCAGGCAGAGGGAGGCACAGGGTGGCACCCTGGGCACCTGGTAGGCTCACTGTGCCATTCCAGTGACCACCGCACCTCCCTCCCTTCCCAGGAATTGCAGAGCCTGTGGGTCACAGGCTGGGGCAGCTAGGTCCACATGCCCATAAGAAATGCAGCCCAGAGGGGCGCCTGGGTGGCGCAGTCGGTTAAGCGTCCGACTTCAGCCAGGTCACGATCTCGCGGTCCGTGAGTTCGAGCCCCGTGTCGGGCTCTGGGCTGATGGCCTGGAGCCTGGAGCCTGTTTCCGATTCTGTGTCTCCCTCTCTCTCTGCCCCTCCCCCGTTCATGCTCTGTCTCTCTCTGTCCCAAAAATAAATAAACGTTGAAAAAAAAAAAAAAAAAGAAATGCAGCCCAGAGAAGAAGACGGTCCCTCTAGGAGCTCCCATGTGTGGGTCAGCAGCTGTACATGGGGCAGAACTGGCAGAGAGGTGCCCAGATGGGCTCAAGGTGAAATTGAAGTCGCAGAGAAGCCAAGTCAGAAGGAAATGGAATTGTGGAATGTACCAGGAAAGTCACATGGCTGCAGCTGGCCCTGACGTCATGGGGTGGTGGTGAGGAGGCTGGGGAGGGCAGGAGAGAGGTGGGGAGAGCAATGCCACTGGGAGGCCTGCCCTCAGATGCCCCGTGACTAAAGCATACTGTGGTGCTGGTGACCGTGGTGGGGACCCCGGAAGCAGGGTACTTGGCAAGGACTGAGGAGCCGAAGCAGCCCTCTGGGGTTTCTATTGGCACAATTCTTATGTTTTTGCTTCCAAACGAACCAAGAGAAACTGGGGGTGACGGCGAAGCTGGCATTCTCTGGGGAAACCCATATCAACCCAAGTAAAAGTAGACTTCTGTGGTCCTGTCTTGGGGTGGATATGTCAGTGTTTTTAGTCTGGGTCACCGTACTGATACCTGAATTCTTTTCTTTTCTTTCTCTTTTCTTTTCTTTTCTTTTCTTTTCTTTTCTCTTTTCTGTTCTCTTTATTTCTCCCTTCCTTTCTTTGCTTTCCTTCCTTCCTTCAATGTTTTTAAAGTTTATTTATTAATTTATTTAGAGAGAGCACACACAGTGGTGGGGCAGAGAGAGAGGGAGACAGAGCGAATCCCAAGCAGGCTCTGCACGGTCAGCACAGAGCCGGATGCAGGGCTTGAACTCATGAACTGTGACATCATGACCTGAGCCAAAATCAGGAGTCAGATGCCTAACCGACTGAGCCACCAGGCACCCCTTGAATTCTTAGAAAAGGATCTTGGGGCACCTGGGTGGTTCAGTTGGTTGAGCATCTGACTTCGGCTCAGGACATGATCTCACGGTTTGTGAGTTTGAGCCCCCCATTGGGCTCTGTGCTGAGTGTGCAGAGCCTGCTTCATATCCTCTGTCTCCCTCTCTCCCTGCCCCTCCCCCACTTGCTCTCTCTTAAAAATAAACATTAAAAAATTATAAAAAAGGATCTCAAATGACCTCTTAAGGTCAAGGAAGAGTGGATTTCATAGCATATTGTACAATGAAATTCCCTAAATATCCAATACAAATGTCACATAATAAACTCATCCCTTCTAGTTCTCTTCTACCCTCAAAATACCCTAGAGCACCCCCAGTCACTGAGCTATTGATTCTCCCTTCCTCCTGATAGTTATTTTCTCTGGGGCACCCCAAATCCTTTCTTAAAAAATTTTTTTTAACATTTATTTATTTTTGAGACAGAGAGAGCACAGAGTATGAATGGGGGAGGGGCAGAGAGAGAGGGAGACACAGAATCAGAAGCAGGCTCCAGGCTCTGAGCCATCAGCCCAGAGCCTGACGCCGGGCTCGAACTCCCGGACCGCGAGATCGTGACCTGGCTGAAGTCAGACACTCAACCGACTGAGCCACCCAGGCACCCCCCAAATCCTTTCTTAAATTGTGTAATCTGACCCTTCTCTGCAGCCCCATGTCCACTCACTGCAACCCCATCGGTCCCTCTCAATAAAACAAAATGCTGGTCTTGGGGACCTGCCCGCCCATCCCAAACAGGGAAGGAGTCAGCACACGTATTATCATTTAATGTTTCTGTGCTACGCTTTTCACACATCCCTGAATGGCAGACACAAACCGGAAGCAGAAGAAAGGGCCATCCCCCTCTGGGTCCTGGGCCACGTCCAACCCGTGTTTCTGCTCACTCAAGTCTGGACTGTTTCCTGAGATTTCCAGTCCTTGGAAAAGTCTTCTCTCTGCCCAACTGGCTGCCTCCGATTTTCCAGGAGTCGCTCCTGGTTCCTTCCCTCTAGGACTGTGCACACTTTCTCCTTTTCACCTGAGAGGCTCACACCTATTTGAGGCTATGCAACACCCTAGCCCTCTGTCATCTGCTTTTCCTCAAGACCCTCTTAGCACATAACAGAGTCTCTCAGCGTAAGGATTGGCCGGCTGTTCCTCGTCTAAGGCAGATGTGATGGGACCAGCACAGAACCCAGCAGCGTTCACGCCTCCCTGGCGTGGAACATGAGGGGGACTGAGCTCCCGCCGGCCCCTTGGGGACTGCCATCCGACGCACACACGTTCACTTAGCTTCCACCCCCCCTTGAAGCCTTTCGTATGGACGTCTGCTGCTGGCATCGTGTGGAGAGCTGGTGTGGCCCGGGAGGTGGTTTGGACCGGCACACCTGTTCACTGGAGGGCCCCAAAAGATATGTGATGAGGGTTGGGATGCCCAGAAGAGCAATGAAGGAGAGAGCAGCAGGCAGCAGAAAACAGAGAAAGCCTGAAAAGGAGACCTGCAAGGGGGAGTCTGCAGGGACCGGAAGCCCTGGCTCCTCATCAGCTTCCTCTTCGGGGCTGATGGTCTCAGCGCGGCACCACCGTGGCCCCTGCCTCTTCCCTCACATCTTTCCTCCCTCGCGGCTCTCATCCACAGCCACCGTTTTCATGCATTCATCCAGCCACACACGTCTGAGCATCCATGATGTGCCTCAGCATCAGCCCAGAAGACTCCCCATCTCTATCTCTCTGACCCTGGCCCCACTCCTTGCCTCCGGAGAATGTTCCCAACTACCCACATTATGGTCTAACCCAAAGCCCTGCTGTCCCCTGTCCCCTCTGACACCATTTACTAAAAGCGAACACGGTATCACCTCCTGTAAATCGGCTTATGGTTGACTTCCCTATATTTAAAATCTTTCCCCTGTATTTCCAAACTGCTCTGCTGTCACGCCCTTGGATTTAACTCTAATTTTCCCCTCTAGCCAGCATTTTCCTTCTCGAATGTCATCCTTCCAGGATGATGACAAAGGTGAATATTCACAAATGCTTCCTCTGTGCCCAGTCCTTTAATCTTCAAAACGACTGTATGAACAACTGTATCATCTCTTCATTTGCCAACTTTTTCTTATTTTTGTAAATATTTATTTATTTTTGAGAGAGAGAGAGAGAGAGAGTGCAGAGAGAGAAAGGGAGACAATTCCAAGCAGGCTCCACATTGTCAGTGCAGAACCCGACGCGGGGCTCAACCCCCACACACCATTAGGTCACGACCTGAACCGAAATCAAGTCAGACGCTCAACAGACTGAGTCACTCAGGCGCCTCTCATCTGTCAATTAAAAAAAAAAAATACTGTCGATGTGTCCCCCCTGCCTCAGTTGGTACTTATAATTTCCTGCCTCCTGCTTGGGCAACGTACGTTTGGGCAATTATATCATTTGTGCAATGGATCCCAATAGGGCAGGATATATTTCCTCTTTCTTACGGTGCCTAGGATGGGCTCCTGGAAATATTAGGTGCTCCACTCATTATTTCTTGAATGCACCACGTTTCAATGTTCTTTGCGAAACGGCCAGGGTTCCCTGAGGGTCAGGCAGTGGGGGGGCGTGGCCGCCGGGGGCGTGGCTGCCGGGGGCGTGGCTGCTGGGTATAAAGTCCTGAGGCTCCACAGGGCTCCTGCTTCCTGAGAATGTAAAATAAACCTTAGGTGAGACAAGTGGCCCGGGACACTGAGCACACCTTCTTAAAACGCCACTCTGGATAGGGCAGTGCCCAGATACAAGGGTCAAAATTACAATAATCCCAGCCATATATTCTTGGCGCTCTTTGGCCAAGTACACGTGTTAAGCAGAATTAAAAGTGAGTCAGACTTACACAGGAGTGCTAGCATTTTATTTTGCCAAATAAAAATATTTTTTAGGGGTACCTGGGTGGCTCAGTCTGTTAAGCATCCGACTTTAGCTCAGGGCATGATCTCAGAGTTCGTGAGTTCAAGCCCAGCATTGGGCTCTGTGCTGTCAGTGCAGAGCCTGCTTTGGATCCTCTGTCCCCTGTCTCTCTGCCCCTACCCCGCTCTCTCTCTTTCTCTCTCTCTGTCTTAAAAATAAACATTAAAAAAAATTTTTTAAGTACCATCAGCAGCATTTCATAAATGAATGAAAATTTCAACACCAAATAGGTAGGAAACACATACTTTCAGAATGAAAGACAGTTCTTCCTAAGGAAGAACATTTGGCAACTTTACATTTACTTTTTTTTAAGGGACCTATTTATAAATATTTATTAATGCAGAAAAATTACAACCTAAAATTTTGTTTTGTGAGAACTAATTGTGCATAATTATTTTCTTGATTCAAACTGGCCTGTGTGGGGCTCTCTCATCTACACGTGACAGGAAGTAGAGTCAATGTCTACACGTTTCACTTCCAAGGTTTTCTTAAAAATTAGTAAAAACCCAGTTTCACAGACAGGTGTGTGGGCTTCCAATGGAAACAGAAGTTTTACTTTTTTTTTTTTTCATTCAACTGGAAAAATCCTGGATGAAAATAGGGAAGTGGGAGAGAGCCACGCCCATGGCAAGGCCAGCACGTGGCAGCTGGGGATTCCCTCGAGGGGCGCCTGGGTGGCTCAGTCGGTTGAGTGCCCAGCTCTTGATTTCGGCTCAGGTCATGATCCCAGGGTCATGGGAATAGGGCTCCATGCTGAACTTAGAGCCTGCTTAAGATTCTCATTCATTCTAATTCCTTCTCTCTCTCTCCCCCTCTCCTCTTTGCCTCTATCCCTGGTTTACATTCCCTCTCTAAAGTAAATAAAAAAAAAAAAAGATGGGTCCCTTGAACCCTGGATCAGGCCAGTGAAGGCTGGCACGGGGGGGGGGGGTGCGCTGCCCATGAAAGAGGAGGGCAAGAGGGAGGGAGGAAAGGGAGCAGGCACCCTTCTTCCTTTCCATCTCCTCCCTCCTTCTGGGACCCCAGCTTCCTCTCCACTGGAGAGTCCTGGAGCCACCAGGTAGCAATGTCATGGGTGACATGCTCTCGGCAAATAAGTTCCAGACTGACTACGCATAAGCCAGGTGCTCTCTGGGTGGCCTCCTCAGGACCACACCCCTCCTTGGCAGACGCCCAGGTTATTAATCACAAGACTGTACACACCTCTGGTCCGGGAGGAGACTTCAAGGGGAGTCAGCACGCTGGTAGCACCAGGAGCAGATACACTCGGGGAGCAGGAAGTGTCCTCTAGCGTGTCTTTCGTTGACTATTTTTCTCGAGTCCAGCTGTGAGACTTCCAAGGCCTCAGCGCCTTTACCCCCACAAACAGGACAAAGACCCTCCCGAAGAAGGGCTTCCACCCCCACTCTGGAGGCTGCTCCCATCTGACCCTGGGCGCTGGGGTTCCAGGAACGGGTCCTCCTGGGAGCCGCTGCCCCGCACGCACTGGTCTGGGCCACATTTTCCAGCCTTCCATGCCCCAGTGTTTATTTTATAGTTGAGCCGGGCTCACCCTTGAATTCCACAGGCAAACACCATCCATGAATCAGAAGTGTGTAAAGGTCGTTCCTGGGAACTAGGGTACAAGCTGAAGCGTTAAAAAATATTTTTTTTTAAAAAAGTTTCTTGGAAACTTCCACAATGCATTATTTAAAAGACTCTCCCGCTCCTGGAAGCAAGCCAGAGAGATCTTTAAAAACCAAAATGCGTCAGAGAGGGAAGAGCACGTGCGTTCTTTTCCAGTATTTGGAAACCGTTCTGCCTTTGGGCTGAACAAGTTTCAGTGTTTTGGTAAAGGAGGGGAGAGGTAGGTAGTCAGGCTCTCAGTGGCTTTTGTAAGAGTGGTCGGCGCAAGTGCGAATGAGTGTAGTTTGACAGGGGGTGTGCGGCCCATCTGTGGAAGGCGATAGCTTCCTCAGAGGGTCCGCCTGGAGGACACGGGTGGCTGTGGGGCAGCAAGAATGGAGTGGAACACCCACCTCCTGTGAAGGGGGCAGGAGACATGGCTAGAGGCACTTTAATGGCCAGGTCCGAGGCTGTTTTAGAAGAGCCTGATGGCCGGAGCAGGGTGGTGCTCCAGCGGTGGTGAAAGCATCTCACTCTCCTGCATTTCCCCGTAACGGTCTCCCGAGCTAGAACGTGAGCTCCATGAGGGCAGAGGTTCACTGTCTCGCTCACCGCTAGGTCCCCAGATGATGGCACAGGGTCAGTATTCGTGCTTGTGGGATGACACATTAATGCGTACATGGTGGCCTGTTGAGGCTCTAGGGGCCCAGGCCTGGAGAGGCCACTGAAGTGTGGGCGGGGCAGGTGGAAAGAGAGCTCCCCGATGCCTTCCAAACCCTGTGTGTACTTAGAAAGAGAAGGTCAACGTGCTCAAGGATGGCCGATGTGATGGGCCAAGGAGACCCGGGAAGCAGGCCCCGCCCATTCTGAGGTGAGAAACTCTGAACGTATTGGGAAATATGGCGGTGGCGGCAGGAGGGCGTTTCCATCTCCTCAGATCCTCCAGCCCCTGTTCAAAGCTGCAAGGAGAGAAGCCGGTGGGACAGCAGTGCCAGCCCTAGCTTCTCCCAGGGCAAGGCCAGTTCCTGGCTAATCAAGAGGCATTATATCCAAGCCGCGGCTCTCCTCTCATGGAGAGTCCTAGGGACACAACTGCCCCTCCTGGGTTCTATCCTCCTCCGTCCTCTCTCACACTGAGTTCAGCAATCTCAGACCCCAACTCAGAGAGGACCCAGGAGTCACTCCTGTCGGCTCCCTAAGGTTCCAGCCAGTGCCCGCAACACCCGTCTCTCAGGGAGGTAGTCCTGGGGGGCAGCTTGGGGCCGGGGGAACAATCTGGGGCCAGCCTCTAGTTCTAGAGGCTGCAGATTCACCTCTAGACTAAGGGGCATGGTTCTAGACCAGGCTCCATTGCCAACTTGCTATGTGACCTGAGGATCCTTCTCTAGCAACAAGAAACCGCTTAGGCCTGACAGGGCATCCCGAGTTCCTGCCCTGCCCTTAGAGGTTGGGCCGGTGACACCAATGAGTGAAGTGGGCAAAGTGTGGTTCGTAATATAGACTCATTTTGTTTGCATAAAAACACGTGGAAATATTCTTCACCCCCACAGGGAAAAACGCTCACTCTCATTTTTAAAACATGAGGTGCCGAGACACAAACCAACAAAAACCAAAACCATGAGGCACCTTTTTGCTAGAGATGAAAGAAACATGGGAAATGCAGCAGGAGCAGAAACCAAGGGTCATGGTCACTTGGTCTTGAATGGAGTGGACCTCAGGAAGCCTGAGGGGGTGCGCCCCACCGAAGGGGGAGCAGCCGTGACTCAGGTCCCGGTCAGGTGAGGAAGGAGCTGAGCGTTGCAGACCTCCCCGTTTCTAAGAAAAGCTGGAAAACTAGATATTTGTGTGAAATTTCCAGATTTTAAGATTTGTTTTGCATTTAAAACCAACAGACAAAGGACGTGGGCTAAACCGCCCTGAGTGCAAACGCAGCCCCCGGTCTGCCGGGTTGAAGTGCTGGGCGAGCTGCGGCCCTCCGCCTCACGGTACAGCCACAAAGAAGGATGCGCGTGGACAGCCAAGAGCAGGGGTTTTGTTCTCCCGTGCAAGGCCCAGAACACGGACTCTGCACCCGCGTGGGGCAGGCCTACAGCCAGCTGTATCAAGGCCCTGAGTGGATTGGGTGCCAGAGCCCCAGCAAGGTTCACTGCAGGGTGACCGTCGGCCTCCTCCCCGCCTCCAGTCTCGCAGAGAGGACTGACTCCAAGAGGAAGCCAATTACTGGTTCTCTTTCCCCATGTGTGGCTGGAAAGGAGACAAAATCTGTGACGGTGTGAAGGAATCACAGCGGAGACACAGGCCGGGCACCAACGGTGTGACCTACGGGGCCTCATTTCCCAGTACAGAGGTCTGGTACGGGTTGAACTATGCCCCCTCCCAATTCATATATTGGAGGGCTAACCCCCAGTATTTCAAAACGTGACCTTATTTGGAAGTAGGGTCATGGTAGAGGTGATTAGTTAAAATGAGGTTCTAATCCTATACGATCTGTGTCCCTATAAAGAGGTGAAATCTGAAGAGCAGGGAGGACACCACGTGAAGGCAGAGATGGGGGGTGAAGCACCTACAAGCCAAGAAACTCCAAAGATTGCCAGTAATCCCCCAGAAGCTAGGGAGCGGCCTGGAACCCGTGCTCCCTCCCAGCTCTCAGCGGGGACTAACCCTACTACCGACACCTTGATCTAGAACTTCTAGCCTCCAGAACCACAAGACAATAAATCCCTGTTGCCTAAGCCACCCAGGTTGTGGGACTTTGCGACCCTAGCGAACTAGCACGAGGCCTGAACCGGGTTCCCCCGGGATGGAGACAAGACCACGGAAGGAGAAGGAATTGAGCCAGAAAACAACTGGAAGAGGCATCCAGGGACGTGTGGAGAGTTTGTCGCTCATCCTCTGTGGGGGAGGCGGCAACAACCAGGGTCTCGTGCCCAACCCAGCCTTCCCACCAGATCTGCCGTGGCAGCCGGCACAGAAAGCCCTCGGCGGGGAAGATGTTCAGGCACCGCCCCCTTCCTAGCCCGCTGTTGGCTGTCTGGCAGCCAGGGCTGGCCTGGTTCCCCTTCCTCGGGGCCTGAAAAGTCACTCCTAGTTTTCCCCACAGGGAAGAGGCAGGCTGAACTGGGGAGGGGGGCGGGTGTCGGGCAAACTGCCGCCTTCTTCAGCGGAAACCGTGGCCAGCTTTGCCCCGTTCCCCCTCCACTGGGGCACGTGGCTCTGGGACAGACAAGCCACCTCCATGGTGAGCGCCTTTCCCACCCGACATGTGTGGCCGGCATCTCATTGGTATCGACACGGTTGTTCCTGAGAAACTGGCATGAGGTATTCCACGGATGGTGGAAACAAAGGCACAGAGGGACCAAGTCACCGCTTCCAGGAGTCTCAAATGGTTGCTGGGACAGCCAGACAGGAAGCCACGCCGAGTGCGGTCCCACTAAGGTTCTTCGCGCACCACCCCTGCCTCTTCTGGGAGGGCTCACCGGGAGGCACCCGGGTCCCTGGCGGGGACTCTGCCTTAGCCCCCCAGACCCTGCTGTCCCCAGGGAGGGCTTGCCTGGAGGGCGCACAAGGGGGAGAGAAAAGAGAAGAACAACAGAAAGCCTGCACTCTGCAGGGTAAACAAACAAGCCGACCCAGAGGCGGTGAAAGGAAGCAGTGTGCTGAGGGTGGGGGCCGCAGGAGGCGGGGGCTGGCATAAAGGAATGTTGTTCAGGAAAGCCGGGGCTGGGCACCCAGGGATGGACAGATGGCCTTTTATCCCGCAGCCTGGGTTTGGCCTGAAAACCCTTTCTCTGAAACGAGATGGTGCCCAGGCCCTGTGTCCAGCTGCCTCCGGCCTCTAGGGGCCCAAAGGAAGGTGGGGACTCCAGTCCGCACTGGACTCGATGCGGTCCTGGGAAGGTAGGAGGGGGTAGGCCGGGGTGGGGGGCGGGTGCAGACCCAGAACCACAGCTGCACCAAGAGTCTCCCTTGGGGGAAGCCTTCTGTGTTAACAAGCCCACCCCTGAGGCCTGTAGGGGACCACTGGTTGCTTTCAGTAGCTAGAAATTTAGGGCTAAAAGGAAGGCAGCAGGATCTGCTTGCTTTCATTTCTAACGAGCTGCCCTCTGCCAGACTAGGTCCAAACCAGAAGCCCTGGGGCCCATCCTCTCCTTAAAACATTTAAAATAAAGCCTTCCTGTGCAAAACCAAAACACGACAATAATACCTGGCAGGTGACAAGGCACCCCCCAAACACCCTCACTTGTTGCCCACCCACAATGGCTGCAAGGTGATGAACTCTGCTGGCTGCTGTCCCTGGATTCACGATAGGAAGAAGAAAGGAAAAGAGAGCGAGTGGCAAACGTGTGCCTGGGGTGTGATCAACTTATCCCGCTCAGGAGGTGTGGGGGCATGGACCAGACCACCCCAGCCTCCAGGGTCCTTGACATCGGTTCGCTGTGGACCTGGTATTGCTTCCCCTGATGACACGATCCCCCATGGAGCATGTCACGAGCCACCTTGTCACCAGAAGCAGAAGCCTGTAGAGGTGGGCAATCCAGGACATCAGAAAAGGGAGACAGTGGATTAAAAATACTAAATCACTACTCAGATCTCTCCAGAATACACCCACAACTTTTCAGGCTATTAACTTGATTCTCTACTAGGCTCTGCCTGCCATGGACCATCTGCATCCACAGGGAGCCTCTCTTCTCTACCTCTAACCTCAGATTAGGGCACCATACCCAGGAATGCACCGAGTCAAGCGGACACGTGTTTTTTTTTCCAATGGAAGCCTGACTCTGGGATTTGGGGCAGCTGGGAGCCCGAGGTTGGGGTGGGGGTGGGGCCTGGGCTTGGTCAGGGTGGACAGGAGGAGATCTGAGGCTCACCTCCTCAGTCCCGCCTCACAAAGTCCTGGTGGGCACTACAGCACCCGACTTTTTTTTTTTTTATTAAAATTTTTTTTTCAACATTTTCTTTTAATTTTTTTTATTTTTGGGACAGAGAGAGACAGAGCATGAACGGAGAAGGGCAGAGAGAGAGGGAGACACAGAATCGGAAACAGGCTCCAGGCTCCGAGCCATCAGCCCAGAGCCTGACGCGGGGCTCGAACTCAGGGACCGCGAGATCGTGACCTGGCTGAAGTCGGACGCTTAACCGACTGCGCCACCCAGGCGCCCCTACAGCACCAGACTTTTAACCCCGAGGAGCGGCACCAACAGCCTGCAGGACTGGATAGGACACTTCTAGACCGTAGTTTCTCAAGACTTAGGCCTCAAAGCACTTCAGGCAGGCTTATAGAATGTGCTATGTGCAAGGAAAATACATTTAAACCATCTAACATATATTATCTCCTCACTGGCCCAACTTCTATGTTAAAATACATTTTGGACTTATCATGGAATCCTCCAGTCCTATAAGGACTAAGCTGAAAATACTATATTCTGCTGATTTTGTTTGTTTTGTTTTAAAGAAGCTTCATACCCAGTACAAAGCCCAATGTGGGGCTTTAACTCACAACTGTGAGATCAAGACCTGAGCTGAAATAAAGACTTGAACGCTCAACTGACTGAGCCCCCCAGGTGCCCCTATGTTTTGCTGTTTTTTTTAAAATCTTTTAATTTATTTATTTTTGAGAAAGAGAGCACAAATGGGGGAGAGGCAGAGAGAGAGAGAGAGAGGGAGACACAGAATCGGAAGCAGGCTCCAGGCTCTGAGCTGTCAGCACAGAGCTCATTGCGGGGCTCGAACCCATGAACCATGAGCTCATGACTTGAACCGAAGTCGGCCGCTCAACTGACTGAGCCCCCCAGGTGCCCCTATGTTTTGCTGTTTTTAAAAGAAGAAACAAGACCACTGTTTACAAATGACCTCATATCTCGCTATCCCAGAAATAATATTCCCAAATTTTCCTTTTACGATCTACTAGTTTAAGAGAGATAATTCACTGCTATTGTCAACGTTGGTTACAGGTGATTATACTGCCAAAAATAATAGAAGGCACTGAACTGTTTTGCAAGCAAAACAAAACAATAACAACGACAAAAATCAACCTGCCTTATACCTGCTACTTTTTACGGATTCCAATCTACTGATGCAAACTATTGTCTCTCTCCATGCCCGGACGTGGAATCTTCTCCCATTTACAGTCGAGGATGTTTATGTTCAGAGAGGTTGACTGGCTTGTCTCCAGGGGTATGGTTAGTTCTAGAACACAAGACTGTTGGGTTCTGAGCCTGTGTCTTCTTTTCCACTCTCATTTAACCTAGTTCCAAACTCAGTGCACGTCTCTTAAACTAAGAAAGTTGCCATGGCGAGTTCGAGAGCTGGCGTCTCCTGGTGAGCTACAGCCTGTACTCCATGTTTTATGCTCATTAAACATCATGTTTATACTCGTCGCTGTAAGGTGCTTTAAGGGATGATGTCCTTGAACAGTCCCGGGACAAACTGTCCTTCTGGGTGTTCAGTGCCTCTTTGATATAGCTACCGCTCAATCTGGTGTGGTCAAGGGCAAGAAGGAACTATTTGTTGAACAACACAGGCATACCAACTTCCTGGAAAGAGTCACCAGATTAGGATACCATTATCCTAGAGAGAAATACCTTTCAACTCTGGGTCACGGCTCTAGCTAGACCAGTGCTACCCCAGAGAGCTTTCTGCAATGATGGAAATGTTCTAGATCTGTGCTGTCCAATATGGTCCCCTATGTCTACGGAGCACTTGAAATGGGGCTCATGTAACTGAAGTACTGAACTTTGATTTTATGGCATTTTAATTATTTTTAAATTACAAAGCCACATGTGGCAAGGGGCTACCATATTGGAGAGCATAGCTCTGGACTCATATATTCAACTACCACTTAAAATCTCTACCCGAGTGTTTCCTTGGCATTTCAGACGCAATGTGGCCCCAAGGGACTTTGATTACCCCACCCCAAATCTGGGCTTACACCCAAGCATTCACTTCCCATATATCAAACCACCCAGTTACTCAAGTCACCTTGGCATCGTCCTCAACTCTTTCTCTTACTCTCAGCGTTTGGTCCATCAGCAAGTTGTAGTGGTTCTACCTCCAAGACATTTCCAATTCCTAGACACTTCCTCTGTCTCAATAGCCGCTCAGTCCAGGCAACCTCCCTCTGTCATCTGGACAATAGCGATGTCTTCTTAGCTCTCTTCCTGCTCCTCCTCTTGGCCCCCTGCAACCTACCCTCCACAAGGGAGCTGGAACAATCTAGTAAAATACAGACTAACTTTGTCAGTCTTCCACTTTAAATCTTCCAGCCTAGTCTCGAAATAAAATCGAACCTCCCTAACGATGACTGTGAGCTCTACAGAGGCAGGGCTCCTGATTCCCTCCCCACTCCACCCCACACCACACTCCTCTTCACCTGCAATGCTGTAGCAGCAGAAGAGCCTCCTTTTGGATTCCTGATGCCACATACCCCAGGACCTTTGCACTTGCTGTTCCTTCTGCTTAGAATTTTTTTGCTTTTTTACCCAGTTCTCCTTTATGACGACTCCTTTGTTTCCATCAGATATCAGTTCTTCAGAGAAGACTTGCCAGACTACTCCTGTCAGAAGCTGTAGCTGTTACTCTGTCACAGCCCCTGTTCTAAAATACATGATCTATCTTGTTGTATGATATATGCACATATGTATATGTATATACACATAGACTATAACAGTCTACATAAAATATGATATTCTGTTGTAGCTCTTGTCACCACCTCTAACTGTCCTATCTGTCTCCTCCCCTCCACTGGCAGGTATGCCCCATGAAGGCAGTCATCAGTTGTCTTTTTATCCTCAGCACTGAACTCAGTCTGAGCATGAGGAGACATCATCTATGTTTGTGCCTGAACAGGGAAAGGAATGGTAGGCAGAGGAAGGCAGGCCTGCAGGTCCCCGGGGCCACTTGAGGCTTTTGCCAGCCTCATCTTTGGAGACATCCCGTCCTAACAGTGGTCAGTTCCTCGGCCCAGTTCACTTGTCCAGGTGAAGATAGAATGAGGGCAGCAGGTCGGAACAGACCCCACAGGCCCTAGCTGGGGGAAGGGGCCACACTGGGAGATTAGGATGTCACCACTCTCCAGCTCCTCTGGGGGGTGCGTGGCTTTGACCAAGAGGATCTGAGCTACGTAGCAACTCGGGTTCTGAAAACATCTATCTCTTGCCGCCTAAGAGAAGTCTACCTCTTCTTGGCAGAAGCTGGGGCTGAAGGGGCTTATTATCACCCTATTTTGGTTTAATCTACACATTTCTGTCTTACAGATCTCACGTGATTTCACTGTGGCCACACAAATCTGGTAGGGACGCAGGGAATAAGGGAACCGAGGCCACGAGCGTTTGCATGAGTCACACAGCATCACACAGCCAGGGCACAGGTCTTGGACTGCAGACCCTGGCCTCCTCCTTTTTCTGGATGGGTGGGTGAGAGGGTGGTCTGTCTGCACAACTGCTCTGTGACAAGCCCCACACCAGGAGCCTGGGGATGCCGATTCTTTAGGACTCCCAAGAGACCTGCCCACCGAGAAACTTTCATGTTCCCAGTTTTCCATCCCTATTTTCCCTCTGCCCTGAGCCTTCTAGGGCAGTGGGCTGCAAACTTTCCAGTGCTTCTGAGCCACACACAGTATTTGTTAAAAATACGGATTTCTGGAATCTCGCTTCCAGAGATTTTAATTTTATAGATTTGAGGGGTGCCCCCCAGAAGAAAAAATATATATATATATATAATATATATACTCATATAATTACATATTATAATATACTATGCTAAGTAATTCTTTGAGTTAGTTTACATGCATGTTTTTTCATTCAAATGAAACATCAAACTTGTCATCCAAGTCTTCAATCTTTGGACCTCTGTTGCTACTAGAGTAATTTTCCTGAAATCTAACACAGTTCTGTAGTGCATACCACACTTGCTTCCATCTAGGTTGTTCGAGTGGTAGAGTTGTTTAGTGACATCTGTACCGGGTGGAATGGTGTCCCCCGCCCCCACCCCCCCCACCCCCAACCAAATTCATGTTTACCTAGAACCTGTGAATGTGACTTTATTTGGAAAGAGGGTACCTGCAGCCATCATAGGGTTAATTTAAGGTCCTACTGGATTAAAGGGGGCTGTGAGTCCAATATGACTGGTGTCCTCAAAAGAAGCGGGGAAATTTGGAGATGCAGACACAGAGATACAGGCAAGGACGCGTTTGTGAGGATGGAGGCAGAAATTGGAGTGGTATAATCTACAAGCCAAGAGATGCCCGCCCCACCAGAAGCCAGGAAAGGGGCAAGGAACAGATTCTCCTTCAGAGCCTCCAGGAGGAAACGACTCTGCCCATACCTTGAAGTCAGACTTCTAGTCTCTAGAACTGTGAGATGATTAAGGTCTCCTTTTAAGCCACCTAGTTTGTGGTACTTTGTTACAGCTTCTTGAGAAAGCAACACAATATTACTAGAAATGTAATGTTTTGTTGCACTTAAATGTGCATGTGCTGTGGATTTTTCTTTTAGTTTTCCACTGTTCCTTTAAGAATTTTTCTCTGTGTGATGTCTACAATGTAACTACTTAGTATTTTTTTCCAATGTTTTCTTATTGAAACATTTTAAACTGCAGTCCAGCTGAAAGAATCTCCTGTGAACGCGGAGTAGTATCCCCACTACCTAAAGTCCTACCATTTACATTCCACAGGGTCTATTGTAAAGCTTTTACAATAAGCTTTGTATGTATCTTTAAAGCTTTAAATCTTTAAAGCTTTGTATGTATCAACACTAGCTTTTGTCATCATGAGGTTGTATCTACAGGAGTGAGTTACTAAATAAGTATTAAATTTATTTACTTCCCTTTAAAAAAATTGGGTCTAATTCTCATAGAGTAAAAACAAAAACAAAACAAAACAAAACAACAAAAAAACTACTGATCTTCAGTGTATAGTTTGATAAGTTTTGACAATTACATGCCTCCTGGCAGCCAGTGTCCAAGTCAAGATGCAGGACATTTCCATCAGTCCAGAAAGACCCAGGAATCTTTTTTTAATAAGCTTCTCACTTGATCTTGATGAAGGAAGGTGGGGGCAAAAGCATCCATGTCCCTTGGCCGGAGGGACAAGAGTTGGAGATTTACGGTGCTTTGCAAGAAAGGCACCGGGTTCCCTGTTAGCAAATACAGCTGCTTCACTGCTCTTCCAGCCTCCGGCCACGGTCTGCGGACACACTGAGGGTGGGCACACAGGACCCATCCGTGTGCAGAGCTCCAGCGGCAATGCTGCTTTCACCACACCCCTCCCGCCCCTGCATTCCCCGCTGAAATCGCTACCATTCCATGACCGCTTGGACACCCACTTTGGACGCCTCCCTCCCTTCCAGTATTGGTGCCTGGGGCCTGTCGCCTGCGTGAGCTTCCTTGAACTCCCTCCGGGCTCTCGCCACACGACCTCAGGGTCCAGGGCATGCCAGGCAGCCCCAGCCCCTGAAAGTCAGACTGTTTCCCCAGCACCAGCAACATGGCCCAGAAATGATGCTCAGCCCCTGTCCTGCCCTTTGCATTCTCTGGTGGAACATGTGACAGCAAAATCCTGGCTGGAATGGAACAGAAGGAAGGCGGTGGAGGGAGGAAACCTTAATGGTTAAAACCTAAAGAAAAATGAATGATTTCATTGGAACAGAATAAAGCCCCCACATGGACCAAAGTATATCTGTGAATGGTTGATGCGTGATAAAGGTGTTTTTTCAGCCAGTGGGAAAAACAATTATTTCATAAATCTATTGGGATAACCAACTGGCCATCTGAAAAATATAAACCTAAAATAATCTCTATTTTTTTCCTGATATCAAAAAAAATTCAGGTAGATAATAAATTTAGGCAACTACAAAATCATAAAGTAGACGTGTCCTTTCTAAGAATGATAAGACAATGTTTTATGTTTTAAAGGTTTAATTTTAAAGATTTAAATAGAGAAAAAAACATTAGACAACTCAAAAGACAAATAACTGAAGGAAATATAGTAATACATATGATGGGAAATGGTTAATATCCTTTACATGTAAGGAGTGATTATAAATCAGTAAGAAAAAGATGCCCCTTAGTTTAATCTCATGCCTAAGATTTGTCCCTAATGTGTATGCACTGGAAATACTGGGCACCTAGAGACCAGCCACATTGCGGGATCTCTCAGAACTATAGGTCTCTCATCTATGAAATGGGAGAATGGATATCTGCCCCACCTACCTCGAGGGTTCAACTAGAAATCTATGAGAAATATCTAGAAAAATGTAAATTGCTATACAAATTTGGATGTGTTACTATTAGTCCTAGAGGCATCGTTATTATCCAAGTGTTCTTTATCTGAGTCCCTGAACATCCAAGTTGCAAAGAATGGCAAAAATCCTCTGAACGTACAGCTATTCACAAGTCAACTGACCATATGTGAATTTGATTGCTGCTCTGATTGACCACCGCCTACCCCAAATCCCCAGTCTACCTAGGCAAAGTGATGGTTGGGGTTGCTATCATCTGACAACATACAGTGTAACGAAATGCAAGCTCACTGCAAAGTGAAATTGAAAACCAATGCCAAGGGGCACCTGGGTGGCTCAGTCAGTTAAGCGTCTGACTTCAGCTCAGGTCATGATCTCGCAGTTTGTGAGTTCAAGTCCCGCATCGGGCTCTGTGCTGACAGCTCAGAGCCTGGAGCCTGCTTCAGACTCTGTGTCTCCCTCTCTCTGCCCCTCCCCTGCTCATGCTCTGTCTCTCTGTCTCTCAAAAATAAATAAATGGTAAAAATGAAAAAAATTAAAAAAAATTAATGCCAAAATACAAAGAATTTAATGAAGTCAGTGAAACTGAAGAAAACTGTTTTGCTCACAATTCTACTGCAAAATAAGGATTTGGCAAAGTTGGGCTGTTTAACGCTGAAACACAGGTAACCCACAGAGGACGAGGCTCTTCAAAAGAGAATGAATGAATGACCTGTTTATCACAGGATCAAGAAAGATCCTCAGCTCTTAAATACTCTAGCTAAAATGACTCTCTTTACGATCAGGCTGTGAACAATGTGAAGTTTGGACTGTCCCACTGTCACTTTCATACAGTTTTGTCAGAAAAACCACACATGTGCACAAAAAGCACACCGCTTGATTCGGTATTTGCTCAATTAAAGGACCTGCCCACGAATGCAACCTTAATTTTGCTGTCAGGTTAAAATAAACTAAAACAATTTTCAGTTTCATTTTTATTTTTTAATTGTTATTAAATTCTTCCTTTTTTAAAAAGTAATCTCCACACCCAATGTGGGGCTCAAACTCATGACCCCAAGATCAAGAGTTGCACGCTCTACCAACTGAGCCAGCCAGGCACCCCTTCTGTTTCATTTTAAAAAAAGAATCGCTTCCCCTCTCCCAAACCCCTGCTCCATTTTCTATGAAAGTTTGGTCTTCATTTAAAGTAGATTCATTTTGGGGCGTCTGGGTGGCTCAGTCGGTTAAGCATCCAACTTCGGCTCAGGTCATGATCTCACTGTTCGTGGGTTTGAGCTCTGTGATGGGCTCTGTGCTGACAGCTCGGAGCCTGGAGCCTGCTTCAGATTCTGTGTCTCCCTCTCTCTCTGCACCTCCCCTGCTTGCACTCTTCTCTCTCTCTCTCAAAAATAAACATTAAAAAAAAAAAAGTAGATTCATTTCAAGTGGCCTTCTTTCCTAGGAGTCAAAGACTTTCCCATGTAGGTCTAAGGAACAACTGAATTTTTTATGACACCCTGTTTTCCAACCTGCAAAAGTCATTACACTTGGCAGGCCAATGGGTCTTGCTGGGATAACCACTAAATCAGGTTAGTCTGACCTTTTTCTGGCCTGTGGGGGGTGGTGTACAGGATCACAGAGTCTTGATTCAGCCCCATATAGGTGACCCTTAATATTCCTCCATAGCAGTCAGTCTCACAGTGGGGGCCTTGAATTGACTTAAAGATTGGAGGTCTATCTTTCATCCTTGTGGATAAATGAGGCCCGTTTCATAGCCTTTCATTATGATATAAGACTAAGGACTAGATCTTAGGAACTAAGTGGGTTATTGTGGACCATTAACATCTGGAACTTATAAAACTAAAACTAGCCATTACCAGAGATCCCTAAAAACCCTGATTCCACTTTCCAGGGGGAAATCTGAGCATCATGCAATGCTAAGCAATGTTGAGAAGGTTCTAATGGGCACAGAAAAAATGTAGAGAACCAGAACTCTACTCCTTTGAAATTCTGTTCCCTTTAAAGGAGAAATTAAGACTACTTCATGTTGGTAATTATCAGTCAAGTTTGTGGTAGATTGCATGGTTTAGTCTACGTGTGTAGTCACATGTTCTTTATCAACGGAATTTCTGGCTACTAGTTTTCCTATGACAGGACTTTACGATGTATCTATATGAATCACAGTTCAAATACTTTAAATCCCCCCAAATTTGTTTATCTGGTACCGGTATTTAAATATTTGGCAATATACAATCAAGGCAAGAAAACAAAGTAGTTGGAGAATTATGCTTTACAACAAAAAATCCTAAATCCGAGGTTTATACATCATATCGTGCAAGATGAGTGGCGATTAGAGAAGATTGGGAACTACTGTCCCGAGACACACACTTTAGAGAGATTTGCATGACAAGACACAGGAAAGAGTAAACGGAACTGGAAATCCAGGCAGCCCAGGTCCTGCCTGAGCATGTCATACAGGCACTTACAGCCACATGGGGCTGGTCACAGCCTTGACAGCAAAGGAGGCTCTTGACTGACATTTTCTTTTTTCTTTTTTTTTTTAAGTTTATTTATTCATTTTTGAGAGAGAGGGAGAGTGAGCAGGGGAGGGGCAGAGAGAGAGGGAGAGAGAAAGAATCCCAAGCAGCACGGTCAGTGCAGAGCCCCAGGTGGGGCATGAACTCACAAACCACGAGATCATGACCTGAGCTGAAATTAAGAGTCAGATGCTTAACCGACTGAGCCACCCAGGCGCCCCTTGACTGGGATTGTCTATGGTTCACTTCATGTCTTGTAGGCAGACTCATGGGCATGGGTGAATGGCAGTAGCCTGGTATGGAAGACATTTTGTTAACTCTCTCTGGCTGAGAATAACTGAGGGCGAAGGCAGACATGAGTGATTCACTTGATAGCCCTCCATCCTTCCCATCAAACTCCCAACTCTTTTAGCCAAAAAGAGGAACTGGAAAGAGACTTAACTTTGTAATTCTTGAAGTATCTTGTGTGTGCTAATATTACCACTTTCCTTTCATTTTCATTTTCTTTTTTTAGTTTATTTAGTTAGAGAGAGAGAGAGAGAGAGAACGAGCATGCACAAGTGGGGGAGGGGCAGAGAGAGAGGGAGAGAGAGAATCTCAAGCAGGCGCCACGCTGTCAGCATGGAGACCAATGCGGGGCTCAAGCCCACAAACCACGCAATCATGCATGACCTGAGCCCAGATCAAGAGTCAGACAGTCGAACGACTGAGTCACCCAGGCGCCGCCCCCACCTCCCCGCCCCCACCGCCCGCTTTCCTTTTCAATAGTGCACCTGCCTCAATTTTCCAAGCAGCGCAGTCATTCATTTATTCAAACATTGATTAGTTTCTGTTGGCATTCGTCAGTGTGCTACTGTGTCCTAAAGAAACCCAGATGAATCAGACGAGTCCAGTTCTGGGGATGGGGGTATACAGTTTAGTTGAGGAGATAAGACACATAGTGAAAATACAGTAAATGAGGAAGAACATCATGAGCACTGTAACACAGGTACGGGCAAAGTGCGGGGAGCTCTGTGGAAGCAGCAGCATTGGAACCGGACTTAAACCGGGTGGCGGTGAGGAGCCCGCGAGGGCTTAGGAATCCTGCTGTAACATGAAAAGGTCCCAGGCGGTAGGGTGTAGGAAGTACTGGCAGGGAGAGACCTGCCTGGGAGATTTTGCTGTAAAAATGAGCGGAGCGGGGCTCTGGCCAAAGTAGGGGAGTCGTGGGGAGACATCCTGGAAGGAAGACCAGGAAATTCATGCGGATCAGTGTGTGGTCTGTGCAAGCCATCCACTCTGTCCTTCTAGTTAGTCCCCGTTTCCCCCCCTTCTACGGCCCTGGATTCTCTAGGACAGAATGGGGATAGTTGCTGTTCAGAGGAAGGAAAACACAGATAATCTCCCGTGACATAGTGTCGAGGGGAAGCAGCCATCCAGCAGAGTGCACGTTGTATGATTCCGTTTCAACTTTGCAAATGTTTCTTTGAAACGAGGAGCAAGAGAAATGAACAACGGAGACTGAGAAGTAACAACCAGGGAGGGGGGTACAGGTGGCGAGGTACGTAGAGTAACCCCCCTCCCCAGTCTGTGTCCCAATACCTGGAACCTGTGGATATGTTACCTTACATGGCAAAAGGGACTTCACAGATATGATTAAATTTAGGACCTTGAGATGGGGAGGTTTTCTGGATGATTCTGGTGGGCTTAGTGTGATCACAAGGGTCCTTAGAAGTAAAATATGGAGGCACGAGAGTCAGAGAAGAGACATGAGAGCAAAGCTTGGGGCAATGCAATTGCTGGGAGGGGGCCACGAGCCAGGGAATACCAGCAGCTTCTAAAAGCTGGGAAAGGTAAGAAAATGGATTCTTCCCTCGAACCTTCAGAAGGAAATCTGCCCTACTGACTTATTTTTGACTTCTGAACTCTAAACTGTGACAGAATACATTCGTGTTGCTTTAAGTCACGGAGTTTATGGCAATTTGTTACAGCAGCCACAGGAAATGATAGTGGAAAACGAAAGGGTGTGTTCTCGGGAAGCCCATGAAAAAAGCGTATCAAGGAAGGAATTTGGTGACCACATCAAAAGTTGCTGCCAGGCCAGGTGAGGCAAGGTGCAAACTGGTGACCGGCTTTAGTGAGGCGAAGGTCCCGATGACCTCGACAAGGGCAGTTTCGGCGGCGGGGTGGGAACTCTGAGTCCTCCTGCACTCAGATATCCTACCCAGTGATTTACTCAAGCCCTGGAGCTCTGAATGGCCAGCCTCCAAAGGCTGGCAGAACCACACAAGGCAGAGTCCGAGGACTTCTCAGCCGCTCAGAGATGGGTGCACCCTGTGGCATTAGGACACGGCACCCAGATATGCTCAGACATCCGGGTTACCTGACAACAGTGGCTGGGGCATCCGTGTGTGTAAGATGGGGAGGTAGGAACCACCCTTTCCCAGTTTTTAGCCTCTTGACGGCAGGTTCAGAGGGAGGGGAGGATCCTGGCTGGACTGTCATAAAAGCTGTAGCTCTCTCACTAGAAAAAGGCACAGAGGTGCCTGGGTGGCGCAGTCGGTTAAGCGTCCGACTTCAGCCAGGTCACGATCTCGCGGTCCGTGAGTTCGAGCCCCGCATCAGGCTCTGGGCTGATGGCTCGGAGCCTGGAGCCTGTTTCTGAATCTGTGTCTCCCTCTCTCTCTGCCCCTCCCCCGTTCATGCTCTGTCTCTCTCTGTCCCAAAAATAAACAAAAAACGTTGAAAAAAAATTAAAAAAAAAAAAGAAAAAGAAAAAGGCACAACCATGTATATACTTTACACACAAATTCATCTCTTTCACCAGTCCCAGAAAATGACCCACAGAACCCCAGGTGCCTCAGTGGCTCAGTCTGTTAAACATCTGACTCTTGATTTCGGCTCAGGTCACGATCTCATGGTTTGTGAAATCGAGTCCTGAGTTGGGCTCTGCGCTGACAGCACGGAACCTGCTTGGGATTCTCTTTCCCCTCTCCCTTCCCCTGTTGTCTCTCAAAATAAATTAATTAATTTTTTTTAAAAAAGGAGAAGCTATTCTTTGGATGTTTTCCGAAGCGTGATATCCACTCCACTGATGGTACCCAAGATGATTTTAGGGATGAGCCTTTCCTACCTTAATAGCTCTCTATTTTAAATAGCATGTAAAACTTGTGATTTCACTGGTATTATTGCTTAGGGTGAGTAAATGGTAAAATAAAAAGTGAGTCTACTTAAATATTACATATAATAGTTTGAGGGGTATACAAATTCAGAAAAAAAAAAAAAAAAACTTGACAGTGATTCATGGATGACCCAAGTCCGGGAAACACAGTATCTATGATCTTGGGAGGAGATGTGAACCCAAAGTTCCTTCCTTTCTTATTTATTCCTTTTAAATGCTGGTTGCAGCTCAGTAAATGGACCTCATGCGCCGCTAACAACATGAGCTCCAGTTGGAAGAGCACTGCTCGTATCTCAGCTTGGACTGAGCAGCTTGACCCTGTTAGCCCCTGAGGGCCCAGGAGGAGAAGGGGGCCTGACTTCTCTGCTCAGCCATAGCTCTGTCACTTGCTCAGGGCAGGCAGCTCAGCTTTCTCAAGTCCAAGACCACGGCCACAGCAGACTTTGTTTCATCCCCACAGTATGTTGGCTCAAACGAGTTTGACTTGTTTTATGTGTGTGTGTGTGTGTGTGTGTGTGTGCCTTTGCGTGAGTGTGAATGTGTGTGTCAGAGTACATACGGGTGTGTGAAGGGCTGTGTGGCAAATTGGGGAACAGGGGAAACCAAAGGGACCGGGACTTCTCCCTGGAGATTTCACAGCAGAGCCCCAGGACGCTCTCCTTCAAGGACCCCTCCAAGGGGCACGATTCAGAAATGAACTCCAAACAAACAGCTGGGTCATGACATTTCCTTTCCCATCACCCCACCTGGTCCTCACATTACAGAAGCTAGGCTCTGAGTTCAACAGAAGTCAGCATCCATGGCCTGGCAAGAGGAGAGAAGGGAGGTGAAGAAAGTGATATGGGGGGTACTTGAAGGGCTTAGCCAGAAAAAACAACAGAAAGTCTCCGTTCAGGCTTTAAGAAGAGGGCTTCTCTCAGTACAGGCACAGGTACATTCCAGATTTCTCCTCTGACTACCTTTCTCCCTCAGTTTAAAGACAACATTATACTAGTCTCCAGGATAGAAATCTACAGACAGAAGCCGACAGGCCACTGCAGTATGGGGTAAGTACGGTTCCTGGTCAAGTTTGACCATGGGTTTGTGATGCGAATGTGACAACCACTACACTACGGAAACTGAGCCATGGGTTTTTAGGTGTGTTATTAGTTTTTAGGTTTTTTTTCCCACATCCTCAGACTGGGGCCCAGATATAAAGATGCCTGCAACATGGCCACATTGGGACCCTTGGGGTAACAGGGGAGTGCAGGGGTAGGAATCAAATTTGGTCGCTGTCTTCTCTGAGTCCTCCCTGAGGGTGAGGTAGGGCGAAGCAAAGCAAAAGCATGGGGGGTGGGGCCATCTAGGGCAGCTGTTGGGGAAGGGGGGTGGGTTGGGAGTTTGGAGGGTGGCTCCCAGTAGCCATCACAAGCCTGGAAGTCTCTAGTATTCCGGTCCCAACCTCTCATTTCCTGCACTCAGCTTCAGTTGTATCCACGGCTAAACCTCTGCCCCTTCAGGACCTGGCACCGAACGCCAACTTCCAAGATTCAGCTGGGCTCCCATTGCAGAACGCTGAGCCCTGGTGCTTTACCTATGAAATCTCTCCAATTCAACCCCGTTCTGCCCTTGGTCACAGCCACCATCGTGCCTTCTCCTCTTGCCCAGTCCACGCGGTGGCCTCCTGCCTGGCCTCCTCACACCCACTTGGGCTCCCTGGATTCCTTTTTGACACTGTAGCCAGGGCGATCTTCCAAAGATGCAAATCTGACCACACCACACCCCTTCCTGAATCCCTTCCCCGGCTTTCTGTCATTTCTTAGAATCAAGTCCCAAATCCTGCCCACAACCTAGGAGGCCCTGCATGATGTAGCCCTGGCTGACCTCTGGCCTCCTCCCCCTTCTCTCTCCATGCCCGCCAGCCTCTGGCCACACTGGATTTATTTCTGTCCCTTGACTGCTGAGCCCTTACCCTTCAAAGCCTTCTTGGCACATGCTGTTCCCTCTGTCTGGAATGCTCTTCCCTCCACACGTCACCAGGCTAATACCCTATTTATGGGTAGCTCTCAGTCCAAATGTTACTTTCTCAAGAAAGCTCTCCTTCAACTTCTCACCTCCAAATCCATATTCTGATAGCACTAGGTAATTAATTACTATGCAGTTAGTATGTTCCCTCATTAGCCTGTTTGCTCTACGAAGACTGTATTGGTGCGGATGACTGGCGCCTCCCCAGGCCTACCCAGCTCAATGCTGATAACCATCAAGAGACCAAGCCAGTGAGTGAAGAAGTGACTGAAGTATTAAACAAGGTGGTCCGGTGCAGAGCCGCCAGGAACAGTGAGAGGCAAGTCCTTTTAACCAAAGATCTAAAAGCATTTGCTGGGCCTACCCTGAAAGCAAGAGCTAGAAGCAGGGAGCGGCTGTCAGCGTAATGCCCAAGCACGATGGCCCCGCTGTCACCAGTCCTACAGCTGAACCTGGGGAAGGCCCAAGGAGGCAGTTTGCCTCTGGCTCGGCCTACCTGCAGCCCTGTGGATAGGGGCCATCTCCCATATCCTGAGATCCTTGGGATGGAGATGGAATCGATTTTGCAGCCAGACATTTGGCTTTGGCGCTAACTAGCTCTTTGACTTTGGGCAAATTACAGAGCCTGCTCGAGCCTCAGTTTCCACATCGTAAAATAGGGATAATAAATCTACCCCAGGATCAGTTGGAGGTTTAACTACCGTAAAGAGGCTGTACCGCATGGCAGCATGCTGTTCACGGTGCTAATCCCCCCTCCTCTAAAAAACTAGCTTAGTCTTGTCATTTCGATCTTTTGGACCCCCATGCCAGCATGCAAGACAAGCAATACTGAGGGATGGAAGGACATAGTCCACCCCGGACACTGCCCTAACCTCTAGCGATCCAGGGAAGCCCTAGTGCCGGATAGGGCAGCACCAGGAAATCCAAACTGGCTGAGAAGGGTAACGGATCCGTAACTTTTGGAAGCAGGAGCAGGGTGAGGTGGGGAAGGGAGCACAGGTGAGGATGAAGCAATTATTCAACAGAAGTGAAGGACGGATGCAAAGGGGGAGAGGCTGATAAGGGAACAGGAAAGAAAGGAAAGATTGAGAGTGTGCGTGGCTGGTAAAAGGTGATCCAAATTGTCAGATGGCAGAGGCTGCAGAAGGAACAAGTAGGAAGGAGGGAGCAGATAGAAGCCGGTCAGGGGAAATGCTGGAGAGCAAGGGCAAGTCCTGGTGAGGGGGACCGGTCGTGACCTGTTACCTGGAGAGAAGGGGGAAGCGAAGGTGAGGGCGGAGGCTGTCACCTTGGGTCCTCCTAGAGGGCAGGTGAACCTGGCTTGCCGGCGAGGGGAGAGTGGGGGAGGGGGGAAGGCGAGTAGAGGGGTGCGACCCCGGGCCGGGCTGTACCTGAGGGTCTCCTTGCAGCTCGCCCACGTAGTACTGCTCGAGCCAGCGGCGCGCGTTGGCCGAGTGCCGGTGCGGCGGCCCGTCCAGGTCGGCGCTAACATCCTCTCCAGCCCGCGCCCGCAGCAGCTGCTCGCCCCCCGGGTGGTGCCGCACGAAGCCAGTGAGGTCGTAGAGGCGGGCCCCGCAGCGGACCCAGCAGTCGCCGGCCGCCAGGCGCCGCTGGACCTCGGCGGGTGAGAAGAAGGCGGCGGGGGGCGGAGCGGGGGCCATGGCGGGAGAGCGGAGCTCGCAGCTGGAAGCCCGGGCTTCTGCTCGGCGGCAGCCCAGCTTGCTTCTAACATCCCCGGAGCCGCGGCCGCCTTGACGGGCCGGCCGCCACCGCACCTGCTCATTTGCATGCCGCTCTCCTATTGGCCGCTCGGCCGGACGCTGCTCGAGCCCGGAGGCGCCCTCTTCCCCATTGGCCCGCAGGAAGCTTGGGCGACGCGTGCGGGGCTGGCCACCCGCTGCGGGGGGAGGAGGGGGGGCAGCCAGGTGGCCCCTGGCAGGTAGAGGGCGCGCCGGCCAGGTGTGTCCCGTCGCAAGAGACCGAAGGGGACGGGCGGATGCAGGCGGAGCAACTCTTCCTGTCGCGGGTGGCTGCCTGGACGGACATCCTCGGTGGCGTGATCGCTACTGGAATAACTCTTCCGCTGCTGTCTTTTTGGGAGAAATTTGCAGCTTTCGATTCTCAGGCTCCTAGAGGGGGCGAGGAGTGGGGGAGGCAGGGCGAGGACTCGAGTAAGGCGAGTGAGGCTCTGGGCTCTGACGCCGGTAATCACAATATATAATATTTTAACGTAATATTTAAAAGATGTTCACAACAACGTGAATGTACTATTTAATACCACTGTACACTTAAACATGATTAAGATGGTAACTTTTACATTGTGCATATTTTATCACAACAATATAGAATCGTTTTTTAAATCATGTTTTTGTAAATAAAGTTTTATTGGAACCAGGGCTAGTGAGGCGAGAGAAGCAAGGATTCACTGGTTAAGTGCAGGATTGGATCTTGTCTTCAATATTTAAATTTCTGGTATTGTGTTCACCGTGGACTTTTTGCATTAATTTCAAAGTTTTAAAAACACTGCGTTAAAATATTCTTTATCTTGATTGTGAAGTGTTGTGGGCACAGACATAAATTGTGCACCCAGAGTGACTGCCTCATTCTAATCTTGTCCTGGGGAGAGGGGGGAGGACCCTGAGGGGAGAACAGAGAATCCAGCTAGCATCTGTCTCTCTCAGGAAGTTATTTTCAGGGTCACCTTTGTGCTCTCCTGGGACTGGGCACCTGTGCCCAGCTGGCCCTGTGAGAAAGCCTGGCCCAGAGGCCTTAGGGGCCACCCGAACAGTAGAGGCATCCAAGCTCAGGACACTTGTCCCTTTCTTCTCTCCCTTCTACTTCTCTCCTGGTGCGTCCTCAGGGAGTAGGCAAGAGTTGGGCTTAGCCTGGGTGGAACCGCTGTCCAACAGGCCTGGAGGCCTTAGGTCACAAATGTTTTTCTCAAGTGGTGAATGCATAGTCACCCTCACCCCATTTCCACACCTCTTCTGTTCCAAATACCTTGCTTGTGCAAAAGAAGTCTGCGGGACTTCGCCATTTGCATTTTACACCATTGCCTTAAACACCTGAAGTTGACCAAGTAGGTTAAGGCATCTACTCAGAATCGTAACACACTTACCATAGTAATTCCAATGATAGAAATTTGACCTTACAGATATACTGTATAAGGATGTATATGTAATAGTATTAATTGCAACACTGCTTATAGGTTAGAAACAACCCAGTGTTCATCATAATGGAGGACTAACTGAATAACCGATGATGCATTCACACTGTGAAAGGCTATGTAGCCATTAGGAAGAACCAGGTAGATCTGTATGTACTGATAGGGAATAATCTCCAGGACATTTTCAGTGGAAAACAAAAATAGTGTGCATGGTGGGCTACACATTATTTTGCTATTTTTAATTCTTTAATCTTTAAAAATATTCTGAAAGCAAACAAAAGAGTGTATGTAAATTTCAAAGCAAAAAGAATGTATTCAACTCAGTGAATTTGCCTCCCAACCCGGGAGCTGGGACATTATAAAACACCTCCACGTACCTCTGTACTCCAAAACTTCCATCTCTCTGCCTCTCCCTAAGAGGTAATCACGGTGCTGGCTTTTGTGCTTATCCTTCCGTTGCTTTTTATTTTTAATATTTTTATCACGTCTGGGGCACCTAGGTGGCTCAGTCGGTTAACCGTCTGACTTCAATTCAGGTCATGATCTTGTGGTTCGTGAGTTCGAGCCCCACACTGCGCTGACAGTGTGGAGCCTGCTTAGGATTCTCTCTCTCTCCCTCTCTCTGCCCCTTCCTCACTCTCGCTGTCAAAATAAATAAATGAACTTAAAAAATATTTTAAAAATATTTTTATCACATCTGTGTATATGCTTATACAATATATTATTTAGATTAGCTTAGAGTTTTATGAAAATCACATGATACTGTATTTTACTTTATGTGGCCTTGCATGTTTGACTCAATATCATTTTAAGATTTATCCATGTTGGCGGCACCTGGGTGGCTCAGTCGGTTGAGTGTCCAACTTCAGCTTAGGTCATGATCTCACAGTTCGTGAGTTTGAGCCCCACGTCGGGCTCTGTGCTGACAGCTCAGAGCCTGGAGCCTGCTTCAGATTCTCTGTCTCCCTCTCTCCGCCCCTTCCCTGTTCATGCTCTGTCTCTCTCTGTCTCTCAAAAATGAATAAATTTAAACAAATTAAAAAAAAGATTTATCCATGTTGTTGAGGGTCACTGTAGTTCACCAGTTTTTCAGAGCAGCGTCATATTCCACTATATGAATTTATTTACCCATTTTCTTTACTTGAGTTTTTTTTCTTTTTTCTTTTCTATTATGAGCATTCTTTAAAAAAATTTTTTTTACATTTATTTATTTTTTCAGAGACTTAGAGGGACAGAGCACAAGTTGGGGAGGGGCAAGGAATCTACTCCTGAAATCACTGTTGCACTATATGCTAACTAACTTGGATGTAAATTAAAAAAATAAATTCAATTAAAAAATATATGCAAATATATATATAATATATATATATAATATATATATATAATATATATATATTATACATATATAGGGCCTTATTATTAGTTGCAAAAAAAATGCAAAGTTGTGACACCTTCCCTGTGAATTTAACCTTTTATCATTACAGAGTAAATCTGTTCATCTCTTTTAATGATTTCTGCTTTTCTGTCTATTTAGTATTCCTAAACCAGCTGTATTTTGGCAAGCACAAGTCTAGTATATATTTGTTCGTGCTCTTTTTTTTTTTTTTTACTTTTACTTTTTCCATAATCATATGTTTAGCTTTCTCTCTTTTAATCAGTGAACAGTGCGTTTTTAAAACGTTTTTGACTGACAGCTTTTGTCTTTTAAAGATTGGGAAGCTTAAAAAAATTATTGCAAAGGAAAAGTCGAATTCAGCTTTCCCTTAGGTCAGCAGCCCCTTCCGGACCGCCTTATTTCTTCTTATTAACCACTGAGCCACCCAAGATCATGATATTACCGCTCACTTGGCCCCAACATCCAAAACCTTAGAGTCACCCAACACCTATGCCACACCCTCCTCCTTTAAAAGGCACCTCCTATATTTCCTTTTTCTTTTATTTTTTTTTTAAAGTTCGTTTATTTTATTCAAGTAATCTCTATACCCAATGTGGGGTTCGAAGTCATGACCCTGAGATCAAGAGTTGCTCACAGCTCCAACTGAGCCAGCCAGGCGCCTCTCACTTCCTTTTCATTTTAGAAATGTTAAAGTTAAGGGGCACCTGAGTGCCTCAGTCGGTTAAGCATCCAACTTCGGCTCAGCTCATAATCTCACGGTTTGTGAGTTCAAGCCACGCATCGGGCTCTGTGCTGACAGCTCAGAGCCTGGAGCCTGCTTTGGATTCTGTGTCTCCCTCTCTCTCTGCCCCTCTGCCGCTCATACTCTGTCTCTGTCTCTGTCTCTCTCTCTCAAAAATAAACATTAAAACATTTTTTTTAAATGGGAAAACACTTAAAAATTTTTAAAAAGCAAAGAAATGTTAAAGTTAAAAGTGGCTCAAGAGAAGGACTATGGCTCAATCTTAATTCTTTGGTAGATGAGGAAAATGAGACCCCAAATCACACTGCTAATGAGGAGTACAGCTAGGAGCCGAGTTCTCTTTCACTTTAAGGTTAAATGCTCATTCTTCCATTGCCACTAGACACGAGCAGCTCAAGGCCCCGTCTCGCCTACGTGGTTGTTGCTTTGCTCCGAACAGAGCTTCTGACGCTGGAGGCGCATAGTAAATATTTGCCGAAACTGAACTTCACTCTCTAACTCAGATTCTCCCCTCACGCTGACTCCTGCGATGGCTCTGACAGTCTCTTTTCCTCCAAGCCCCAGCCCTTCCAGTCCACCTTCAACACCACGAAGAACGGACATTTCATTCAGTGCGTGGCATCGCCCTGCTCAGAACCTGCCAGAGGTTCCCTCTGGCAAACACCGTGAGATTCGAATTCGACCTGGGATGTAATCCCGGAGTACCTCCTCAAACTCGCCTCCCTCTCCTTCAGACGGAGAGATCCTTCTATCTCTCCCGCTGGCTGGCCTGACCCCGCCATTCCAGGACCACCTCTCCAGAGAGTATTCTCAGCGTACAGCGTCCTGTGCTGTCACCCAGTCCCTACCTAGACTGGTCCCTAACGAGAAGCGCTGGAGGCAGGGAATGTTTCTCGTGTTGGTTTGAGTCTCCAGCGCTTAGCACACAGGACAAACCCAATATCTGCTAATAATTATACCAGTAAACATAAACACACATTTGCCTCTAGCATACGTGTGCACACAGAAAACATACAGTTGCATACCCCTTTTAAGCACTCATCTGAATACTAAACATTTTGCCGCTGTTGGGCTATCTGAAGGTACTATCTTTTTATCCCAAGGGTCGTGGAATATGGGCCTCATTCACTGTGGCACAAACCCTAGGTTTTTCATTGGCTGCTTGTTTGGTTTGCTAAAAGGCAGCGTTGTGTGAGACGAAGCACTGAGTTTGGGTGTTTTTTTGTTTTGTTTTAGTTTTATTGAGATATAATTGATACACAGCTCTGTGTGAGTTTAAGGTGTGTGATCTCACTCATGTATAGAATCCAAAAAAGCGCCCAAACGTAGAGGGAAAAAACCAAAACAAAACAGATCACAGTTACCAGAGATGGAACCACTGATTTGTGACTCAGAAGCCCCGAATCTACTTTGGGTCTGGACACTGGCCCCAGTGACTTTAGCAAGTTTCTTAAGCTACTGAAGGCTGATTTCTTTCACTTTTTAAAAAATTGAATCAGAGTTCACATGACATAAAATGTATCATTTAAACTGTTTTAACACGTACAATTCAGTGGCATTTAGTTCACAATGTTGTACGACCATCACCTCGACCCAAACATTTTCATCACCCCAAAAGGAAACCCCGTGCCCGTTAGCAGTCACCCCCCCATTTCCTTCTGC